>NW_027362763.1:14833505-15084942 GCF_046119375.1 Phyllobates terribilis | reverse complement strand
CACCCGTATAGTATTATATAATCCAGAACGTCTACACTTCTATTAGGGATCACCCGTATAGTATTATATAATCCAGGACGTCTACACTTCTATTACACCCGTATAGTATTATATAATCCAGAACGTCTACACTTCTATTACACCCGTATAGTATTATATAATCCAGGACGTCTACACTTCTATTACACCCGTATAGTATTATATAATCCAGAACGTCTACACTTCTATTACACCCGTATAGTATTATATAATCCAGAACGTCTACACTTCTATTACACCCGTATAGTATTATATAATCCAGGACGTCTACACTTCTATTACACCCGTATAGTATTATATAATCCAGGACGTCTACACTTCTATCACACCCGTATAGTATTATATAATCCAGGACGTCTACACTTCTATTACACCCGTATAGTATTATATAATCCAGAACGTCTACACTTCTATTACACCCGTATAGTATTATATAATCCAGGACGTCTACACTTCTATTACACCCGTATAGTATTATATAATCCAGGACGTCTACACTTCTATTACACCCGTATAGTATTATATAATCCAGGACGTCTACACTTCTATTACACCCGTATAGTATTATATAATCCAGACGTCTACACTTCTATTACACCCGTATAGTATTATATAATCCAGAACGTCTACACTTCTATTACACCCGTATAGTATTATATAATCCAGGACGTCTACACTTCTATTACACCCGTATAGTATTATATAATCCAGGACGTCTACACTTCTATTACACCCGTATAGTATTATATAATCCAGGACGTCTACACTTCTATTACACCCGTATAGTATTATATAATCCAGGACGTCTACACTTCTATTACACCCGTATAGTATTATATAATCCAGGACGTCTACACTTCTATTACACCCGTATAGTATTATATAATCCAGGACGTCTACACTTCTATTACACCCGTATAGTATTATATAATCCAGGACGTCTACACTTCTATTACACCCGTATAGTATTATATAATCCAGGACGTCTACACTTCTATTACACCCGTATAGTATTATATAATCCAGGACGTCTACACTTCTATTACACCCGTATAGTATTATATAATCCAGGACGTCTACACTTCTATTACACCCGTATAGTATTATATAATCCAGGACGTCTACACTTCTATTACACCCGTATAGTATTATATAATCCAGGACGTCTACACTTCTATTACACCCGTATAGTATTATATAATCCAGGAACGTCTACACTTCTATTACACCCGTATAGTATTATATAATCCAGACGTCTACACTTCTATTACACCCGTATAGTATTATATAATCCAGGACGTCTACACTTCTATAATCCAGAACGTCTACACTTCTATTACACCCGTATAGTATTATATAATCCAGGACGTCTACACTTCTATAATCCAGGACGTCTACACTTCTTTTACACCCGTATAGTATTATATAATCCAGAACGTCTACACTTCTATTACGCCCGTATAGTATTATATAATCCAGAACGTCTACACTTCTATTACGCCCGTATAGTATTATATAATCCAGGACGTCTACACTTCTATAATCCAGAACGTCTACACTTCTATTACACCCGTATAGTATTATATAATCCAGGACGTCTACACTTCTATAATCCAGAACGTTTACACTTCTATTACGCCCGTATAGTATTATATAATCCAGGACGTCTACACTTCTATAATCCAGAACGTCTACACTTCTATTACGCCCGTATAGTATTATATAATCCAGGACGTCTACAGTTCTATTACACCCGTATAGTATTATATAATCCAGGACGTCTACACTTCTATTACACCCGTATAGTATTATATAATCCAGAACGTCTACACTTCTATTACACCCGTATAGTATTATATAATCCAGAACGTCTACACTTCTATTACGCCCGTATAGTATTATATAATCCAGAACGTCTACACTTCTATTACACCCGTATAGTATTATATAATCCAGAACGTCTACACTTCTATTACGCCCGTATAGTATTATATAATCCAGGACGTCTACACTTCTATAATCCAGAACGTCTACACTTCTATTACACCCGTATAGTATTATATAATCCAGGACGTCTACACTTCTATAATCCAGAACGTCTACACTTCTATTACACCCGTATAGTATTATATAATCCAGGACGTCTACACTTCTATAATCCAGAACGTCTACACTTCTATTACGCCCGTATAGTATTATATAATCCAGAACGTCTACACTTCTATTACACCCGTATAGTATTATATAATCCAGAACGTCTACACTTCTATTACACCCGTATAGTATTATATAACCCAGAACGTCTACACTTCTATTACACCCGTATAGTATTATATAATCCAGGACGTCTACACTTCTATCACACCCGTATAGTATTATATAATCCAGAACGTCTACACTTCTATTACACCTGTATAGTATTATATAATCCAGGACGTCTACACTTCTATTACACCCGTATAGTATTATATAATCCAGGACGTCTACACTTCTATTACACCCGTATAGTATTATATAATCCAGGACGTCTACACTTCTATTACACCTGTATAGTATTATATAATCCAGGACGTCTACACTTCTATTACAACCGTATAGTATTATATAATCCAGGACGTCTACACTTCTATTACACCCGTATAGTATTATATAATCCAGGACGTCTACACTTCTATTACACCCGTATAGTATTATATAATCCAGGACGTCTACACTTCTATTACACCCGTATAGTATTATATAATCCAGGACGTCTACACTTCTATTACACCCGTATAGTATTATATAATGCAGGACGTCTACACTTCTATTACACCCGTATAGTATTATATAATCCAGGACGTCTACACTTCTATCACACCCGTATAGTATTATATAATCCAGAACGTCTACACTTCTATCACACCCGTATAGTATTATATAATCCAGAACGTCTACACTTCTATTACACCCGTATAGTATTATATAATCCAGGACGTCTACACTTCTATCACACCCGTATAGTATTATATAATCCAGAACGTCTACACTTCTATTACACCTGTATAGTATTATATAATCCAGAACGTCTACACTTCTATTACACCCGTATAGTATTATATAATCCAGAACGTCTACACTTCTATTACACCCGTATAGTATTATATAATCCAGAACGTCTACACTTCTATTACACCCGTATAGTATTATATAATCCAGGACGTCTACACTTCTATTACACCCGTATAGTATTATATAATCCAGGACGTCTACACTTCTATTACACCCGTATAGTATTATATAATCCAGGACGTCTACACTTCTATCACACCCGTATAGTATTATATAATCCAGAACGTCTACACTTCTATTACACCCGTATAGTATTATATAATCCAGGACGTCTACACTTCTATTACACCTGTATAGTATTATATAATCCAGAACGTCTACACTTCTATTACACCCGTATAGTATTATATAATCCAGAACGTCTACACTTCTATCACACCCGTATAGTATTATATAATCCAGAACGTCTACACTTCTATTACACCCGTATAGTATTATATAATCCAGGACGTCTACACTTCTATTACACCCGTATAGTATTATATAATCCAGGACGTCTACACTTCTATTACACCCGTATAGTATTATATAATCCAGAACGTCTACACTTCTATTACACCCGTATAGTATTATATAATCCAGGACGTCTACACTTCTATTACACCCGTATAGTATTATATAATCCAGGACGTCTACACTTCTATTACACCCGTATAGTATTATATAATCCAGGACGTCTACACTTCTATCACACCCGTATAGTATTATATAATCCAGAACGTCTACACTTCTATTACACCCGTATAGTATTATATAATCCAGGACGTCTACACTTCTATTACACCCGTATAGTATTATATAATCCAGGACGTCTACACTTCTATCACACCCGTATAGTATTATATAATCCAGGACGTCTACACTTTTATTACACCCGTATAGTATTATATAATCCAGAACGTCTACACTTCTATTACACCCGTATAGTATTATATAATCCAGGACGTCTACACTTCTATTACACCCGTATAGTATTATATAATCCAGAACGTCTACACTTCTATTACACCTGTATAGTATTATATAATCCAGGACGTCTACACTTCTATGACACCCGTATAGTATTATATAATCCAGAACGTCTACACTTCTATCACACCCGTATAGTATTATATAATCCAGAACGTCTACACTTCTATTACACCCGTATAGTATTATATAATCCAGGACGTCTACACTTCTATTACACCCGTATAGTATTATATAATCCAGGACGTCTACACTTCTATTACACCCGTATAGTATTATATAATCCAGGACGTCTACACTTCTATTACACCCGTATAGTATTATATAATCCAGAACGTCTACACTTCTATTACACCCGTATAGTATTATATAATCCAGAACGTCTACACTTCTATTACACCCGTATAGTATTATATAATCCAGAACGTCTACACTTCTATTACACCCGTATAGTATTATATAATCCAGAACGTCTACACTTCTATTACACCCGTATAGTATTATATAATCCAGAACGTCTACACTTCTATTACACCTGTATAGTATTATATAATCCAGAACGTCTACACTTCTATTACACCCGTATAGTATTATATAATCCAGGACGTCTACACTTCTATTACACCCGTATAGTATTATATAATCCAGAACGTCTACACTTCTATTACACCTGTATAGTATTATATAATCCAGAACGTCTACACTTCTATCACACCTGTATAGTATTATATAATCCAGGACGTCTACACTTCTATTACACCCGTATAGTATTATATAATCCAGGACGTCTACACTTCTATTACACCCGTATAGTATTATATAATCCAGAACGTCTACACTTCTATCACACCTGTATAGTATTATATAATCCAGAACGTCTACACTTCTATCACACCCGTATAGTATTATATAATCCAGGACGTCTACACTTCTATTACACCCGTATAGTATTATATAATCCAGAACGTCTACACTTCTATTACACCCGTATAGTATTATATAATCCAGGACGTCTACACTTCTATTACACCCGTATAGTATTATATAATCCAGGACGTCTACACTTCTATTACACCCGTATAGTATTATATAATCCAGGACGTCTACACTTCTATTACACCCGTATAGTATTATATAATCCAGAACGTCTACACTTCTATTACACCCGTATAGTATTATATAATCCAGAACGTCTACACTTCTATTACACCCGTATAGTATTATATAATCCAGAACGTCTACACTTCTATTACACCCGTATAGTATTATATAATCCAGAACGTCTACACTTCTATTACACCCGTATAGTATTATATAATCCAGAACGTCTACACTTCTATTACACCTGTATAGTATTATATAATCCAGAACGTCTACACTTCTATTACACCCGTATAGTATTATATAATCCAGGACGTCTACACTTCTATTACACCCGTATAGTATTATATAATCCAGAACGTCTACACTTCTATTACACCCGTATAGTATTATATAATCCAGGACGTCTACACTTCTATTACACCCGTATAGTATTATATAATCCAGAACGTCTACACTTCTATTACACCCGTATAGTATTATATAATCCAGGACGTCTACACTTCTATTACACCCGTATAGTATTATATAATCCAGGACGTCTCCACTTCTATTACACCCGTATAGTATTATATCATCTGTGCGCACTCCACATTTTCTCTTGGTTTTCCTATGGGGGCAGTGTTATTTTTTTCTTTATTTCTGGTAATTCATCCGGCCGGCGTGTAATCCCGGTGATCCAGATGATAGATAATCTGCCTCCTGTTCTGTGTGATCCTGATGCCTCTTCTCTGTCATTAATTGCCCCCGCTCTTTGCCTCTGCCCCCTCCCGCACAGTTTTACAGTGGACAGTCTGACCAGCTACGGCATAGACGTCCGACATGTTGTGTCTCATCCTGGTTCATCCTTCCCGGCTTCCATAGTCATCAGCAACATTACCAATGGGAGCCGCACCATCCTTCACAGGAACAGGTTTGTGTCACAGTGGTTGGTGGGAGCCTGCAGAGCGACGTGGGGTGCAGAGCCGCGTGGGGTGCAGAGCAGTGTGGGGTGCAGAGCAGTGTGGGGTGCAGAGCGGCGTGGGGTGCAGAGCGACGTGGGGTGCAGAGCCGCGTGGGGTGCAGAGCCGCGTGGGGTGCAGAGCCGCGTGAGGTGCAGAGCCGCGTGGGGTGCAGAGCAGTGTGGGGTGCAGAGCCGCGTGGGGTGCAGAGCCGCGTGGGGTGCAGAGCAGCGTGAGGTGCAGAGCAGCGTGGGGTGCAGAGCCGCGTGGGGTGCAGAGCCGCGTGGGGTGCAGAGCCGCGTGGGGTGCAGAGCAGCGTGGGGTGCAGAGCAGCGTGAGGTGCAGAGCCGCGTGGGGTGCAGAGCCGCGTGAGGTGCAGAGCAGCATGGAGTGCTGAGCAGTGTGGGGTGCAGAGCCGCGTGGGGTGCAGAGCCGCGTGGGGTGCAGAGCAGCATGGAGTGCTGAGCCGCGTGAGGTGCAGAGCGACGTGGGGTGCAGAGCAGTGTGGGGTGCAGAGCCGCGTAGGGTGCAGAGCCGCGTGGGGTGCAGAGCAGCGTGGGGTGCAGAGCAGCGCGGGGTGCAGAGCCGCGTGGGGTGCAGAGCAGTGTGGGGTGCAGAGCCGTGTGGCGTGCAGAGCCGTGTGGGGTGCAGAGCAGCGCGGGGTGCAGAGCCGCGTGGGGTGCAGAGCCGCGTGGCGTGCAGAGCCGCGTGGGGTGCAGAGCCGTGTGGGGTGCAGAGCCGTGTGGCGTGCAGAGCCGTGTGGAGTGCAGAGCAGTGTGGCGTGCAGAGCCGTGTGGGGTGCAGAGCAGCGTGGGGTGCAGAGCCGCGTGGGGTGCAGAGCCGTGTGGGGTGCAGAGCCGTGTGGGGTGCAGAGCAGCGTGGGGTGCAGAGCCGCGTGGGGTGCAGAGCAGCGTGGGGTGCAGAGCCGCGTGGGGTGCAGAGCAGTGTGGCGTGCAGAGCCGTGTGGGGTGCAGAGCCGTGTGGGGTGCAGAGCCGTGTGGCGTGCAGAGCCGTGTGGGGTGCAGAGCAGCGTGGGGTGCAGAGCCGCGTGGGGTGCTATGTGTTGTAATGTTCTGCTGGGGATGCGGCTTCAGTCTGGTGTGTGGTGGCCCAATGAATACAGAAGTGTGATTGTGCGGGGGCCGGTCAGTGTCCTCTGCAGATCCAAAATGGTGCATTATAGAACTGCAGTACATGTCCGACTCTCCTCTATTCCTGCATCTCAGGAAACCAGTGCTGTCAGCACAGTCCCGCTCCTCTGTCCTCAGCACAGTACCGCTCCTCTGTCCTCGGCACAGTACCACTCGTCAGCACAGTACCGCTCCTCTGTCCTCAGCACAGTCCCACTCCTCTGTCCTCAGCACAGTACCGCTCCTCTGTCCTCGGCACAGTACCACTCGTCAGCACAGTACCACTCCTCTGTCCTCGGCTCAGTCCCACTCCTCTGTCCTCAGCACAGTACCACTCCTCTGTCCTCAGCACAGTCCCACTCCTCTGTCCTCAGCACAGTACCACTCCTCTGTCCTCAGCACAGTACCACTCCTCTGTCCTCGGCACAGTCCCACTCCTCTGTCCTCGGCACAGTCCCACTCCTCTGTCCTCAGCACAGTCCCACTCCTCTGTCCTCAGCACAGTACCGCTCCTCTGTCCTCAGCACAGTACCACTCCTCTGTCCTCGGCTCAGTCCCACTCCTCTGTCCTCGGCACAGTCCCGCTCCTCTGTCCTCAGCACAGTCCCGCTCCTCTGTCCTCGGCACAGTCCCGCTCCTCTGTCCTCGGCACAGTCCCGCTCCTCTGTCCTCGGCACAGTCCTGCTCCTCTGTCCTCGGCACAGTCCCGCTCCTCTGTCCTCGGCACAGTCCCGCTCCTCTGTCCTCGGCACAGTCCCGCTCCTCTGTCCTCGGCACAGTCCCGCTCCTCTGTCCTCGGCACAGTCCCGCTCCTCTGTCCTCGGCACAGTCCCGCTCCTCTGTCCTCGGCACAGTCCCGCTCCTCTGTCCTCGGCACAGTACCGCTCCTCTGTCCTCGGCAGAGTACCGCTCCTCTGTCCTCGGCACAGTACCGCTCCTCTGTCCTCGGCACAGTACCGCTCCTCTGTCTAATCCCTTCTTCCCCTGCTACTCCATAGCTTCATCATGTCAGATTTCTCCAGGAGGAGCATTGAGGCCTCGCGGGTGAGCTGGCAGACCTGGGGCGACACTCCTTGCGCTTGCTGCCTGGTAAACATCAACAATGGCAGTCGGACCGTCACACTGTATGACACGTAAGGAACAGAGGCGCTATACTGACCCCCCGAAATCACAGGGGACTAGAAATCTCTGAGTCTTATCGGTTAATCTAGGAGAGTGATTGTCACTGACACCTGCCGGAGTTGGGGGAGATTTACTGTCCGCAGCGAGCAGTCCGTTCCTGAGCTTGATATATCGGAAGCAGAAACGATAAAGGATAAAGGGCAAATTGTGATTTTGGACTGTTCTCGGCAAATCTTGTGAGGTATTCCCAGTATATGGCTTGTTTTGTGGGTTGTTCCTGGTATACGGCAGATTTTGTGGGGTGTTGCCGGTATATGATATGGCGGGTTTTTTGGGGGTGTTCCCTGTATACGGCAGATCTTGTCGTGTTACCGATATATGGCAGGTCTTGTGGGGTGTTCCTGGTATACGGCAGGTCTTTTGGGGTGTTCTCAATATATAGCGTGTCTTCTTCCTGGTTTTTTGGGGTATTCCCAGAATACGGCAAATCTTGTGTGGTGATCCCAATATACAGCGGCTTTTGTGGAATGTTACCGATATACAGCAGGTCTTATGGGGTGTTCCTGTTATATGACAGGTCTTGGGGGTTGTTCCTGCTACACGGAGGGTCTTGTGGATTGTTCCTGCTTTAGGGCAGGTCTTGTGGGGTGTTCCCAGTATACGGCAGGTCTTATGGGTTGTTCCTGGTATCCGTCAGGTCTTATGGGGGCTCCTGGTATATGACGGGTCTAGTGGAACGTTCCCGGTATACGGCGGGTCTTGTGGACGAGTTCCCGGTATACGGCGGGTCTTGTGGACGAGTTCCCGGTATATGGAGGGTCTTGTGAGGTGTTCCAGGTCTTGTGGAGTATTCCTGCTATACGGCAGGTCTTGTGGAGTGTTCCTGGTATACAAAAGGTCTTGTGGGGTGTTCCTGCTATACGGCAGGTCTTGTGGGGTGTTCCTGCTATACGGCAGGTCTTGTGGGGTGTTCCTGCTATACGGCAGGTCTTGTGGGGTGTTCCTGCTATACGGCAGGTCTTGTGGGGTGTTCCCAGTATGCGGCAGGTCTTGTGGGGTGTTCCCAGTATACGACAGGTGTTGTGGGGTGTTCTTGGTATATGGTAGGTATTATGGGGTGTTCCCAGTATACGGCAGGTCTTGTGGGGTGCTCCCAGTATACATTGGTTCCTGTGTGGTGCTCCCAGTATGCAATGGGTCTTGTGGGGTGCTTCCAGTATACAGTGGGTCTTGTGGATTGCTTCCAGTATACAATAGGTCTTGTGAGGTGCTTCCAGTATACAGTGGGTCTTGTGGGGTGCTCCTGATATTTGACAGGTCTAGTTGGGTGTTTCCGGATTACAGGAGGACTCATGTTGGGTTCCCGGTATATGGTGGGTTTTGTGGGGTGTTCCCGGTATACAGTGGTCTTTTGGAGGCTGCTGCCAGTGTGCTAGAGTTTAGTAACTACGAAAAATGGTTCAAGAAAGTAAAATCAGTGACCTGACGAGGGTCATGTGTGAGGGGAGATGACGGCTGAACTGAACCATGGAGCAATGGAAGAAGGCCTGGTCCACTGAATGACATTTTTCATCATGTGGACGTCCGGGAGAAGAGCTGGCACCAGGATGTTCTGTGGAAAGACACAACATGGCAGAAGCAACGTGTCTTTACAGATAGGCACAAAGTACAAATACCGGGATTCTGGGAGCACCACGTATAGATGGCCGTGCTCTGGAGATACGGAGGACAGATAACGATGCTCTGGATAGCCAGAGGACAGATAGCGATGCTCTGCTGACACGGAGGAAAGATGGCGGCGATCTGCAGACACAGTAAAGATAGCGAAGCTCTGGAGACACGGAAGACAGATGGCGACGTTCTGGAGACACGGAGGACAGATGGCGACGCTCTGGAGACACGGAGGACAGATGGCGACGCTCTGGAGACACGGAGGACAGATGGCGACGTTCTGGAGACACGGAGGACAGATGGCGACGCTCTGGAGACACGGAGGACAGATGGCGACGCTCTGGAGACACGGAGGACAGATTTCAATGCTCTGGAGACATGGAGGACAGATGGCGATGCTCTGGAGACACGGAGGACAGATGGCGACGCTCTAGAGACACGGAGGACAGATGGCGACGCTCTGGAGACATGGAGGACAGATGGCGACGCTCTGGAGACACGGAGGACAGATGGCGACGCTCTGGAGACACGGAGGACAGATGGCGACTCTCTGGAGACACGGAGGACAGATGGCGACGCTCTGGAGACACGGAGGACTGATGGCGACGCTCTGGAGACACGGAGGACAGATGGCGACGCTCTGGAGACGCGGAGGACAGATGGCGACGCTCTGGAGACGCGGAGGACAGATGGCGACGCTCTGGAGACGCGAAGGACAGATGGCGACGCTCTGGAGACGCGGAGGACAGATGGCGACGCTCTGGAGACGCGGAGGACAGATGGCGACGCTCTGGAGACACGGAGGACAGATGGCGACGCTCTGGAGACACGGAGGACAGATGGCGACGCTCTGGAGACACGGAGGACAGATGGCGACGCTCTGGAGACACGGAGGACAGATGGCGACGCTCTGGAGACACGGAGGACAGATGGCGACGCTCTGGAGACACGGAGGACAGATGGCGACGCTCTGGAGACACGGAGGACAGGTGGAGACACGGAGGACAGGTGGCGACGCTCTGGAGACACGGAGGACAGGTGGCGACGCTCTGGAGACACGGAGGACAGGTGGCGACGCTCTGGAGACACGGAGGACAGGTGGCGACGCTCTGGAGACACGGAGGACAGGTGGCGACGCTCTGGAGACACGGAGGACAGGTGGCGACGCTCTGGAGACACGGAGGACAGGTGGCGGCACTCTGGGTATGTGGAGTACAGGTAGCGGCACTCTGGGTACATGGAGTACAGGTAGCGTCACTCTGGATACATGGAGTACAGGTAGCGGCACTCTGGGTACATGGAGTACAGGTAGCGGCACTCTGGGTACATGGAGTACAGGTAGCGGCACTCTGGGTACATGGAGTACAGGTAGCAGCACTCTGGGTACATGGAGTACAGGTAGCAGCACTCTGGGTACATGGAGTACAGGTAGCGGCACTCTGGGTACATGGAGTACAGGTATATCATCCGCTCATCCATTGTGACCTTCAGCAGAAACCATGAAGGATGAGAAATCACAATATGGAGATCAGTGATTCGCAGACTGGTACATCCTCCATCCTAAAGCCGAGTGACATCTCCCGGATGACTTGCACATCAAGGATCATGGGGAAAACTAAATAGCAGTTTGCGGAGTCAGCCCGGCTCTGTACTGTAATGTTGTGTCTGTAAAGTCGGATGTTTGAACTGTAACTTTCCATTTTTGGGTTATTTCTCTTGCGTTGTCTCGTGTGCTATGTTACGTCTCACCTGGTCAGGTGGGTCCTCGGCCCGTGGTCCAGATGGAACAGCGGAGGGTGTAATGGAGGAATGTCACCAGGAAGAGCAGACAGGAACCACAGGAGCCGATGGAGCAGAGTTGTGATTACAGCGACAGATGTCATCCACTAAGAAGCAGAGGAGACTCTCGATCAGGAACCGGGGAAGCAGAGCCGTACTGCAGAGGAGGTGTAAAGATAGAGCTGGCAACAAAGCAGGGTGAACTCCGCAGAGAAGAAGCTGAGCAGCAAAGTGAACAACAAAGAGCAGTCATCCAGCAAAGTGTCAGTCGTAGCAGAGCTGGGTTTGTCCCAGAGTCTGTTGCAGAGCTGGAACAACAGAGTTACCTCAGCAATATATTAGAGCTGAGTTTGTCACAGAGTCCAAGGCTGATCTAGCCAGCAGTGTAGCACATTACCCAGCGATGTAGCAGAGCTGGGCTCGTCATATAGCACCAATAGACACAGAAAAGGCAGTCAACAATAGCACCTTGTGCAACAACTACCTGAACACTCGGCGGACATCCACCACCTGAGCCAGCCTATAAGGCTGGGCAGCCTGATATGCTAATAGTAGTGAGTGCTGTCAGGAGGAGGATGCTGCGCCCGGCTCAGGATCTACCAGACGTAATGATTACTTGCCCTTCTGTCATCAGATGCCCTTGTATAATGACGCACTATCGAATTACTGCATGCGCTTCTATGATTAAGTATTCCGCTTCTATGTATTATTACATGAGGCGCTCAGAGATTGTGGACTTACAGTCTGTACTATCCCCAATGACAGGAATCTTCCTGATGTGACCGCGGAGGACTTCCAGAAAGTAGATCTGGAACAATATAAGTGGATTCACTGGGAGGTAAGAGATGAAGAAAAATGTATGTATCAGTCACCTTCATACATAGAGGAGTGTTGAGGCTGGAGGGGGCTGGTCATCATGGAGGACAGGCTGAAGAGGGCTGGTCATCATGGAGGGGGGCTGGTCATCATGGAGGACAGGCTGAAGAGGGCTGGTCATCATGGAGGACAGGCTGGAGGGGGGCTGGTCATCATGGAGGACAGGCTGAAGAGGGCTGGTCATCATGGAGTAAAGGCTGGAGGGTGCTGGTAATCATGGAGTAAAGGCTGGAGGGTGCTGGTCATCATGGAGTAAAGGCTGAAGAGGGCTGGTCATCATGGAGGACAGGCTGGAAGGGGCTGGTCATCATGGAGGACAGGCTGAAGAGGGCTGGTCATCATGGAGGACAGGCTAGAGGGGGGCTGGTCATCATGGAGGACAGGCTGAAGGGCGCTGGTAATCATGGAGGACAGGCTGAAGGGCGCTGGTAATCATGGAGTAAAGGCTGGAGGGGGGCTGCTCATCATGGAGGACAGGCAGAAGGGCGCTGATAATCATGGAGTAAAGGCTTAAGGGGGGCTGGTCATCATGGAGGACAGGCTGGAGGGGGCTGGTCATCATGGAGTAAAGGCTGGAAGGGGCTGGTCATCATGGAGGACAGGCTGAAGGGCGCTGGTAATCATGGAGTAAAGGCTTGAGGGGGGTGGTCATCATGGAGTAAAGGCTGGAGGGTGCTGGTCATCATGGAGGACAGGCTGGAGAGGGCTAATCATCATGGAGGATAGGCTGAAGGGCACTGGTAATCATGGAGTAAAGGCTTGAGGGAGGCTGGTCATCATGGAGTAAAGGCTTGAGGGGGGCTGGTCATCATGGAAGACAGGCTGAAGAGGGCTGGTCATCATGGAGTAAAGGCTGGAGGGGGCTGGTCATCATGGAAGACAGGCTGAAGAGGGCTGGTCATCATGGAGTAAAGGCTTGAGGGGGGCTGGTCATCATGGAAGACAGGCTGAAGAGGGCTAGTCGTCATGGAGTAAAGGCTTGAGGGGGGCTGGTCATCATGGAGGACAGGCTGGAGGGGGGCTGGTCATCACGGAGGACAGGCTGAAGGGTGCTGGTCATCATGGAGTAAAGGCTTGATTGGGGCTGGTCATCATGGAAGATAGGCTGAAGAGGGCTGGTCATCATGGAGTAAAGGCTTAATGGGGGCTGGTCATCATGGAGTAAAGGCTTGAGGGGGGCTGGTCATCATGGAGGACAGGCTGGAGGGTGCTGGTCATCATTGAGGACAGGCTGGAGGGAGCTGGTCATAGAGTAAAGGCTGGAGAGCACTGGGCATCATTGAGGACAGGCTGGAGGGAGCTGGTCATCATAGAGTAAAGGCTGGAGAGGGCTGGGCATCATTGAGGACAGGCTGGAGGGAGCTGGTCATCATAGAGTAAAGGCTGGTCATCATGAAGGACAAGCTGGAAGGGGCTGGTCATCATGGAGTAAAGGCTTGAGTGGGGCTGGTCATCATGGAAGACAGGCTGAAGAGGGCTGGTCGTCATGGAGTAAAGGCTTGAGGGGGGCTGGTCATGATGGAGGACAGGCTGGAGGGTGCTAATCATCATGGAGGACAGGCTGAAGGGCGCTGGTAATCATGGAGTAAAGGCTGGAGGGTGCTGGTCATCCTGGAGTAAAGGCTGGAGAGGGCTGGACATCATTGAGGACAGGCTGGAGGGTGCTGGTTATCATGGAGTAAAGGCTGGAGGGGGCTAATCATCATGGAGGACAGGCTGGAGGGTGCTGGTAATCATGGAGTACAGGCTGGAGGGTGTTGGTCATCATGGAGTAAAGGCTGGAAGGGGCTAATCATCATGGAGGACAGGCTGAAGGGTGCTGGTCATCATGGAGTAAAGGCTTGAGGGGGGCTGGTCATCATGGAAGATAGGCTGAAGAGGGCTGGTCATCATGGAGTAAAGGCTTGAGGGGGGCTGGTCATCATGGAGGACAGGCTGAAGGGTGCTGGTCATCATGGAGTAAAGGCTTGAGGGGGGCTGGTCATCATGGAAGATAGGCTGAAGAGGGCTGGTCATCATGGAGTAAAGGCTTAATGGGGGCTGGTCATCATGGAGGACAGGCTGAAGGGCGCTGGTAATCATGGAGTAAAGGGTTCAGGGGGGCTGGTCATCATGGAGTAAAGGCTTGAGGGGGGCTGGTCATCATGGAAGACAGGCTGAAGAGGGCTGGTCATCATGGAGTAAAGGCTGGAGGGGGCTGGTCATCATGGAAGACAGGCTGAAGAGGGCTGGTCATCATGGAGTAAAGGCTTGAGGGGGGCTGGTCATCATGGAAGACAGGCTGAAGAGGGCTAGTCGTCATGGAGTAAAGGCTTGAGGGGGGCTGGTCATCATGGAGGACAGGCTGGAGGGGGGCTGGTCATCATGGAGGACAGGCTGAAGGGTGCTGGTCATCATGGAGTAAAGGCTTGATTGGGGCTGGTCATCATGGAAGATAGGCTGAAGAGGGCTGGTCATCATGGAGTAAAGGCTTAATGGGGGCTGGTCATCATGGAGTAAAGGCTTGAGGGGGGCTGGTCATCATGGAGGACAGGCTGGAGGGTGCTGGTCATCATTGAGGACAGGCTGGAGGGAGCTGGTCATCATAGAGTAAAGGCTGGTCATCATGAAGGACAAGCTGGAAGGGGCTGGTCATCATGCAGTAAAGGCTCGAGGGGGCTGGTCATCATGGAGGACAGGCTGGAGGAGGCTGGTCATCATAGAGTAAAGGCTGGAGAGGGCTGGGCATCATTGAGGACAGGCTGGAGGGAGCTGGTCATCATAGAGTAAAGGCTGGTCATCATGAAGGACAAGCTGGAAGGGGCTGGTCATCATGCAGTAAAGGCTCGAGGGGGCTGGTCATCATGGAGGACAGGCTGGAGGAGGCTGGTCATCATAGAGGAAAGGCTGGAGGGCGCTGGTCATCAGAGAGTGACGTGAAGTGACTGGCAGCCAAACCTTGTGACCTTTGATCTTTCATTTTCCAGGGGCGAAATGCAGATGAGCAGATAAAGATGATCCATAGAGTAACCGCCTATAACCAGAGCCACCCCGCCGACCAGCGGATCACTGTCTCCGTAGAGATAGAGAAGGAGCGCGAAGAGTTGTACCAATTATTCCAATATGGCGATGTGGTAAGAGGGAGAGTGGTGACGACCCAGCAGTAAGCGTGGCCCCCATTAATTCCGGGCATGTTCATAGCTGATGGTCCTGTGTGCAAGAATGTGATCACCTCCATGGATCCGGCGGGTTCAGACACTCTCCGCTCTTTGTATAAATTGGTCGTATTGATGCCCCTGACTCATGGGTCCATCCAATACCTGCACACGCTTCCACCCAACCTGTAGTAGAACATTTTACTTATTTGGGGATAAATATCGAAAACAAATAATATTATTCTATAATATAATATAATATTCTAATAATATAACAATATTCTTTCTATTCCACTGTCGGTACCAGGTCGTATAAATCTAATTTATATGATACTAACATGTAGTTCTGCCTCACATCCCTCCCATCACTGACATCCCATCATTGGCATCCCATCACTGACATCCCACCCATCTTCACATCACGGACATCCCCTAATCCCCCCATCACTGACATTCCCCAATCCTCCCATCACTGACATCCTCCCATCCCATCCATCCTCCCATAACTGACATCCTCCATCCTTCCATCACTGACATCCTTCCATCACTGACATCCCACCCATCTTCCTATCACTGATATTCCCCAATACTCCCATCACTGACATCCCCCATCACTGACATCCCCCAATCCTCCCATAACTGTCATCCCAGCCATCACTAATATCAAACCCACCCTCCCTTTACTCACTGACATCCCCTCATCCTACCATCACTGACATCCCACCCATCCTCCCTTTTCTAACATCAGGTGGTCTTTATACAGTTGTGTTGTCTCCATTACATTGTGTGATCACCATACTGTTGTCTGATCTCCATACTATTGTGTGGTCTTCACACCTTTGTCTAGTGTCCATACAATTGTGTGGTCTTCATACTGTTGTCTGGTCTCCACACCTTTATGTGGTCTTCACACCATTGTCTGGTTTTCATACCCTTGTGTGGTCTTCACACCTTTGTCTAGTGTCCATACAATTGTGTGGTCTTCATACTGTTGTCTGGTCTCCACACCTTTATGTGGTCTTCACACCATTGTCTGGTTTTCATACCCTTGTGTGGTCTTCACACCTTTGTCTAGTGTCCATACAATTGTGTGGTCTTCATACTGTTGTCTGGTCTCCATACCTTTATGTGGTCTTCACACCTTTGTCTAGTGTCCATACAATTGTGTGGTATTCATACTGTTGTGTGGTCTTCATACTGTTGTCTGGTCTCCACACCTTTATGTCGTCTCCACACCTTTATGTGGTCTCCACACCTTTATGTGGTCTCCACACCTTTATGTGGTCTTCACACTATTGTCTGGTTTTCATACCCTTGTGTGGTCTTTTTATGTGATGATATCTGTTTTCTTCAGGTGTTTGTCAGTAAAGATGTTGCCAGACATTTTGGGTTTACCTCATCATCTGAGGCTGTGGTAGGATTCTATCCACGGGTGAAGAATGGGTGAGCCGCCATTTGTAACCTCTATGACTTCACGTAATTAAGAAGCTCTTGTGTCTATTGTTCTTATGGTCGTATCGGTGTATCCATGTGTCGACAGGCATTTAGATTCCAGATGCCTCATGGTCTGATCTGCCGATCTCCTCCTTTTTCTAAGTTGTTAGTTCTAATATATAAGTACTCTGTCATGTAATGTGGCAATGATGACATTTTCCGGTGTCATTGCCTCTATGGCAGCTTATTTCTGGTCAGACACATGATATAGACATGTTTGCCCAGATATTTCATAGCTTTTCTTCCTGGGAACCAGAATTGACTGTGGGGAAGCATTGACATTATAAGGTGGATGGACCCTCTCATGAACCCCACCCATCTCTGTGATCTTGATTTCTGCAGGGCATTTCTGGTCTGTGCTTGGGCTGAACAAGGAGCTGACGCTTTGGGACCAGATGGACGTGTCCTCCATTCTCCTTCCTTTCCCCCAGAGACAATTGTAGACACCCTTGGCGCTGGAGACACCTTCAATGCTTCTGTAATCTATGCCCTATCTAGAGGTATGCCTCCTTCACTCCTTACACGTGGCCATGTTGTGCGTGTCGTTCGTATATTACACAGTTACCATGAAACGTCCCTATGCATCAAAAAAATCACAAAACGGAAAATCAGAGTAAAAGCCGAATTTAGGGCTGAGATGGTGCTGGGTGCACAGTCACATCGCGGGGTCAGCACTTTGTGTGGTATGGGGGTCAGCAATGTCCATGTTTAACATGATCTGTACTCAATGAACGACCAGCAACGTCCACATGTGAATATCATCGAGCTCTCCTTCTTCTCAGGTCAGTCTATGCAAGAGGCCATCACGTTTGGTTGTCGTATAGCCGGGAAGAAGTGTGGAATACAGGGCTACGATGGCATCGTCTCCTGAGACCTCGTTTCTTCATTTCGACAAGGACATGAGGTCACAGATCTGGAACACAAGGAGGTCCCCGGCTCTGAACGTCTCCCCAATAAACATGTACATAACTGCTCTGTTTTTAATAAATTCTCTTTCCTGATGATGATGATGATGATGATGATATGGAGTCTTCTGTGGCAACTGTCTGTGTGGTGGCAACACCAGATGATGATGATGATGATATGGAGTCTTCTGTGGCAACTGTCTGTGTGGTGGCAACACCAGATGATGATGATGATGATATGGAGTCTTCTGTGGCAACTGTCTGTGTGGTGGCAACACCAGATGATGATGATGATGATATGGAGTCTTCTGTGGCAACTGTCTGTGTGGTGGCAACACCAGATGATGATGATGATATGGAGTCTTCTGTGGCAACTGTCTGTGTGGTGGCAACACCAAGACCTTCTGGCACCTACATTGCGATGCCTCCTACTTTTGTGGCTGCACTGGGTGGTCCCATCATAATGACACTTATTCACTATGACTTCTCCTACCCTTTATAAAACTTGAGAAGTCAAAGAGTTCATGAGCCCAACAACAAACATGGCGGCTACTGGCCAGTCAAGTCCACTGAAGGCAGACGAGAGCTCTGTGTGATTGTTAGCTTTGTCATCTAGGTTACTGCCTATGCAGAGCGCAGAAGCCAATGACAAACTCATCTCGACTGATGCGCTCTACATAAGCAGTAATTGAGATGATGAAGGCTGCACTGTGGCTCCCACAGCTCCCTGCCCCTCCAATCACATGTTTGTGTGAGGAGAGACATAAAAATGTGTCCCCTATTATAAAAATAATCTCTGATGCCATTATAAATTTTTCATGCTTACATACTTTTTCTAACCCCGAGGTTAGGACTATGACTAGCATTAGGACTTAAAATAGGGATAAGATGCGGGTTAGGACTAAAGAGGAGGTTAGAATTAGGGAGGGATAGGACTAGGGTTAGGACTAAGGATAAGGTTAGAATTAGGGATAGGACTAGGGTTAGGACTAAGGATAAGGTTAGAATTAGGGATAGGACTAGGGTTAGGACTAAGGATAAGGTTAGAATTAGGGATAGGACTAGGGTTAGGACTAAGGATAAGGTTAGAATTAGGGATAGGACTAGGGTTAGGACTAAGGATAAGGTTAGAATTAGGGATAGGACTAGGGTTAGGACTAAGGATAAGGTTAGAATTAGGGATAGGACTAGGGTTAGGACTAAGGATAAGGTTAGAATTAGGGATAGGACTAGGGTTAGGACTAAGGATAAGGTTAGAATCAGGGTTAGGACTAAGGATAAAGTTAGAATTAGGGTTAGGACTAAGGATAAGGTTAGAATTAGGGTTAGGACTAAGGATAAGGTTAGAATTAGGGATAGGACTAGGGTTAGGACTAAGGATAAGGTTAGAATTAGGGATAGGACTAGGTTTAGGACTAAAGAGGAAGTTAGAATTAGGGAGGGATAGGACTAGGGTTAGGACTAAGGATAAGGTTAGAATCAGGGTTAGGACTAAGGATAAGGTTAGAATCAGGGTTAGGACTAAGGATAAGGTTAGAATTAGGGATAGGACTAGGGCTAGGACTAAGGATAAGGTTAGAATCAGGGTTAGGACTAAGGATAAGGTTAGAATCAGGGTTAGGACTAAGGATAAGGTTAGAATTAGGGATAGGACTAGGGTTAGGACTAAGGATAAGGTTAGAATTAGGGATAGGACTAGGGTTAGGACTAAGGATAAGGTTAGAATTAGGGATAGGACTAGGGTTTAGGTGTTATGATCTGCAACATAAACTAAGGAAAGATGGGGAGAGCTGTCCCTACAGTAAGACTAAGCTGAATCCCTACATTGCAGCGGGCTGCCTGTTCCTTGTGAACAGACCCGCCTTAGTCCTCGGCTAGTCTGAACGGAGACCTATAGAGAAAGGGAGTGGTCCCTAAAGGAACTAAGGACTGGGACAAAAATGGGACACCTCCTAACAGAAGTTGTTGCAGAGCAAACGTTAAACTGACAAAAAGTACTAGAGGTCCCAGAGGACCAAGCAAACTAGAGAGAGATAGGCACCGAAGCACCAGGCTAGAGAAACAGTCAAACACTGAAGTCCAGCACAGCCAGAAGGGCGGAGCTGGAATATATGGGCAGATGGTCACATGACCGCAAAACATAAGATAGAAAAAACTAACAGGAGGGTTCTAACAGTAACCCCTCTTTTATGAGGATCCTCCGGATCCTCCAGGCCCAGGCCTATCCGGAAACCTCCTGTAGAAAGCTTTAACAAGCCTAGGAGCAGAGACATCATCCGTCCTTTCCCAGGAGTTGTCTTCGGGACCGAAACCCTTCCAGGAGACAAGATACTGTAATCTCCCTCTATGCCATCTAGAATTCAAAATACGAGAAATTTCATATTTGCCGTCTTCCACCACAGGAGGAACTGTGACAGTGGCGTCCCTATCAGATACGTCAGCCTTTTTCAACAAGGAGACATGAAACACAGGATTAATCTTCCAGGAAGTAGGAACCTCCAACCTAACAGCAGACGGGTTAACAATCTGAAGCACCTTAAATGGACCCACAAACTTCGAGCCCAATTTTTTAGAGGGAATCCTCAACCGCAGGTTCTTCGAGGACAACCAAACCATGTCACCCACAGTAAACAAAACCTCTTTACGTTTCCTGTCAAAATACTTCTTGGACTTCTTGTTAGCCTCTTGAAGGTTGCAATGTACATTAGTCCAAACTCTCTCCAAATCACCGGAAAAATTCTCCTCCTCCAGCACCGCCGACCCCAATTTGGAGAACGAACCAAAAGACGGATGTCTCCCAGTACAACAAAAAAAAGGAGAACACCCAGCAGAGGAGGATGTATGATTGTTAAGAGCAAATTCTGCGAGAGGCAGAAACTCAGACCACCCCTCTTGATTGTCGGCCACAGAACAACGCAAAAACTGTTCAACATCCTGGTTCTTTCTTTCAGTCTGTCCATTAGACTCAGGATGATAACCAGACGAAAATGACAAATGGACTCCCAACCTGTCACAAAAAGCACGCCAAAAGCGAGCCACAAACTGAGGTCCTCTATCAGAAACAATATCAGTGGGAACGCCATGGAGTCTGACAATTTCCTTAACAAACGTCTTAGCGAGTGTCTTGGCGCAGGGCAACTTAATGAATGGAACCAAATGACACATCTTACTAAAACGGCCCACGACCACCCAGATGACAGTAAAACCCTCGGACACAGGAAGATCAGTAATAAAATCCATTGTGAGATGCGTCCAAGGCGCACTAGGAACCTCCAGAGGGCAAAGCAACCCCGCAGCAGGGGTATGTGAAGCCTTTGACCTAGCACACACAGCACATTGACGCACCCACTTGATGACTTCCTTCTGCCATCCAGGCCACCAAAAACTGCGACTGATAAGTCTCTTAGTCTCAGAAACTCCTGGATGACCTGCCAACCGAGACTCATGACACTCCACAAACAAATCTCTCCTAAAGGTCCTAGGCACGAACAACCTCCCATGAGGAGTGTTAGATGGGGCATTCTCCTGGGCTTTAAGAATCTCATCTTCCAAAACGGAGTCCAATGCTGCTACCACAACTCCTTCCTGTAAAATGCTCTCCTCCTCCTCGGCACCGACCGTAGGAGAGAAGCTGCGAGATAAAGCATCGGCTTTAACATTCTTAGTACCAGGAATGTAAGTAACAGAAAAATTAAACCGAGAAAAAAAAAAGTGCCCACCTAGCTTGACGGGCATTCAAGCGCTTGGCAGCATCCAGATAGATCAGATTCTTATGATCTGTGAAAACCTGAATAGGAAATCTAGCGCCTTCCAAAAAATGACGCCAATGTTCAAACACGAGTTTAATAGCCAGGAACTCCCGATTTCCAACATCATAATTCAGTTCGGTTTCTGAAAATTTTTTCGAAAAAAAAGCACAGAGATGTACTCCACCCTGTTCTCCTGAGACAACCCCCACCGAAGAAGCATCAACCTCAACCAAAAAAGGCTTGGTCTCATCAGGCTGCATAAGGATAGGGGCAGAACTGAACCTCTCTTTGAGATACTCAAACGCTTCAATGGCCTCAGTAGTCCACTGGGCCGTATTCGCACCTTCCCTGGTGAGATCGGTGAGAGGCTTAACAATTACAGAAAAATTCTTAATGAATTTTCTGTAATAATTAGCAAAACCCAAAAATCACTGCATAGATTTCAAACCAATAGGCCTAGGCCATTCCTGCACAGCCTGAACCTTCACAGGGTCCATCTCAAAGCCCTCGCTGGAGATAATGTAGCCCAAAAAACTAATCCTCTGCACAGCGAACTCACATTTCTCCAGCTTAGCAAAGAGTGAATTATCACCCAATAACTGTAACACCTCACCTACGCTCCGCCAATGAGACTCCAGATCTGGTGAATAAATCAAAATGTCATCCAAATACATAACCACATTCTTACCAATCAGAGATCTCAGGATGTCATTAATAAGGTTCTGAAAAAATGCAGGAGCATTGGTAAGACCAAAAGGCATCACCAGATTCTCAAAATGACCCACAGGAGTGTTAAAAGCAGTCTTCCATTCATCACCCTCCTTCACTAGTAACAAATTGTATGCCCCCCGGAGATCAATCTTAGAGAACCACTTGGCCCCCTCTAACTGGTTAAACAAGTCAGGAATTAACGGCAATGGGTAAGAATTGCGTACGGTAATCTTATTAATTTCACGAAAGTCCAGACATGGACGTAAACCCCCGTCCTATTTTTAACAAAGAAAAATCCAACTGCCACAGGCGACTTAGAAGGTCTAATGTGACCAGCAGCCAGGCTAGTCTGTATGTATTCCTCCAAGACCTTTCTTTCAGGGATAGTCAGATTAAACAAGCGACTCTTGGGAAGAGAAGCTCCCGGAACAAACTCAATGGCGCAATCATAATCCCTATGAGGAGGTAAAACTTGTGACTCCTCCTCTGAAAAAACTCCAGAAATCCTGAATAGGTACAGGTAATTGCCCTTTTTCCACAGCCGCAATGTGACCGTTACAACATTTATCATAGCATTTCAGACTCCAAGACTTAATCTCATTAGTAGACCAGTCCAGTAAAGCATTGTGCAGTTTTAACCAAGGCAATCCTAGAACGACCAGAGAGGGTAAATTATCCAAAACAACCAAGTCCAAAATTTCTTGGTGAACTCCATTGATAGTGAGGGGAAATGCAGCAACCTTGTGAGTAATACATTTCAAGGGAGTGTTATCAGTTGCAACCACAGAAATAGGTGATGACAAAGGTTTGGATTCCAATTTAAGTTTTTCCAAAAAACCCTTTATCAATCACATTAAGTGTTGAACCACAATCCACAAATACCTGAAATTCAATCAAATCTCCCTGCAGAGTAGTACTCCCAGAAAGAAATACTCCTGCAGAGCGTAAACAAGCTATACGGGCGTAACTGACCTTTTTTTTTCTTTACTTAAACGAAGCTCACAATACTTAATCAAATGGTCAGCTTTACCACAATAAAGACACAATCCCTTGGAAAACCTGTGGTTTCTTTCCTGAGAGCGGAGTGACATCGCCCCAACCTCCATCAGTTCTCCGCCGTCCGAGCAGACCCTCTGAGGACTAGGAGCTGCCATTACAGGAATTTTTTCATCATTAACCCTGGCACGCAGTCTCCTGTCCACACGTATAGCTAATTGCATGGCTTCCTGCAAGGTCTCAGGTGCAGGAAATGCAATCAGCAGATCCTTAACCCTTTCACTTAGACAAGCAAGAAAAAAACATTTTAATGCCGAATCATTCTATTTCACTTCTGAGGACCACCTTCTGAAGTGTGTACAATAATTTTCAACATCACCTGACCCCTGATTCAAACGTCTCAGTTCTGTCTCAGCAGATGAGACTCGATCAGGATCGTCATACAATAGCCCCATAGCAGAAAAAAAATCCTCCACTGACCTAAAACACGGATCATTAGGTTGGAGAGAAAAGGCCCACCCCTGTGGTTCCTTGCGCAAAAGTGACATGATAAACCCAATGCACTGTGATTCATTCCCAGAGGATCTTGGTCTCAAATGAAAATATAATAAACAAGCATTTTTAAAGGAAAAAAAATCTTGTAGTTTACCATAAAAAATATCAGGCAGTCCTACCTTCGGTTCCACAAAATGCACTCCAGGACAGCTACTCACATGTTGCTGGAGCTCGGACACCTCCAGAGACAATCCCTGCAGGCATTGAGCCAACTCCTGGACAGAAACCATACTGATCTCCGGATTTCTTTCCTTTTAGTTTTTTTGGGCTGGACTTACTGTTATGATCTGCAACATAAATTAAGGAAAGAAGGGGAGAGCTGTCCCTACAATAGGACTAAGCTGAGTCCCTACGTTGCAGCGGGCTGCCTGTTCCTTGTGAACAGACCCGCTTTCGTCCTCGGCTAGTCTGAACGGAGACCTATGGAATCAAGGGAGGGGTCCCTAAAAGAGCTAAGGACTGGGACAAAATTGGGACACCTAACAGAAGTTGTTGCAAAGAAAAAGACAAACTGACAAAAAGTACTACAGGTCCCAGAGGACCAAGCGAACTAGAGAGGGATAGGCACAAAAGCACCTGGCTAGAGAGACAGTCAAAACAACACTGAAGTCCAGCAAAGCCAGAAGGGTGGAGCTGGAATACATAGGCAGATGGTCACGTGACCGCAAAACTCAAGATAGAAACAAAAACAAACAGGAGGGTTCTAACAAGCACCACTCACCACCAAGCACATAGGGAACTACAATAAAAAGCAAAGGACTGAGCAGGGAGCAGGATTATATAGCCCGCCTAATGATCAGGTGTTGATTACCTCCCAATAATCCCCAAGCAGCCACTCCATGCTAGCTTCAACAGCAGACTGGACAACATCCCACTACTACATAGTACCAGACAAAGCAACATCCCGCGTTGACTGTCAACCAGGGAAGACAGCGTCCCATCTTCCCCGAGCAGAGAAATCAGTGAGAGACAGGTCGTCCAGAGTCCTCACACATCCCACAACAACTGAACGCGATGCACCACAAGAATGGGACAGTTTTCCTGCACGCGTAGTAACTCCACTTCCAGGGTCAGGACAATGGCTGCAATTGCGAGCGGCGTAGCGTAGCACCGGACCTGCTCCATTCCCAGGGGTTGAGCACAGAACCATGATTCGTAACAATTACTAACCCCAGGGGTTGATGTCAGCTGTGATTTTTGACAAATCAACCCCAAATCCCATTACCCGTATTGCAACCACACCAGATCAGGAAGAGCAGAAAGAGGGCGCCAGAATTGGCGCATCCGATGCGTTGTGACAGTTCTGGGGTGGCTGCGGGCTGGGAAGGGGCCCAAAACCAGGGACCTTACCCGCCTGATAATATCAGCCCGCAACTGTCTACTTTGCCTTAGCTGGTTACTAAAAATAGGGGGGACCCCACGTCATTCTTATAAATGATTTACTTACTTTAGGGAAATATGGTGAGAGATTTTTTTTTATATTTTGCCTTATATATAAGTAATTACTCAGAAAAAAATGTTTCCTAACATATTTACTGTAAAATGCATTTTATCTTCGGTTTTATATGTTTTATTGTCAGTTCATTAAAATGACATAATACTCTGACAACATTGTTCCCAGCAGTGACCTCGGAGTCAGAGATGCGTCCAGGGGTCTTCCCCATGGTCTTTCCATTCCATTTCAGTGGTGTTTCCATTTCAGCAATTTTCTGGACCCACAGATCTCCTGGGAGGGTTTGACGGAAAAATGCTTGGGTTTCCCATTGACTTCCATTATGCTCGTTTCTTGAAACGAGCACCCGAGCATTTTAGTGCTCGCCCATCACTAGGCACTATGTAATAATGGGGCGATAATATGCATAATAAGAGAGGGCACTATGTAATAAGGGATGGTAATATACATAATAACAAAGGGCACTATGAAATAAGGGTCGGTAATATACATAATAAAAGAGATTGTAATAAAGGACGGTAATATACATATTAAGAGATGGAAGTATATAATAAGGGATGTTAATATACATAATAACAGACGGCACTATGTAATAAGGGATGGTAATATACATAATAACAAAGGGCACTATGAAATAAGGGGCAATAATATGCATAATAAGACAGGGCACTATGTAATAAGGGATGGTAATATACATAATAACAGACGGCACTATGTAATAAGGGTCGGTAATATACATAATAAAAGAGATTGTAATAAAGGACGGTAATATACATATTAAGAGATGGAAGTATATAATAAGGGATGGTAATATACATATTAAGAGATGGAAGTATATAATATTACGAGAGGAGACTATGTAATAAGGAATGGCGCTGTACATAACGAGAGGGCATTAGGTAATAATAGACTGTAATATACATAACAAGAGAGGGTACTATGTAATAGGGGGCGGAAATATACATAATAAGAGAGGGCACTATGTAATAATAAATATATTGATACACAGTATATATAATCTGTAGTTTTGTCGTCTTAAGTGGAGAGGGGCCCAGACATATTTCTTTCACAGGGGCCCCAGGTTGTCAGTGTCTGCCCCTGAAATGCTCCACAATGTATTTGCAAGATATAATACAAGTACCTGAACATATGTGTAAGGATAGTGGACTATGCTGCAGCATTCCTACCCCTGTGAATAATGTCCTGCGTCTTTGTATATATTGTGTCATGTGAATTAATGTATAATGTAAGATTAGTAATGTACAGTGTAGGATGTGATAATGTAAGGTATTATAGTGTAGGAAATAGTTTATAAGATAGTATAGATATAGATAGTTTTGGTAATGATATTAGGGCAAGATAGAGTTAATGTTTGGGACTAGCCCATAGTGGGAGAAGCTTAGTGTTTGTGCAAGTGACGGCTTCCTGTAGATAGGGAGTTTGAGTGTGGAGTGCCAAGTGAGCAGTGCTGCCAAAAGGGGTAATCCATAGGAAAAGGAGACCAAAGGCGAGGGATAGCGAGATCCTAAAGAACAAGTGACTGACTAGTAATAGTGGCCTTCTGGAGAAGTGTCCGTGGATAAGCCGCTGAGTCACGAACTCCCAAGCTTGCAATGACAAAGGTAACAGACCTAAATAGGGCAGAGTTCGTGGGACTAATGGGGGTCGCAAGTGGTAGATCCAGGGTGGCAGTTGTCGAAGAATTAGGACGCAGAACCGCTGAGTGAGTACAGAGACTTTCTGACCAGGACTGTGGCGACATAGGACGAAACAGTGTGTCTGCAGAGCCCTGGAGTAGAGCTACAGAGGAATAATACGGTGTGCCGTAGAGGAAACGACCATAAGACTTTGTGCCCGCTATCCTGTGTACATAACCTTTGCCAAGTTACCGTTCAGTAAAGGCTCTATGTCTGAATGACGCTCTGCCGTATTGAACTGTGGAACCTATGGTCATGGCCAGCCACCACCACCGGCTACAGGCGGCCTGCACAGACATGATGTCCTCACAGCACAAGTCAACACAATCAGCCAGGGCATAAAGAAGGAGCCTCGCCCGTGACTACCGCCCTGTGCTGCATATACATAGTGCACCGATGGTAGATGAGCGAGTGTCAGTGTAACGTGCCAGACGTCACCCAGATGGAGCCATGTGCACCAGGCAGAAGACACAACAGTATAACTCTGATACTGATCCACTGCCTTCAGGGGTAGAAGACGGCAGAGACGTGACGCACGATGGCGCCGACGGCACATTCTGCTATGGGGTCACGTTTGCGCTTTCAATAATCATGCACTGGGCGCCTTATCTGATCAGCAGTGGATCAGTATTATAGTCATTCACTGTAAAACACTGCGTATCTCCTGCAACGCAACGTGTGCACATGGCCGTAACGTGAAATGATGGGAGTCACAGAGACTAAGAATTATTGGGCAGTGGAGATTATAGTGATGGTCGAGTGCTTTCTCCACATCCGAGGAAAATGCTCCAGTCGTTCTGATCAGACTTTATTCAGACTGTGGTCCGAGTGGCATCAGTTTTTCTCAGAGGTGAAAAGTGGATGTCATCCAGTGCGGTGCGATTTTTTTCCTGGACCGATTGCTGCTTTGACATGGCTCCAATATTTACCACAGACCACCCAATCCGAGGAACAAATCGGACATGTGCACAACCCCGCAGAATATCACGGGGACGAGTGCCATCTGTGAAAACCACTCATAGCCCGAGCCCTTAATGGGGGCACAGCGCCAGCTTATCAATGTATGTATGGTGCGTGGCTGATTGTATGTGAGTGGTGGGGTCCATATCTGTATTCAGGGGCGCAGTGCGGGGGAGATAAATGTATATACACAATATACGTCACCTTGTTATTTTCAGGGCTGCGGTGATCAATGTGACAAGACGAGTCAAAGCTGGAAGATGAAGGTCTGACCAGATGGAGAAGAAAGCACAGGGACGGCTCTGATCAGACGAGACGTCAGCGGTCACTGGGTGTGGTAGAGACGTCCGCAGTCACTGGGTGTGGTAGAGACGTCCGCGGTCACTGGGTGTGGTAGAGACGTCCGCGGTCACTGGGTGTGGTAGAGACGTCAGCGGTCACTGGGTGTGGTAGAGACGTCCGCGGTCACTGGGTGTGGTAGAGACGTCCGCGGTCACTGGGTGTGGTAGAGACGTCAGCGGTCACTGGGTGTGGTAGAGACGTCAGCGGTCACTGGGTGTGGTAGAGACGTCAGCGGTCACTGGGTGTGGTAGAGACGTCAGCGGTCACTGGGTGTGGTAGAGACGTCCGCGGTCACTGGGTGTGGTAGAGACGTCCGCGGTCACTGGGTGTGGTAGAGACGTCCGCGGTCACTGGGTGTGGTAGAGACGTCAGCGGTCACTGGGTGTGGTAGAGACGTCCGCGGTCACTGGGTGTGGTAGAGACGTCAGCGGTCACTGGGTGTGGTAGAGACGTCAGCGGTCACTGGGTGTGGTAGAGACGTCAGCGGTCACTGGGTGTGGTAGAGACGTCCGCGGTCACTGGGTGTGCTATGTATGACTTGGACTAATTCTGTTATTTGTAAAACCACCTCCCTTAGGCCACATTGTCACATTCCTGTGAATTGTCCATGTGCTGCCAGATTTTTTTTATCAGACGGCATGAGGGATCAGCGCATGTCCTGTTCTGATCGATTACGAGGAATAGGACATATTCAATGTATCGGTGTGCTGTCCAAGAAAAAATATCAGACAGCACAACGACATGTCACACGGATACAGGAATGTAGCCTTATTATGTATAGCACTGTCACTTAGTATATAGTGTACTTACTTATTATGTATAGTACTGTCCCTTAGTATATAGTGTACTTACTTATTATGAATAGTGCCGTCCCATAGTATATAGTGTACTCACTTGTTATATATAGTGCCTTCCATAAGTGTGTAGTGTACTCACTTGTTATATATAGTGCCTTCCCTTAGTGTGTAGTGTACTCGCTTATTATATATAGTGTTATCCCTTAGTATATCGTATACTTACTTATTATATATAGTGTTGTCCCTTAGTATATAGTGTACTTACTTATTATGTATAGTGCTGTCCCTTAGTATATAGTGTACTTACTTATTATGAATAGTGCCCTCCCATAGTATATAATGTACTCACTTGTTATATATAGTGCCATTCCTTAGTATATAGTGCACTTACTTATTATGTATAGCGCCATCCCTTAGTATATAGTGTACTCACTTATTATGTATAGCGCCGTCCCTTAGTATATAGTGTACTCACTTATTATGTATAACACTGTCCCTTAGTGTATAGTGTACTCACTTATTATACATAGTGCCTTCCCTTAGTGTGTAGTGTACTCGCTTATTATATATAGTGCCATCCCTTAGAGTATAGTGTACTCACTTATTATGTATAGTGTTATCCCTTAGTGTATCGTATACTTACTTATTATGTATAGTGCTTTCCCTTGGTATATAGTGTACTCGCTTATTATGTATAGTATCATCCCTTAGTATATAGTGCACTCACTTATTACGTATAGCGCAGTCCCTTAGTATATAGTGTACTCATTTATTATGTATAGCACCATCCTTTTATATATAGTGTACTCACTTATTATGTATACCGCCGTTCCTTAATATATAGCATACTCACTTATTATGTTTAGCACCGTCCCTTAGTATATAGTGTACGTTCTTGTTAAATATAGTGCCATCACTTAGTATATAGTGTACTCACTAGTGATGAGCGAACGTGCTTGGGTGTTATCCGAGTATCTTGGACGCGCTCGAATAATATGTTCGAGACCCCATGGCTGCATGTTTTACGGCTATCAGACAGCTGCTACACATGCGGGGATTGCCTGTCTGTTAGCAGAACATATTGTCCGAGCGCGCCCAAGATACTCGGATAACACCCAAGCACGTTCGCTCATCACTAGTACTCACTTATTATGTTTAGTACCATAACAGCATTTTACAGTACAAGCAAAGTACATGAGATTCCTGAATTCTCCTGCACATGTTGCTTATTTTTTCATTGCAGATTTGCAGCCGATTAAAAACCCCAGCGTCAATTCTTGCAGCATTTTTGCATCGTATTTCACCCATTATAATGAGTGCGGATAAATACACAACAAAAAACCGCAAAAACGCGTTCATTTTATGCAGCAATTTTCCTGCCAACACATCAGGATTTGCAGCAAACTTTTGAACAGAACATGTGTGTTGCACCCCAGGGGTCTGGTTGCCACAGTGGCATTGCCTCCCTCACAGGGGGTGATGCCATGCCTGGAAGCAATGAGGGGTTCCCTGATCAGGTATACCAGCATCCAACACTTTCCTGGCTCCAGACCAGCAAGGGGAGCTCCTCCCCTTTAATCTGAAATCTGGAGGCGGGGTTAGTAAGAGTTAGTTGAAGGAGAGTTGGAGACAGGAGAGCGACGAGGAAGGACCTGGGGAAGGGAGCTGTGAACAAGCTCGCCCCAGAGAGAAGCGCAAGGGAATCGGACACCGGAGTCCGTGGTTGTTCGGGCACTGAAGGCCCGGCAGCTAAATCCGGGCAGGTCTCCTGGCCCCACCAGACGCCCGGCGGCTCAGCAGCATCCTAGGGCCCAGCGTCGCCACGAAGGAGCGACACTTGAAGAAGGCCCGAGCTCCCTGCCATACGGGTGAGGAATAGACGTTCTGCTCAGGAACGAGGGCTGGAGCACAGCTTTAAGCGGCAGGGCCAAAGAGAATAGCGCAGAGGGAAGGCCTACAACTCCACCTGGCGAGGCGGATCCCCAACTTGCTTCTAGGCCGCTCGGACCTCCACCACCAGCTAGTACCCATGCCCCGGTCTGCTCTGACAAACCGCAAGTAAAGATAAGAGGAAACCGCCATTAATTTGTTGTCTGGTCATTATCTGCGCCCTCAGCCCAGCATTATACTGCACCAACAACATCTACCTCCACTATTCATCATATCCTGCCCTGGAGCTAAGCTCCGCCTGTGGAGAGCTGAACCAACTCTGCTGCGTCATCATCAGCTCCAGAGGACCTGCTCCGCAGCGGCGGCTCCATATAGCCACATACCACAGGTGGCGTCACGAACACTATCCCAAAAACTTTATTCCCCTTTTACTTTTCCTTCAATTGACCGCCCTGGGTCACGGACCTGGTCACTGCCACCGTGACATCCCCAGCACCGACCGGCCCTGCACCGAGTACCCCACGGCCGGCATGTCATGTGCACATAGCCTTAGTCCCTGTCTTGTGCCCCCCTCCATTTATTATAAGTCCCTGATAGTTTCAGAATGAATTGTGACTCTATTTTCCATCTTGCTCTCCCCAGTGTATAAAAAAAAAAATCACTCACCTCTGCACTGATGTTCCTTGCGTTATCGCGTCTTTCCTTTTCTTGCCGGGTACTTTCTGAATGATGTAGGCGACATGCTGACGTCATCATGGTGTGCGCCTGCGTCACTGAGAAAGCGCAGGGCAGGATGCTGAGGATGGGTTCCTGCAGCATCGCTGCCATTTACTACTGTATACAGCGGAGCTGGTGGATACCCCCCTGCCCGACACACTCAGAAGATCCTGGCCCCAGAGCAGCCGCCCCTCCAGTATGTCGACCTCCGGTGCATCTATGTCCCATTCCTGTAAAACATCGTCTTCTAATACCAACCTCGTCTCCGGGTCCAAGGGAGATGCAGCCATGCCACTTCGGTTTGGTTTCACAGTCTCACTGCTCGCACAGTAAGGAACCCATAATCTCACTGCTCGGAGAGCAAAGAATCACCATCTGTGACGACCAAACCTTCTTCTCTGTAGACGTAGAGGACGCCCCCTGTCACCGCTGCAGACCTCGATGTAAACAGACTATTACCAGATCTCTATACTGTCCCTTCAGATACATGTAGAATCAGGTCGCCCCGAAGTCTGATCACCCGCCTCCCCGAATAGTCCCGGACATCTGCTGGGACTCTGTATGATGTCCCCGGGTTCTTGGGGCTTCCTCTGGATTTTCTGGTTTCTTCCCACACTCCACAGACTGATAAGGAATGTAGATTGTGAGCCCCGATGGGCATAGCAATGATGATGTCTGTACAGCGCTGCAGAATATGATGACGCTTTATACGGTAAGTGAGCATAATAAAATAAATAGTCGCTATTCCCTCCACCCACTCTAGTTCTGCTCTGTCCTTCTTCGCAATATGGCCGAACTAGTCACGTCATAGCAGTATGCTGTGTTCCCATCTTGCCTCAGCCTCTTCGGATGCAGACTCCCTGTCCTCTCATTCCCCCAAATTCCTCTGTCCTCGCCATCAATACTCCTATGTCCTCCTCTTTGTCTTCTTCCACCAGACTCCACTGTCCTCACTTCCTCTGCAATCCATTGCCTTCCCCAGACTCCTTTGTCCTTCTCCTCTAGACTCTTCTGTCCACTCTTACCCCAGGGTCCTCTGTCCTCTCTTTCTCCAGACTTCTCTGTTCTCTTGTTCCTCAGACTCATCTGCACTCACCTTCCCCAGAATCATATATCCTCCTCTAGACTGTGTACTTTTCTTTCAGACTTCTCTTTATTTTCCTTCCAGACTCCTCTGTCCACCTCCGGACTCCTTGAAATAGGAGGAAAATCCTCCTACACTCCTCTGTCCTCGACTTCTCCAGCTACCTCAGTCCTCACATCCCCAAGAATCCTCTACCCTTCTCCTCCAGACTGCTCTGTCCTCCATTCTCCTGTTTTCTTCCTCTTCCAGACTCTTTGTCTTCACCCTCCAGACTTATTTGTACTCCACAAGACTATGCTGTCCTCCTCTTCCAAACTACTCTGTCCTCTCATCTCCCAGAATCCTTTGTCTTCTTCTGGATTCCTCTGTCTTCTTCTTCTAGACTCTTATGTCCTCTCCTTTCCCAGACTCTTCTGTCTTCATCTTCCACAGAAGCCTTGGTCTTCCTCCAAACTGCTCTGTCCTCCTCCTCCAGATCCCTCTGTCCTCCTCCTTTGGACTTCTCTATCCTCCTTCAAACTCCAGTGTCCTTATCCTCCTGCAGACCCATCTGTCCTATCTCAGAATGCTCTATCCTGTTCACCTTTAGACTTATGTGTCCTCCTCCTCCAGACTCGTGTCCTCTCTCTCTTCCATACTCCTGTGTCATCACCCTCCTCCAGACCCCTCTGTCCTCACCTCCCTCAAAGTCATCTGTCTTCCTCCATATTCCTCTGTCCTCCTCCTCCAGACTCCTCTATCCTCGCACATCTCATCTATTTTGTGCTAACCCTCCTCTAGACTCATCTGTCCTTGCAGTCCTCCAGACGCCTCTGTCCTCTGTTCCCCTGAATGCTCTGTCCTCCTTCAGCCTTCTTACTACAAGCAAGCCATGCGAGTTCTTACTTTTCTGTCCTCCTCCAGACTCCTCTATCCTCCTCCAGACTCCTGAGTCTTTGCCCTCCACCAAACTCCTCTGTCCTGTCCTCTTCCTGACTTCTCTGTCCTACTCTTCCAGACTCTGGGCTCCTCATCCTCCTCCAGACCGCTCTGTCCTGTCCTCCCTCAGAATGCTCCATCTTATCCTCCTCTGGCTTCTACCCCAGAACCCTTAGTCTCTCCTCCAGAATCACTTGGTTATTTCTTTTTTACTGGCCAATTCTTTAATCCCCCACCAACAGGCATCAGTCCGCGAGAACAGGGTGCTTTCCTGGAACAAACCTGATTTGGAGTGAGGGTCATTAACAAGGTGCCAAATTCAGTGTCCTAAATGAACTGGGTCTATATTGATGCCGCTGAAGACAACGTTCTACCAGGGATGATGTGTGATCTGGAGGACACGATCTGATGCTAAAGAGGTAGCCAACAATGACACCAGAGATCTCCAGAATTCTGTATAGAAAGTGGTATTTATAATCATCCCCATAATGATAGTACAAAGGCCAAGGAGCCGAATCTTTACATCTTGTATCAGACAATAAGTTAATGATTTCATCCCGAAAGATGGACACCATCTGATCAGGGACCGGAAGATGGACACCATCTGATCAGGGACAGTGACATGTCTCCGGCAGTATAAGGCATCTCCTTGTGGTCATGGTGTGAAGAATCACAACACAATCAGGCCTTCCCCCTTAAAATAACGGGATCCCCAGAAAGTATTAACCCCAAGTTTTCCATCTCTTCCACTTTTTTACAGTTGCTAGGCCTTATAGGTAACACGGTGACAAAACGTCACCTACTTACACTTTTGTTGACCTATGGAAGATGTTTTGTCACCTTTGAGAACAGGCTGACTCCAGGGTTTACTGGGAGTATCTATATTTTGAGGGGGAATGCTCTTTGATTTCAAGTATTTGATCATTTGAGAGACATAGTCTTTACATCTCATCATCTGGTTTATCGTCCTCTTCTTCTCCTGGCATCTCCACTGCTTCTACCTCACTGGGGACCTCCTCCATGGCATCCTCATCATGGACCACATCAGTCTCCTCCTGACTGCCTATGACCTCTGCAGATGGAGGGGCTAGGTCATTGGTTGGGTCTGGGTGTATGTTGTGGACCTCTGCTGGTTCCTGGTTCAGTTCTGGTTTCTCAGAGCCCTCTTTATTAGCAAGGTCGCTGTCCCCAGGAGCGGGCAGCTCTTCAGCTGGGACCCCCATAGGAGGTGGAATCACAATGTGAGCAGAATCCTGGCTCTCCCCCTGCTTATAGCTGACAGAATTCACCAGTTCTTGGGCACTGAGGAGTCCGTCCAGGTTCACATCTTGTTTCTCCAGCACATCATCCACCACAGAAATAATCTAAGGAAGGAACAAGAAATTATGTGACTCAGTCCAAGTAATTAACCCGCACTTCACTTAGTCATTAGTAGAGTCATTACTTGACATGCTCTCTTTCCTAAAAGGGGTCCATCATACTTTGTGAGGGCTGTGAGAGCATCATAGTGTGTGTGGAAGCTGTGGGGTCCATCATACTGTGTGGGGGCTGTGGGGTCCATCATACTGTGTGGGGGCTGTGGGGTCCATTATACTGTATGGGGCTGTGAGGTCCATCATACTGTGTAGGGGATGTGGGGGGCAGAACATCATACTGAGTGAGGAGCTATGAGACAATCACACTGTGTGAGAAGGCGTGGGGGCATCATACTATGTAGTGATTGTAGGGACATCATACGGTGGGGCTGTGGGAGAATCATAGTATATGGGGCTGGGGGATTATGGGAACTACCATACTGCGTGTGGAACTGTGGAACCATTATACTGGGTTGGGATATTTTTGGGAAAACCATACTGTGTATGGTGGGGACCATCATACCATATGGGGGGCTGTGGGGACATCATACTGTGTAGGGGATGTGGGGGCAGAACATCATACTGAGTGAGGAGCTATGAGACAATCACACTGTGTGAGAAGGCGCGGGGGGATCATACTATGTATGGGAGCTGTGGGACCATTATACTGTGTGAAGGCTGAAGGGGCATCATACTGTGTGGTGGCTGTGGGTCCATCATATTGTTTTTGGGAGCTGCAGGAACATCATACTGTGTCTGGGAGCTGTGGGGGCATCATACTATGTAGTGATTGTAGGGATATCATATGGGGGGGCTGTGGGAGCATCATAGTATATGGGGCTGGGGGATTATGGGAACTACCATACTGCGTGTGGAACTGTGGAACCATCATACTGGGTTGAGATATTATTGGGAAAACCATACTGTGTATGGTGGGGACCATCATACCATATGGAGGGCTGTGGGGACATCATACTGTGTGATGAGCTACGGGGGCATCATACTGTATGGGGGAAACGTTGGGGGCTTTACACTGTGTGCGGGGAACTGTGGTAGCGTCATACTTTTTTGGGAGAAACTGTGGAGTGTCATACTGTGTGAGGAGGAATTGTAGTGCCCATCATACTGTGTAGGGGTTTATTGGTGCATCATGCTGTGAGGGAAAAACTGTGAATTAGAGGGCATCGCACTGTGAGGTCTTGTTGTGGGGTTGTATTATGGGGAACATTTTGTTGGGGATTTCACTGTTGGGCATCATACTGTTTATAGGAGGTCATTTTTGCGGCCATTATTGTATGGAGGCTATAAAAAGGGTATCACAGTGGAAGAGAACACTAAGAGGTTTCAGCATTTCTGTGTGCATGCCAGAATATATCTCCCTTTTCCTGTGTTGAAAAGTTCTTTTCCTGGCCTATGTGCCCTGCCACCACTTACTACACAAAATATTCTTTTTTTGGGGGGCCTAAATGGACTTTTGCTATGGGGCTCCATGATTTCTATGTACACTCCTGACAACTGACAATCTTCCCAGGAGAAGACATCTGTGAGGAGCTGCCCACTTACTAAAGACTATGAGGCTTTTCCAGCATGGGGCTTTGTTTCCGTCGATATTATTATTGTGTTTTATGAGAGATTTTCTTGCTGTCTTTTATTAATGCTCTGCTTGCTCGTCAGTTTATGTACACTAATTTTACTTGTAAAGTGTCCAGCATTCCAGTAATCTCATCAGTATCTTAGGAACCTTATGCCATTGTTCAAACAGCGACTTGGCCCATTGTGTAAGTGTTGAAAGTAGATCCGGCGGAGCCATCACCACAGGAAGTCTCGCATGCAGACCCAGGTGATGGGTTTGACCTGAGAAAAATACCTCCATTAATACACACTTAGCTTTGGGGGGGGGGGGTGATAGCAGTTCTGCCCATTCAGAGGGCTGATCCCAATAAAGGAGAAAAGAAGCCACATGTTTAGTGAGAACTTGGTGAAATGATGTCAAAGGGGTAGGATCTAATCTGAGGACCTGGACCATGGATGGATCAATGGCGATCAGTACCGATTGGGCTGGATGAACGTGCTACAGTTGTGGGATATGTCGTTGGGATTTAAACTTTCTTATAGGACTGTTGCTACTGGATTCCTGTGCTTCCATCATTTTACCTGTCGCCTGGAGGATCTTTGACTGTGGTTACAGACTATATTGGCTGGAAATACGAAATCTGTGGGCCAACCAAAAGTAGGGAGACAGTGAGTATTGCCTGATACAAAGGCAGTGGAACTACTGATCCCAGGTTGGGAACATGAGGACTGAGAGAACTGTATTTTGGCCATTTACCTGGAGTTGTTGTATTACCATGAATGTGAGGAATAAAATATTGTTGCATGGTTAACCTATCTAGGTGATTATTTATAACCCACAAACTCAGATCTTCGCAACATCCCTGCAGATTCATCCCAAAGTCAGACTGTTCAATGCACCGAGAAATTAAAAAAAATCCAAGAACTACAGCTCAGACGTTAAAGGCCTCAGTTCACATGTTAAATGTTCAAGTTCATGGCAATATAATTAGAAAAAGACCAAACAAGTCTGACTTGTGTGGGAGGATGGCAGCAGCCTCAGTTCACACACTGCATCTGGACAAACCATAACGCTCCTGCATAATGTCCTTGGGACAGATGAGACCAGTGTCGAGATGTTTGGCCTTAATGTCTTACACCACATCTGCTGAAAATCAAACCCAACATCTCAGCAAAGACGGTCAGCATGGTGGGGGAGGAGTGAGATTTGGGCCTGTTTTGTGTCCTCAGGACTCGGGTACCTTCTGATCACTGAGTCGCCCATCAACTCTTCCTTCTTGAGTCAAATGTGAGGCTGTCTCTCCAAAAGCCAAACCTGGGCCATGCAACAGGACGACGATCCCCAGCAGCAAATCTCCATCAGAAAGGCTGAAAAAGAAAAGAATCGCGGTGCTGTACTGGCCCAAAATCGAGACCTCAGGCCAACAGAACCGCTGCGGCCGGACCACAGGAGACCGGTGCAGAGAGGAAGGTCCACAGCCCACAATGAGCTGAAGTGACGCGAGGAATAGCGACGAAAACCCTGCAGAGCGACGAGAATGAGAGTCATCCGGAAAATGGTCACTGCTACTAAAAGACTCCTACAAGCTGCCGATTCATGGGGTGTACTTAATTATCACACTCTGCTCCTACATTTTGGCCTAGTTTTTGGTAGATTATTAATGACCTGGTGTAATCTGTCACGTCTTGTTCTTCACTGAGGTTGTATTGACCTAATTTCAAGAACTAAAGCATAAGATGTCTTATTATTATGTAGGGATAGGTAAAAGCATGGAACTCAGGGGATGGACTCAGCTTTCCATGAATGCACGTTATGTTAAACCCAACTTCTATACTGTGGAGACATTTACCGACTCTTCAGTTGCTTTCTCCTGCATACCCTTTATCAAGACCCCGTAAAGCATCTGCATGAGCTCCAGACCATCCAGAAGACCACTCTTGTCATAGTCATGGAGCACAAAGAGATGTAAGATGGCTGAAAGCAGAAGACAAAGGCAACAATCAGGGGCTACAATAAAACCAAGGAGCAGAACAACACAAAACAGGACAATATAGGAGACCCCGTATATTACGAAAGTGGAGAATAGGGACAATATCAGGGACTCTGGTAATGGAGGAGACCCCGAATATCAGGAGAGCGGCAAATGAGAACAATATCAAGGACTCCGGTAATGGAGGAGACCCTGAATATCAGGAGAGCGGGAAATGAGAACAATATCAACGACTCTGGTAATGGTGGAGACCCCGAATATCAGGAGAGCGGGAAATGAGGACAATACCAAGGACTCCGGTAATGGAGGAGACCCCGAATATCAGGAGAGCGGGAAATGAGAACAATATCAACGACTCTGGTAATGGAGGAGACCCCGAATATCAGGAGAGCGGGAAATGAGAACAATATCAAGGACTCCGGTAATGGAGGAGACCCTGAATATCAGGAGAGCGGGAAATGAGGACAATATCAAGGACTCTGGTAATGGAGGAGACCCCGAATATCAGGAGAGCGGGAAATGAGGACAATATCAAGGACTCCGGTAATGGAGGAGACCCCGAATATCAGGAGAGTGGGAAATGAGAACAATATCAACGACTCTGGTAATGGAGGAGACCCAAAATATCAGGTGAGCAGGAAATGAGGACAATATCAAGGACTCTGGTATTGGAGGAGACCCCGAATATCATCTGATGATGGGGATCCCTCGTTGTATTCTCACCTGTCTCTCGGCTCATATTTGTGTCATTTTCTCCCAAGGGATCTTTCTCCTGTAGATATCCGTGTAAAATGCTGAGAAGAGAAAATATACATAGTACACACGTGGTCAAAATTGTTGGTTCCCCTCGTTTAATGAAAGAAAAACCCACAATGGTCACAGAAATAACTTGAATCTGACAAAAGTAATAAAATAAAAATCTATGAAAATGAAGAAATGAAGGTCAGACATTGCTTTTCTGCTTCCACAGAATTTTTAAAACAATGAACCTCATGAAATCGGCCTGGACGGAAATGACGGTTCTTCTTCTTCTTATCTTAATATTTTGTTGAACCTTTTGAGGCGATCACTGCAATCAGACGATTCCTGTAACTGTCAATGAGACTTCTGCACCTCTCGACAGGTATTTTGGCCGACTCCTCATGAGCAAACTGCTCCAGTTGTCTCGTGTGTGAAGGTTGCCTTTTCCAGACGACATGTTTCAGCTCTTTCCAAAGATGCTCGATAGGATTGTGGTCAGGGCTCATAGAAGCCACTTCAGAATAGTCCAATGTTTTCCTCTTAGCCATTCTTGGGTGTTTTTAGCTGTGTGTTTTGGGTCATTATCCTGTTACAAGACCCATGACCTCTGACTGAGACCAAGCTTTCTGACACTGGGCAGCACATTTCTCTCTAGAATCCCTTGATAGTCTTGAGATTTCATTGTACCCTGCACAGATTCAAGACACCCTGTACCAGATGCTGCAAAGCAGCCCCAGAACATAGCAGAGCCTCCACCATGTTTCACAGGAGGGACAGTGTTCTTTTCTTGATACGATTCATTTTTCCATCTGTGAACATAGAGCTGATGTGCCTTGCCAAAAACTTCCACTTTTGTCTCATCTGTACATAGGACATTCTCCCAGAAGCTTTGTGGCTTGTCAACATGTAGTTTGGCAGATTCCAGTCTGGCTTTTTTATGATTTTTTTCAACAATAGTGTTCTCCTTGGTCGTCTCCCATGAAGTCCACTTTGGATCAAACAACAACAGATGGTGCGATCTGACACTGATGTTCCTTGAGCTTGAAGTTCACCTTTAATCTCTTTAGAAGTTATCCTGAGCTCTTTTGTTACCATTCATATTATTCGTCTTTTTGATTTGTCATCAATTTTCCTCCTGCGGACACGTCAAGGGAGGTTGGCTACAGTTCCATGGATCTTAAATTTCTGAATAATATGTGCACCTGTAGCCACAGGAACTTCAAGCTGCTTGGAGATGGTCTTATAACCTTTACCTTTAACATGCTTGTCTATAATTTTCTTTCTAATCTCCTGAGACAACTCTTTCCTTTGCTTCCTCTGGTCCATGTTGAGTGTGGTACACACCATGTCACCAAACAGCACAGTGAGTATCTGTAGCCCTATTGTAACATACCTGGCGGCGTCCTTGCATAGTGGTCCTTCTCCCACTGTGCAAGAGCGCGCACTTGATCTCCAATCCAGAATGTCTCTCTGGCTTCCCTCCATGCTGTCTGTTTGTGTCTGTTTCTGCTGCTTAAGGGCGGCGCCCGATCACTTCCTGCTTTTTGTACCAGCTGTGGGCACACCCCTTGTGCGTCCTCAGCCTATTGCTGTCTGTCACCTGGTATTTAAACCAGCTGCTCCAATTAACCCATGCCTGAGCATCTTGCCCTGTCAGTTGGCTTTTGTCTCTGGCATGCCAGGTCCTGTCTATGTTACCTGTCTTGCAGTATCTGTTCCCATGTCTGTACTGTGTCCTATCTGTGTACCCTAACCTGCAGTCTGAACACGCTCCTTGACTGTTCGTCCCGCCTCTCTGGGGGCCGTATTCCCAGACCCGCTCCTGTATCCCGCTGCAGTGTCGGTCTCCTCCGTACACTCAGTTCCAGTCTGAACTCTCTCCTATCTTTTACCTGTTTTGCCTCTATGTCCGTCCCTTCCCTTTTCCTGCGTTGTCTGAACCTGTACTTAACTCCCTCTCATTGTCGCTGTACTTCAGTTGTGAGTTTTGTTCTCTCTCGTTACTTCTTTGTAAGTATCTAGTTTGTTTCTGGTTCCGCCTTTCCCTTCCTGCCTGTCCTGTGTGAACAGTGTCCTGTCTCCTCTGCCCTGCTCTGACCCTTTGCTCGCTGCTTCAGCAGTCTCGCTCTGTTCCCTCTTGCTCGCTGCTCCTGCAGTCTGCTCTATCCCTCTTCCTCACTGCTCCGGCAGTCTCGTTCTGCTCCCTCTTTCTCACTGCTCCGGCAGTCTCGTTCTGCTCTCTTCCTTTACCTCACTGCTCCGGCAGTCTCGCTCTGCTCCCTCTTTCTCACTGCTTCGGCAGTCTCGTTCTGCTCTCTTCCTTTACCTCACTGCTCCGGCAGTCTCACTCTGCTCCCTCTTTCTCACTGCTTCGGCAGTCTCGTTCTGTTCTCTCCCTTTTCCTCACTGCTCCAGCAGTCTCGCTCTGCTCCTTCTTTCTCACTGCTCCGGCAGTCTCGTTCTGCTCTCTCCCCTTTGCTCGCTGCTCCGGCAGTCTCGCTCTGCTCTCTCCCCTTTGCTCGCTGCTCTGGCAGTCTCACTCTGCTCCCTCTTGCTCGCTGCTCCGGCAGTCTGCTCTGACCCTTTGCTCGCTGCTCCGGCAGTCTGGCTCTGCTCCCTCTTGCTCACTGCTCCGGCAGTCCTACTCTGCTCTTACCCTTTGCTCGCTGCTCCGGCAGTCTCGCTCTGCTCTGACCCTTTGCTCGCTGCTTCGGCAGTCTCGCTCTGCTCCCTCTTTGCTCACTGCTCCGGCAGTCCTACTCTGCTCTCTCCCTATTCCTCACTGCTCCAGCAGTCTCGCTCTGCTCCTTCTTTCTCACTGCTCCGGCAGTCTCGTTCTGCTCTCTCCCCTTTGTTCGCTGCTCCGGCAGTCTCGCTCTGCTCCCTCTTGCTCGCTGCTCTGGCAGTCTGCTCTGACCTTTTGCTCGCTGCTCCGGCAGTCTCGCTCTGCTACCTCTTGCTCACTGCTCCGGCAGTCCTACTCTGCTCTTACCCTTTGCTCGCTACTCTGGCAGTCTCGTTCTGCTCTCTCCCCTTTGCTCGCTGCTTCGGCAGTCTCGTTCTGCTCCCTCTTGGTCGCTGCTCCGGCAGTCTGCTCTGACCCTTTGCTTGCTGCTTCGGCAGTCTCGCTCTGCTCCCTCTTGCTCACTGCTCCGGCAGTCCTACTCTGCTCTTATCCTTTGCTTGCTGCTCCGGCAGTCTTGCCCTGCTCTGACCCTTTGCTCGCTGCTTCGGCAGTCTCGCTCTGCTCCCTCTTGCTCGCTGCTCCGGCAGTCTTGCCCTGCTCCCTCTTGCTTGCTGCTCCGGCAGTCTGCTCTGACCCTTTGCTCCCTGCTCCGGCAGTCTCGCTCTGCTCCCTCTTGCTCACTGCTCCGGCAGTCCTACCCTGTTGTTACCCTTTGCTCGCTGCTCCGGCAGCCTCGCTCTGCTCTGACCCTTTGCTCGCTGCTCCGGCAGTCTCGCTCTGCTCCCTCTTGCTCACTGCTCCGGCAGTCCTACCCTGTTCTTACCCTTTGCTCGCTGCTCCGGCAGCCTCGCTCTGCTCTGATCCTTTGCTCCGCTCCTGGCGGTCTCATCTTTCTCTGCTCTTGCCCGCCGCTCCGGGCGGTCTCAACCTGCTGTGTTTGTATACCGCTTCTGCGGTTCTGTTCCAGAAGTCCCAGTCTGTACTGGGTCCTACCCTCTCTGTGCTCCAACCTATTGTACCTGCCAGTACCTCCCCGTCTGCATACCAGTGTGCCAGCCTAAACCTTCCAGTTCCTGTATTCCCCGGTGTGGGCCAACAGCCGTGTCCGGAGTCTGACCAGGAGTAGCACCTGGTCCCTCTGCTCGGTTCCTCCTTGGTGCACTGGCGTCATATGCCTTGGTCGGATCGGGCAGACACTTAGTTTAGCCCCTCCAGGCACTCTCCGGTACGGTCCAGTGGAATCACTACATAAACACGCACACGCCAGTCAGTCCGGGCGTGTGCATTACACCTATATACCGGCCACTGATTGATTACAGGGCTGTAGACCCCTGTGATGATAATTAGTGGACACAACTTGATTTATCATGTCCCTTTTGTCACATTATTTTCAGGGGTCCCATCATTTCTGTCCGGGCCGATTTAATGAGTTTAATTGTTTTAAAAATTCTGTGGAGGCAGAGGAGCAATGTCTGACCTTCATTTCTTCATTTTTATGGATTTTTCATTTATTATTACTTTTGTCAGATTCAGGTTATTTCTGTGGCCATTGTGTTTTTTTTTGCATTAAACGAGGGGGACCAACAATTTTGACCACGTGTGTATATACAAAGTCTGCACACTCCTGTAAAATGCCGGTATTTTGTCATGTAAAAGATCATATCAAGAAGAATCATCTCAGGACTTTTCCCCCCTTTAATATCGCCCAAAATCTGAACAAATCCACTGAGAAACAGAGATAATTGTAAGGGAAAATAAAAATCGCAAAACTACAATAATGTGATTGCATATGTTTGAGCACCCTCTTATAATTGGGGCTGTGATTGTGTTCAGAATCAGATGATCATGTTACACAGTAGTCAGCGCTCGGCCGCCGTCATTTACAGCGATTCTGATTAACCCCAGAGAAAGTGTCGCTGCTCCAGGAGGATTTTCCTGACATTTTTTAGTCCATAAACAGCTGACAACACAGCAAAGGATCTCAGTGTGGAAAGTTGTCAGTTCGGAGCAGGTACAAGAAGATTTCTCAAGCATCAGATTTACCATGGACACTGTGAAGATGTCGTCAAGAAGGGACTGAACGTGTTCTGTCTGATGAGACAGAGGGGGAACTCTGTGGCCATAATCCCAGAAGGAGTAAAGCAGACACCGGTCATCACCAGAAGATCACCATCCCCATAGTGAGGCATGGCGGGGGCATCATTGTGCTCTGGGAATGGTTTTCGGCAGCTGGAACTGCGGCTTTAGCCAAGTGGGAGGGGATTACGGACAGAACAAATATCAGACAATTTTACATCAGAACCTTCAGGCCTCTGCTGAAAAGCTGAAGAGGAGGAGGAATTTCAGCAGATGACGACCCTAAGCGACCTCCAAATCACCAAAGAACGGCCTCACCATAAGAAGATGGAAGCTCTGGAACGGCAGAGCCGAGACCCCATTAACAGTTTGTGGTGACCTGAAGAGGGCGCTGTACACAGGAGATGCCCCTGAAAGCTGACAAATGTGGAGCTGCTACAAGAAGGAGCCGGCAAAGATCGCCAATTCTAGATGTGTCGGGTGATTGACCCCGACCCAAAAAGACTGAACGCCACCAGAAACTGACAGGGGACAGCAGCAAAGTATTAGTGTAAGGGTGTGTAGATTTATGCAACTTCATTATTTAACTTTTTTTAAATGATTTCAGTTTGTTTCCCTCAGGATTTGTACAGATCATTGTGACATTAAAGGGGGAAAAGTCCTGGAATGTTTCTTCTTGGTAGGATTATTTACATGCAAATACCTGGGATTTTACCAGGGGTGTGTAGACTTTTTATATCACTGTGGAATGATCTCTATGGTGTTACATGATGTCTCCTGACCTCGGGGCCTGCAGACAAGTATCCGCGGCCTCCATAATATTAAGTCACACAAGAACCGCAGAGAAATGTCCATCACCTGAGTTGTTCTTCTCCTGGGGTGAATGGGTTTGATATGTTGATGGTGTCAGACGGGCCGGACCTGGGAATAAACAGTGGAGATTACTACATGGAGACAGGTGAATGTACAGAGGAGCCTCGTCAGTCATTGTAGAGCATCAGGAAAGAGGCTGCTGTTCTCCTGGATTACTTGGCTGCTTGCTACAAGCCGAACGCCGTAGATGGAGGGCCAAGTAATGTGGACCCCAAGTAATATGGGCGGTCACGGCACAGGTGCCAGCCGCTCCCCCGCTCACAGTAATCAGCAGATCACTCTGTCTTATCTGCTGCATTTCAGTGGAGAGGGATCACATGATCACTGCACTCACTGGGACCTCCAATACTGGGATCACATGATCACTGCACTCACTGGGACCTCCAATACTGGGATCACATGATCACTGCACTCACTGGGATCTCCAATACTGGAATCACACGATCACTGCACTCACTGGGACCTCCAATACTGGGATCACACGATCACTGCACTCACTGGGACCTCCAATACTGGGATCACACGATCACTGCACTCACTGGGACCTCCAATAATGGGATCACACGATCACTGCACTCACTGGGACATCCAATACTGGGATCACACAATCACTGCACTCACTGGGATCTCCAATACTGGGATCACACGATCACTGCACTCACTGGGACCTCCAATACTGGGATCACACGATCACTGCACTCACTGGGATCTCCAATACTGGGATCACACGATCACTGCACTCACTGGGATCTCCAATACTGGGATCACACGATCACTGCACTCACTGGGACCTCCAATACTGGGATCACATGATCAATGCACTTACTGGGACCTCCAATACTGGAATCACACGATCACTGCACTCACTGGGATCTCCAATACTGGGATCACACGATCACTGCACTCACTGGGACCTCCAATACTGGGATCACACGATCACTGCACTCACTGGGATCTCCAATACTGGGATCACACGATCACTGCACTCACTGGGACCTCCAATACTGGAATCACACGATCACTGCACTTACTGGGACCTCCAATACTGGAATCACACGATCACTGCACTCACTGGGACCTACAATACTGGAATCACACGATCACTGCACTCACTGGGATCTCCAATACTGGAATCACACGATCACTGCACTCACTGGGATCTCCAATACTGGGATCACACGATCACTGCACTCACTGGGACATCCAATACTGGGATCACACAATCACTGCACTCACTGGGATCTCCAATACTGGGATCACACGATCACTGCACTCACTGGGACCTCCAATACTGGGATCACACGATCACTGCACTCACTGGGATCTCCAATACTGGGATCACACGATCACTGCACTCACTGGGATCTCCAATACTGGGATCACACGATCACTGCACTCACTGGGACCTCCAATACTGGAATCACACGATCACTGCACTCACTGGGATCTCCAATACTGGAATCACACGATCACTGCACTCACTGGGATCTCCAATACTGGGATCACACGATCACTGCACTCACTGGGACATCCAATACTGGGATCACACAATCACTGCACTCACTGGGATCTCCAATACTGGGATCACACGATCACTGCACTCACTGGGACCTCCAATACTGGGATCACACGATCACTGCACTCACTGGGATCTCCAATACTGGGATCACACGATCACTGCACTCACTGGGATCTCCAATACTGGGATCACACGATCACTGCACTCACTGGGACCTCCAATACTGGGATCACATGATCAATGCACTTACTGGGACCTCCAATACTGGAATCACACGATCACTGCACTCACTGGGATCTCCAATACTGGGATCACACGATCACTGCACTCACTGGGACCTCCAATACTGGGATCACACGATCACTGCACTCACTGGGATCTCCAATACTGGGATCACACGATCACTGCACTCACTGGGACCTCCAATACTGGAATCACACGATCACTGCACTTACTGGGACCTCCAATACTGGAATCACACGATCACTGCACTCACTGGGACCTACAATACTGGAATCACACGATCACTGCACTCACTGGGATCTCCAATACTGGAATCACACGATCACTGCACTCACTGGGATCTCCAATACTGGAATCACACGATCACTGCACTCACTGGGATCTCCAATACTGGAATCACACGATCACTGCACTCACTGGGACCTACAATACTGGAATCACACGATCACTGCACTCACTGGGATCTCCAATACTGGAATCACACGATCACTGCACTCACTGGGACCTACAATACTGGAATCACACGATCACTGCACTCACTGGGACCTCCAATACTGGAATCACACGATCACTGCACTCACTGGGACCTACAATACTGGAATCACACGATCACTGCACTCACTGGGATCTCCAATACTGGAATCACACGATCACTGCACTCACTGGGATCTCCAATACTGGGATCACACGATCACTGCACTCACTGGGATCTCCAATACTGGAATCACACGATCACTGCACTCACTGGGACCTACAATACTGGAATCACACGATCACTGCACTCACTGGGACCTACAATACTGGAATCACACGATCACTGCACTTACTGGGACCTCCAATACTGGAATCACACGATCACTGCACTCACTGGGACCTACAATACTGGAATCACACGATCACTGCACTCACTGGGATCTCCAATACTGGAATCACACGATCACTGCACTCACTGGGATCTCCAATACTGGGATCACACGATCACTGCACTCACTGGGATCTCCAATACTGGAATCACACGATCACTGCACTCACTGGGATCTCCAATACTGGGATCACACGATCACTGCACTCACTGGGACCTCCAATACTGGGATCACACGATCACTGCACTCACTGGGACCTCCAATACTGGAATCACACGATCACTGCACTCACTGGGACCTCCAATACTGGGATCACATGATCACTGCACTCACTGGGACCTCCAATACTGGGATCACATGATCACTGCACTCACTGGGACCTCCAATACTGGGATCACACGATCACTGCACTCACTGGGACCTCCAATACTGGGATCACACGATCACTGCACTCACTGGGACCTCCAATACTGGGATCACACGATCACTGCACTCACTGGGACCTCCAATACTGGGATCACACGATCACTGCACTCACTGGGACCTCCAATACTGGGATCACACGATCACTGCACTCACTGGGACCTCCAATACTGGGATCACACGATCACTGCACTCACTGGGACCTCCAATACTGGGATCACACGATCACTGCACTCACTGGGACCTCCAATACTGGGATCACACAATCACTGCACTCACTGGGATCTCCAATACTGGGATCACACGATCACTGCACTCACTGGGACCTCCAATACTGGGATCACACGATCACTGCACTCACTGGGATCTCCAATACTGGGATCACACGATCACTGCACTCACTGGGATCTCCAATACTGGGATCACACGATCACTGCACTCACTGGGACCTCCAATACTGGGATCACATGATCAATGCACTTACTGGGACCTCCAATACTGGAATCACATGATCACTGCACTCACTGGGATCTCCAATACTGGGATCACACGATCACTGCACTCACTGGGACCTCCAATACTGGGATCACACGATCACTGCACTCACTGGGATCTCCAATACTGGGATCACACGATCACTGCACTCACTGGGACCTCCAATACTGGAATCACACGATCACTGCACTTACTGGGACCTCCAATACTGGAATCACACGATCACTGCACTCACTGGGACCTACAATACTGGAATCACACGATCACTGCACTCACTGGGATCTCCAATACTGGAATCACACGATCACTGCACTCACTGGGATCTCCAATACTGGGATCACACGATCACTGCACTCACTGGGACCTCCAATACTGGGATCACACGATCACTGCACTCACTGGGACCTCCAATACTGGAATCACACGATCACTGCACTCACTGGGACCTCCAATACTGGAATCACACGATCACTGCACTTACTGGGACCTCCAATACTGGAATCACACGATCACTGCACTTACTGGGACCTCCAATACTGGAATCACACGATCACTGCACTCACTGGGACCTCCAATACTGGGATCACACGATCACTGCACTTACTGGGACCTCCAATACTGGGATCACACGATCACTGCACTCACTGGGACATCCAATACTGGGATCACACGATCACTGCACTTACTGGGACCTCCAATACTGGAATCACACGATCACTGCACTCACTGGGACCTACAATACTGGAATCACACGATCACTGCACTCACTGGGATCTCCAATACTGGGATCACACGATCACTGCACTCACTGGGACCTCCAATACTGGAATCACACGATCACTGCACTCACTGGGACCCCCAATACTGGGATCACACGATCACTGCACTCACTGGGACCTCCAATACTGGGATCACACGATCACTGCACTCACTGGGACCTCCAATACTGGAATCACACGATCACTGCACTCACTGGGACCTCCAATATTGGGATCACACGATCACTGCACTCACTGGGACCTCCAATACTGGGATCACACGATCACTGCACTCACTGGGACCTCCAATTCTGGAATCACAAGATCACTGCACTCACTGGGACCTCCAATACTGGGATCACACGATCACTGCACTCACTGGGACATCCAATACTGGGATCACACGATCACTGCACTCACTGGGATCTCCAATACTGGGATCACACGATCACTGCACTCACTGGGACCTCCAATACTGGGATCACACGATCACTGCACTCACTGGGACCTCCAATACTGGGATCACACGATCACTGCACTCACTGGGATCTCCAATACTGGGATCACACGATCACTGCACTCACTGGGACCTCCAATACTGGGATCACACGATCACTGCACTCACTGGGATCTCCAATACTGGGATCACACGATCACTGCACTCACTGGGACCTCCAATACTGGGATCACACGATCACTGCACTCACTGGGATCTCCAATACTGGGATCACACGATCACTGCACTCACTGGGACCTCCAATACTGGAATCACACGATCACTGCACTTACTGGGACCTCCAATACTGGAATCACACGATCACTGCACTCACTGGGACCTACAATACTGGAATCACACGATCACTGCACTCACTGGGATCTCCAATACTGGAATCACACGATCACTGCACTCACTGGGATCTCCAATACTGGGATCACACGATCACTGCACTCACTGGGACCTCCAATACTGGGATCACACGATCACTGCACTCACTGGGACCTCCAATACTGGAATCACACGATCACTGCACTCACTGGGACCTCCAATACTGGAATCACACGATCACTGCACTTACTGGGACCTCCAATACTGGAATCACACGATCACTGCACTTACTGGGACCTCCAATACTGGAATCACACGATCACTGCACTCACTGGGACCTCCAATACTGGGATCACACGATCACTGCACTTACTGGGACCTCCAATACTGGGATCACACGATCACTGCACTCACTGGGACATCCAATACTGGGATCACACGATCACTGCACTTACTGGGACCTCCAATACTGGAATCACACGATCACTGCACTCACTGGGACCTACAATACTGGAATCACACGATCACTGCACTCACTGGGATCTCCAATACTGGGATCACACGATCACTGCACTCACTGGGACCTCCAATACTGGAATCACACGATCACTGCACTCACTGGGACCCCCAATACTGGGATCACACGATCACTGCACTCACTGGGACCTCCAATACTGGGATCACACGATCACTGCACTCACTGGGACCTCCAATACTGGAATCACACGATCACTGCACTCACTGGGACCTCCAATATTGGGATCACACGATCACTGCACTCACTGGGACCTCCAATACTGGGATCACACGATCACTGCACTCACTGGGACCTCCAATTCTGGAATCACAAGATCACTGCACTCACTGGGACCTCCAATACTGGGATCACACGATCACTGCACTCACTGGGACATCCAATACTGGGATCACACGATCACTGCACTCACTGGGATCTCCAATACTGGGATCACACGATCACTGCACTCACTGGGACCTCCAATACTGGGATCACACGATCACTGCACTCACTGGGACCTCCAATACTGGGATCACACGATCACTGCACTCACTGGGATCTCCAATACTGGGATCACACGATCACTGCACTCACTGGGACCTCCAATACTGGGATCACACGATCACTGCACTCACTGGGATCTCCAATACTGGAATAACATGATCACTGCACTTACTGGGACCTCCAATACTGGAATCACACGATCACTGCACTCACTGGGACCTCCAATACTGGAATCACACGATCACTGCACTCACTGGGATCTCCAATACTGGGATCACACGATCACTGCACTCCCTGGGACCTCCAATACTGGAATCACATGATCACTGCACTTACTGGGACCTCCAATACTGGAATCACACGATCACTGCACTTACTGGGACCTCCAATACTGGAATCACACGATCACTGCACTCACTGGGACCTCCAATACTGGGATCACACGATCACTGCACTCACTGGGACCTCCAATACTGGGATCACACGATCACTGCACTCCCTGGGACCTCCAATACTGGGATCACACGATCACTGCACTCCCTGGGACCTCCAATACTACTGAGAAGAAAAACAGTTTTCTACCAGAGCAGTCAATGACTGTGTTGCTTTGGACATAAAGAAGACATGGAGAAATCAACACCATCTGAGCCTAAACCAAGAACCTCCATAACAAGACATGTGAGAAGATAACACCGACGGAGTTAGAGCTAGGGCGGACATTTACCAAGTCCATAGCAGAAAACCTGGACCTGACATCAGAAGACAAACAAATACCCCACCGAGGTAGGACTGGGCCCTCATCAGTCGGTATAGACCTGACAGGGAGGGTTTTCCTGGAGCAGGAGGGTACGAGTATTTGAGGGAAAAAGGAAAGGCTTTTCTTGGAGGACATATTACTGAAGACGAGGCTGTACTTCCTAATACTTGGGTATGATGGCAGCTGATGGCAGGAGGTAGATGGGCCCCAGTGGTATATGACGCACAGGAGTAGATACTGATGAGCATCCACTCAGGATGATGGCAGTGTGAGTGGATGAGTTGGGCAGGATAGTCTTGGTGGAGTTCATCTTCGGCCTTTGTAGGCACCGCTCTATGTTCTTAGTTTGAGCCAAGACGTGAAGCGCAGTGAGAGCCCTCTATGGACCTGAATGTGATCGGTCATCTCCGTTCTTCAGATCAGGATTTAATTTCTCCATCTAGTAGGTTGATGACTTATTTCTTGTGTATGACATCACTTTAGGATTGGCGGAGGAGACCCCACCAATCTTCATAATGAGGAGGACTCAATATAGTTTAGCTCTGCAGCCCTTCCGAGTGTCCCTGCAGCATGACCCCTCAGCCATACCGTACTTCTCCGCTCAGCGGATGGCCGGGGGGCGTCACTTTGCAGTACAGAGGGCAGTTCTGGAATAAGCCAACTCTGAGGCCTATCCATTCTCAACTGTTAAAGCTCCAAATCACACAACGGTCTCACTTACCTGCTATCTGTTCTTGGAGCTGCAAAACCATGGCTGAAGAACAGGGGCAGCAGATGAACCAGAACCAAGCCCCTCATGATGGAGTGTCGTCTGCAAAGTAAAAAATATATATAGTTAATGTGTAATTCTGAACCATGGACTAAAGAGACGCGTGCACCAGCGACCACTCTGGAGCTCACTGACCACAGGACCATAAGGATCATCTTTATTCTCATTTGCACAAGGAAAGACTAGAAGCAACGGGATGAAACTGAAAGGGAGAAGAATCAGATTAGATATTAGAAGACACTGTATGACAGTGAGGAGATCAATGAGAGGAACAGGCGGCCACGAGAGGTGGTGAGGTCCTCTTCAATGGACGTCTTCAAGCAGAAGCTGGACAGACATCTGTCTGAGATGGTTTAGTGAATCCTGCTTTGAGCCGGGGGTTGGACACGAGGACCCCGGAGGTCCCCTCCAACTCTACCATTCTATGATTCTATGACCAGTCATAGAAATCTCCGATCTGACTGTATGTTGACGGGTTCCACAATTACTGGATCCTAATACATAGAAAATGTGTAAAAATAAGTCAGATAATCACGGCACCATGCACAAGGAGTATAACTCGGCCTCCAACCATATCTACTATTTTTTCCAGAGTAAACAGGCATGCAACCTCATGATAAAAATGTTCCAGGAAGTGAAGGACATAAGCCAACAATGGGCACAAAGAAGGAGGCCGAACTTTGTCTACCAAGCTTCTTACTTCCAGATAAGATTAGCGTAAAGTCTCCTACAACTTCAAGGGTTAATGATCAAACCAAAGAGTAGAGAGAAGGCACCAGACCAAACAATGATAGGTCCTCCAGCATCCAACCCCCTCCATCCCAGTACAAAATGACATCGAGCACCTGCCATAGCAGCAGTCCCATCCATAATGCCAGACACAACCACGGAAAGGGAGGATTGTACTTAGAGAAAACAGATTCCTGGTCCCGGGAAACCTCACGTGCAGAAATCAGGAATAGAGAGAGTTCTGCCACTACTCAACAACTCCAAGTCTGCCGAGGAGAAAATCCAGCGAACCCGCTCCAGCAGAACTTCTATTCATGGGATGGGGCATGGTGGAGCGTTCACATTCCCGAAAGAACGGAGATAGTTTTGTTATGAATGAACTGCTGCAGAACAGACACAGATATCTGTGACGTCATGAAAATGTTATAGGACCAGAAGAAAATGATAAACAGAAGCTGAACATAAAACCTGAAAAAATACCAAAACATTTCAACTCAGGACATGAAACCTGAAGAAACCACTGATACATCTCCAAACACAAAGTCTGAAGAAACCACTGATACATCTCCAAACACAAAGTCTGAAGAAACCACTGATACATCTCCAAACACAAAGCCTGAAGAAACCACTGATACATCTCCAAACACAAAGCCTGAAGAAACCACTGATACATCTCCAAACACAAAGCCTGAAGAAACCACTGATACATCTCCAAACACCAAGCCTGAAGAAACCACTGATTCATCTCCGAACATGGAAACATGAAGAAACCACTGATCTTTCTCCAAACACAAAACCAAAAGAAACCACTGATACATCTCCAAACACAAAGCCTGAAGACACCACTGATACATCTCCAAACACAAAGCCAAAAGAAACCACTGATTATTCTCTGAACACAAAACTCGAAGAACTCTCTGAACACAAGCCACAGATTCATCTCCAAAGAAGAAACCACTAATTTATCTAAGAACAAAACCCCTGAAGAAACCAAGAAACCACTGATTCATCTCCAAACTGGAATCATGAAGAAATCACTGATCTTTCTCCAAACACAAAGCCTGAAGAAACCACTGATCTTTCTCCAAACACAAAGCCTGAAGAAACCACTGATCTTTCTCCAAACACAAAGCCTGAAGAAACCACTGGTTCATCTCCGAACATGGAAACATGAAGAAACCACTGAGTCATCTATGAACACAAATCCTGTGTATATAATTGATTCATCTGTGAAGATAAAACCTGAATAAAGCACTGGTCCATCTTGATATTTTCTGATTGGTTCCCGTGTAAAGTCTGAGACTGCGCCACTGACTGTAGGAGCATCATGGTCCACCATCCACAGCAACGTCCACATGGAGCGGCCACCGCTGGTCTGGCCGGGGGGGGGGCATTGCTGTGATCACCCGCTCCCTCTCCATTACTATCTGTGGCACCTGGATTCTGTGTGTCCTCCACCCAACCATAAATGGAGGAGGACATGACTACAACCCCCAGCAGCCATGCTCCTGGTGAGATGATCACAGACCTAAAAATGCAAAAGCCTGCTGGGAATTGTAGTTTTCCAGCTAATGTTTAACATAAGATTGTAGTGCGGTGATATCTAGGGGGTGCGGGCATGTTGAGGGTTGTAGTGCACTGTATATAGGGTAAACTAGGATGGTGATCTGGCCATGTCCACTGATCAGGTGATAATAGGGTTGTAGTATAATTCTCTCTATTTTATGGTCAGTGCATATTGGGGGTTGTAGTGATCTACACGCAGAATAGAAGCCTTGTCCTCTAGTGATATCCAATGGTCAGGTGATAATAGGGGTTGTAGTATTCTGCAGCTCCTGATGGGGGTTGTAGTACTGGGGAGTAGTAGTCACGCCGATCACTGCTCACCTGACAGTTCTGTAGATATAGAATATAATCATTGCATTCGTGGCACCGACCGTCTGCAGGGCTGTCATCTGCTCCGCGCAGCGAACTCCTCCCTGCAGCACCGCATCATCTGTAACCCCTGCACCGCCAGCGCTGCAACATCTGTAACCCCTGCACCACCAGCGCTGCATCATCTGTAACCCCTGCACCGCCAGCGCTGCATCATCTGTAACCCCTGCACCGCCAGCGCTGCATCATCTGTAACCCCTGCACCGCCAGCACTGCATCATCTGTAACCCCTGCACCGCCAGCGCTGCAACATCTGTAACCCCTGCACCGCCAGCGCTGCATCATCTGTAACCCCTGCACCGCCAGCGCTGCATCATCTGTAACCCCTGCACCGCCAGCGCTGCAACATCTGTAACCCCTGCACCGCCAGCGCTGCATCATCTGTAACCCCTGCACCGCCAGCGCTGCATCATCTGTAACCCCTGCACCGCCAGCGCTGCAACATCTGTAACCCCTGCACCGCCACACCTGCATCATCTGTAACCCCTGCACCGCCAGCGCTGCATCATCTGTAACCCCTGCACCGCCAGCGCTGCAACATCTGTAACCCCTGCACCGCCAGCGCTGCAACATCTGTAACCCCTGCACTGCCAGCGCTGCAACATCTGTAACCCCTACACCGCCACAGCTGCAACATCTGTAACCCCTGCACCGCCAGCGCTGCAACATCTGTAACCCCTGCACCGCCAGAGCCAGCGCTGCATCATCTGTAACCCCTGCACCGCCAGAGCCAGCGCTGCAACATCTGTAACCCCTGCACCACCAGAGCCAGCGCTGCATCATCTGTAACCCCTGCACCGCCAGCGCTGCAACATCTGTAACCCCTGCACCGCCAGCGCGGCATCATCTGTAACCCCTGCACTGCCAGAGCCAGCACTGCATCATCTGTAACCCCTGCACCGCCAGCGCTGCATCATCTGTAACCCCTGCACCGCCAGCGCTGCTACATCTGTAACCCCTGCACCGCCAGAGCCAGCACCGCATCTGTAACCCCTGCACCGCCAGCGCTGCAACATCTGTAACCCCTGCACCGCCAGCGCTGCATCATCTGTAACCCCTGCACCGCCAGAGCTGCATCATCTGTAACCCCTGCACCGCCAGCGCTGCATCATCTGTAACCCCTGCACCACCAGAGCCAGCACCGCATCATCTGTAACCCCTGCACCGCCAGAGCCAGCACTGCATCATCTGTAACCCCTGCACCGCCAGAGCCAGCACTGCAGCATCTGTAACCCCTGCACCGCCAGAGCCAGCACTGCAGCATCTGTAACCCCTGCACCGCCAGAGCCAGCACTGCAGCATCTGTAACCCCTGCACCGCCAGACCTGCATCATCTGTAACCCCTGCACCGCCAGAGCCAGCACTGCATCATCTGTAACCCCTGCACCACCACAGCCAGCACTGCATCATCTGTAACCCCTGCACCGCCAGCGCTGCATCATCTGTAACCCCTGCACCGCCAGAGCCAGCACTGCATCATCTGTAACCCCTGCACCGCCAGAGCCAGCACTGCATCATCTGTAACCCCTGCACCGCCAGAGCCAGCACTGCATCATCTGTAACCCCTGCACCACCAGAGCCAGCACCGCATCATCTGTAACCCCTGCACCGCCAGCACTGCATCATCTGTAACCCCTGCACCGCCAGCACTGCATCATCTGTAACCCCTGCACCGCCAGACCTGCATCATCTGTAACCCCTGCACCACCAGAGCCAGCACCGCATCATCTGTAACCCCTGCACCGCCAGACCTGCATCATCTGTAACCCCTGCACCGCCAGAGCCAGCACTGCAGCATCTGTAACCCCTGCACCGCCAGACCTGCATCATCTGTAACCCCTGCACTGCCAGAGCCAGCACTGCATCATCTGTAACCCCTGCACCGCCAGACCTGCATCATCTGTAACCCCTGCACCGCCAGAGCCAGCACTGCATCATCTGTAACCCCTGCACCGCCAGACCTGCATCATCTGTAACCCCTGCACCGCCAGAGCTGCATCATCTGTAACCCCTGCACCGCCAGAGCCAGCACTGCATCATCTGTAACCCCTGCACCGCCAGAGCTGCAGCATCTGTAACCCCTGCACCGCCAGACCTGCATCATCTGTAACCCCTGCACCGCCAGAGCCAGCACTGCATCATCTGTAACCCCTGCACCGCCAGCACTGCATCATCTGTAACCCCTGCACCGCCAGCGCTGCATCATCTGTAACCCCTGCACCGCCAGACCTGCATCATCTGTAACCCCTGCACCACCAGAGCCAGCACCACATCATCTGTAACCCCTGCACCACCAGAGCTGCATCATCTGTAACCCCTGCACCGCCAGACCTGCATCATCTGTAACCCCTGCACCACCAGAGCCAGCACCGCATCATCTGTAACCCCTGCACCGCCAGAGCCAGCACTGCAGCATATGTAACCCCTGCACCGCCAGCACTGCATCATCTGTAACCCCTGCACCGCCAGACCTGCATCATCTGTAACCCCTGCACCACCAGAGCCAGCACTGCAGCATCTGTAACCCCTGCACCACCAGAGCCAGCACTGCATCATCTGTAACCCCTGCACCGCCAGACCTGCATCATCTGTAACCCCTGCACCACCAGAGCCAGCACTGCATCATCTGTAACCCCTGCACCACCACAGCCAGCACTGCATCATCTGTAACCCCTGCACCGCCACAGCCAGCACTGAATCATCTGTAACCCCTGCACCGCCAGCGCTGCAACATCTGTAACCCCTGCACCGCCAGCGCTGCAACATCAGTAACCCCTGCACCGCCAGAGCTGCATCATCTGTAACCCCTGCACCACCAGCGCTGCAACATCAGTAACCCCTGCACCGCCAGAGCCAGCACCGCATCATCTGTAACCCCTGCACCGCCAGAGCCAGCACTGCATCGTCTGTAACCCCTGCACCACCAGCACTGCAACATCTGTAACCCCTGCACCGCCAGAACCAGCACTGCATCATCTGTAACCCCTGCACCGCCAGAGCCAGCACTGCATCATCTGTAACCCCTGCACCGCCAGAGCCACCACTGCATCATCTGTAACCCCTGCACCGCCAGAGCCAGCACTGCATCATCTGTAACCCCTGCACCGCCAGCACTGCATCATCTGTAACCCCTGCACCGCCAGCACTGCAACATCTGTAACCCCTGCACCGCCAGAGCTGCATCATCTGTAAGCCCTGCACCGCCAGAGCCAGCACTGCATCATCTGTAACCCCTGCACCGCCAGAACCAGCACTGCATCATCTGTAACCCCTGCACCGCCAGAGCCAGCACTGCATCATCTGTAACCCCTGCACCGCCAGAGCCAGCACTGCATCATCTGTAACCCCTGCACCGCCAGAGCCAGCACTGCATCATCTGTAACCCCTGCACCGCCAGAGCCAGCACTGCATCATCTGTAACCCCTGCACCGCCAGAGCCAGCGCTGCATCATCTGTAACCCCTGCACCGCCAGAGCCAGCACTGCATCATCTGTAACCCCTGCACCGCCAGAGCCAGCGCTGCATCATCTGTAACCCCTACACCGCCAGAGCCAGCGCTGCATCATCTGTAACCCCTGCACCGCCAGAGCCACCACTGCATCATCTGTAACCCCTGCACCGCCAGAGCCAGCGCTGCATCATCTGTAACCCCTGCACCGCCAGAAGCAGCGCTGCATCATCTGTAACCCCTGCACCGCCAGACCTGCATCATCTGTAACCCCTGCACCGCCAGAGCCAGCACTGCATCATCTGTAACCCCTGCACCGCCAGAGCTGCATCATCTGTAACCCCTGCACCGCCAGAGCCGCATCATCTGTAACCCCTGCACCGCCAGAGCTGCATCATCTGTAACCCCTGCACCGCCAGAGCTGCATCATCTGTAACCCCTGCACCGCCAGAGCCAGTGCTGCAACATCTGTAACCCCTGCACCGCCAGAGCCAGCGCTGCATCATCGGTAACCCCTGCACCGCCAGAGCCAGCGCTGCATCATCTGTAACCCCTGCACCGCCAGAAGCAGCGCTGCATCATCTGTAACCCCTGCACCGCCAGAACCAGCACTGCATCATCTGTAACCCCTGCACCGCCAGAGCCAGCGCTGCATCATCTGTAACCCCTGCACCGCCAGAGCCAGCGCTGCATCATCTGTAACCCCTTCACCGCCAGAGCCAGCACTGCATCATCTGTAACCCCTGCACCGCCAGAGCCAGCACTGCATCATCTGTAACCCCTGCACCACCAGAGCCAGCACCGCATCATCTGTAACCCCTGCACCACCAGAGCTGCATCATCTGTAACCCCTGCACCGCCAGAGCCAGCACTGCATCATCTGTAACCCCTGCACCGCCAGAGCCAGCACTGCATCATCTGTAACCTCTGCACCGCCAGAGCCAGCACCGCATCATCTGTAACCCCTGCACCGCCACAGCTGCATCATCTGTAACCCCTGCACCACCACAGCTGCATCATCTGTAACCCCTGCACAGCCAGAACCAGCACTGCATCATCTGTAACCCCTGCACCGCCAGAGCCAGCACTGCATCACCTGTAACCCCTGCACCGCCAGAGCCAGCACTGCATCATCTGTAACCCCTGCACCACCAGAGCTGCATCATCTGTAACCCCTGCACCGCCAGAGCCAGCACTACATCATCTGTAACCCCTGCACCGCCAGAGCCAGCACTGCATCATCTGTAACCCCTGCACCACCAGAGCTGCATCATCTGTAACCCCTGCACCGCCAGAGCCAGCACTACATCATCTGTAACCCCTGCACCACCAGAGCTGCATCATCTGTAACCCCTGCACCGCCAGAGCCAGCGCTGCATCATCTGTAACCCCTGCACCGCCAGAGCCAGCACTGCATCATCTGTAACCCCTGCACCGCCAGAGCCAGCACTGCATCATCTGTAACCCCTGCACCGCCAGCACAGCATCATCTGTAACCTCTGCACCGCCAGAGCCAGCACCGCATCATCTGTAACCCCTGCACCGCCAGAGCCAGCGCTGCATCATCTGTAACCCCTGCACCACCAGAGCTGCATCATCTGTAACCTCTGCACCGCCAGAGCCAGCACTGCATCATCTGTAACCCCTGCACCGCCAGCACTGCATCATCTGTAACCCCTGCACCACCACAGCTGCATCATCTGTAACCCCAGCACCGCCAGAGCCAGCGCTGCATCATCTGTAACCCCTGCACCACCAGAGCCAGCACTGCATCATCTGTAACCCCTGCACCGCCAGAGCCAGCGCTGCATCATCTGTAACCCCTGCACCGCCAGAGCCAGCACTGCATCATCTGTAACCCCTGCACCGCCACAGCTGCATCATCTGTAACCCCTGCACCGCCAGAGCCAGCGCTGCATCATCTGTAACCCCTGCACCGCCAGAGCCAGCGCTGCATCATCTGTAACCCCTGCACCGCCAGAGCCAGCACTGCATCATCTGTAACCCCTGCACCGCCAGAGCCAGCACTGCATCATCTGTAACCCCTGCACCGCCAGAGCCAGCACCGCATCATCTGTAACCCCTGCACCGCCAGAGCCAGCACAGCATCATCTGTAACCCCAGCACCGCCACAGCTGCATCATCTGTAACCCCTGCACCGCCAGAGCCAGCACTGCATCATCTGTAACCCCTGCACCGCCAGAGCCAGCACAGCATCATCTGTAACCCCTGCACCGCCAGAGCCAGCACTGCATCATCTGTAACCCCTGCACCGCCAGAGCCAGCGCTGCATCATCTGTAACCCCTGCACCGCCAGAGCCAGCACAGCATCATCTGTAACCCCTGCACCGCCAGAGCCAGCACAGCATCATCTGTAACCCCTGCACCGCCAGAGCCAGCACTGCATCATCTGTAACCCCTGCACCACCAGAGCGAGCACCGCATCATCTGTAACCCCTGCACCGCCAGAGCTGCATCATCTGTAACCCCTGCACCGCCAGAGCCAGCACTGCATCATCTGTAACCCCTGCACCGCCAGAACCAGCGCTGCATCATCTGTAACCCCTGCACCGCCAGAGCCAGCACTGCATAATCTGTAACCCCTGCACCACCAGAGCCAGCACTGCATCATCTGTAACCCCTGCACCACCAGAGCCAGCACTGCATCATCTGTAACCCCTGCACCGCCACAGCTGCATCATCTGTAACCCCTGCACCACCAGAGCCAGCACTGCATCATCTGTAACCCCTGCACCGCCAGCACTGCATCATCTGTAACCCCTGCACCGCCACAGCTGCATCATCTGTAACCCCTGCACCGCCACAACTGCATCATCTGTAACCCCTGCACCGCCAGCGCTGCATCATCTGTAACCCCTGCACCGCCAGAGCCAGAGCTGCATCATCTGTAACCCCTGCACCGCCAGAGCCAGGACTGCATCATCTGTAACCCCTGCACCGCCAGAGCCAGCACTGCATCATCTGTAACCCCTGCACCGCCAGAGCCAGCGCTGCATCATCTGTAACCCCTGCACCGCCAGAGCCAGCGCTGCATCACCTGTAACCCCTGCACCGCCAGAGCCAGCGCTGCATCACCTGTAACCCCTGCACTGCCAGAGCCAGGACTGCATCTTCTGTAACCCCTTCACCGCCAGAGCCAGCACTGCATCACCTGTAACCCCTGCACCGCCAGAGCCAGCGCTGCATCATCTGTAACCCCTGCACTGCCAGAGCCAGGACTGCATCTTCTGTAACCCCTTCACCGCCAGAGCCAGCACTGCATCATCTGTAACCCCTGCACCACCAGAGCGAGCACCGCATCATCTGTAACCCCTGCACCGCCAGCGCTGCATCATCTGTAACCCCTGCACCGCCAGAGCCAGCACTGCATCATCTGTAACCCCTGCACCACCAGAACCAGCACTGCATCATCTGTAACCCCTGCACCGCCAGAGCCAGCACTGCATAATCTGTAACCCCTGCACCACCAGAGCCAGCACTGCATCATCTGTAACCCCTGCACCGCCAGAGCCAGCACTGCATCATCTGTAACCCCTGCACCGCCAGAGCCAGCGCTGCATCATCTGTAACCCCTGCACCGCCAGAGCCAGCACTGCATCATCTGTAACCCCTGCACCACCAGAGCTGTAACATCTGTAACCCCTGCACCACCAGCGCTGCATCATCTGTAACCCCTGCACCGCCAGCGCTGCAACATCTGTAACCCCTGCACCACCAGCACTGCATCATCTGTAACCCCTGCACCGCCAGCGCTGCAACATCTGTAACCCCTGCACCGCCAGAGCCAGCACTGCATCATCTGTAACCCCTGCACCGCCACAGCTGCATCATCTGTAACCCCTGCACCGCCAGAGCCAGGACTGCATCATCTGTAACCCCTGCACCGCCAGAGCCAGCACTGCATCATCTGTAACCCCTGCACCGCCAGAGCCAGCACTGCATCATCTGTAACCCCTGCACCGCCAGAGCCAGCGCTGCATCATCTGTAACCCCTGCACTGCCAGAGCCAGGACTGCATCATCTGTAACCCCTGCACCGCCAGAGCCAGCACTGCATCATCTGTAACCCCTGCACCGCCAGAGCCAGCACTGCATCATCTGTAACCCCTGCACCACCAGAGCCAGCGCTGCATCATCTGTAACCCCTTCACCGCCAGCGCCAGCGCTGCATCATCTGTAACCCCTGCACTGCCAGAGCCAGGACTGCATCATCTGTAACCCCTTCACCGCCAGAGCCAGCACTGCATCATCTGTAACCCCTGCACCACCAGAGCGAGCACTGCATCATCTGTAACCCCTGCACCGCCAGCGCTGCATCATCTGTAACCCCTGCACCGCCAGAGCCAGCACTGCATCATCTGTAACCCCTGCACCGCCAGAGCCAGCACTGCATCATCTGTAACCCCTGCACCGCCACAGCTGCATCATCTGTAACCCCTGCACCGCCACAGCTGCATCATCTGTAACCCCTGCACCACCAGAGCCAGCACTGCATCATCTGTAACCCCTGCACCGCCAGCACTGCATCATCTGTAACCCCTGCACCGCCACAGCTGCATCATCTGTAACCCCTGCACCGCCAGAGCCAGCACTGCATCATCTGTAACCCCTGCACCGCCAGAGCCAGCACTGCATCATCTGTAACCCCTGCACCGCCAGCACTGCATCATCTGTAACCCCTGCACCGCCACAACTGCATCATCTGTAACCCCTGCACCGCCAGAGCCAGCACTGCATCATCTGTAACCCCTGCACCGCCACAGCTGCATCATCTGCAACCCCTGCACCGCCAGAGCCAGGACTGCATCATCTGTAACCCCTGCACCGCCAGAGCCAGCACTGCATCATCTGTAACCCCTGCACCGCCAGAGCCAGCACTGCATCATCTGTAACCCCTGCACCGCCAGAGCCAGGACTGCATCATCTGTAACCCCTGCACTGCCAGAGCCAGGACTGCATCATCTGTAACCCCTTCACCGCCAGAGCCAGCACTGCATCATCTGTAACCCCTGCACCGCCAGAGCCAGCACTGCATCATCTGTAACCCCTGCACCACCAGAGCCAGCACCGCATCATCTGTAACCCCTGCACCGCCAGAGCCAGCACTGTATCATCTGTAACCCCTGCACCACCAGAGCTGCATCATCAGTAACCCCTGCACCGCCAGAGCTGCATCATCAGTAACCCCTGCACCGCCAGAGCCAGCGCTGCATCATCTGTAACCCCTGCACCGCCAGAGCCAGCACTGCATCATCTGTAACCCCTGCACCGCCAGAGCCAGCACTGCATCATCTGTAACCCCTGCACCACCAGAGCCAGCACCGCATCATCAGTAACCCCTGCACCGCCAGAGCCAGCACTGCATCATCTGTAACCCCTGCACCGCCAGAGCCAGCACTGCATCATCTGTAACCCCTGCACCACCAGAGCCAGCACCGCATCATCAGTAACCCCTGCACCGCCAGAGCTGCATCATCAGTAACCCCTGCACCGCCAGAGCCAGCGCTGCATCATCTGTAACCCCTGCACCGCCAGAGCCAGCACCGCATCATCAGTAACCCCTGCACCGCCAGAGCCAGCGCTGCATCATCTGTAACCCCTGCACCGCCGGCATTGCACCATATATAACCCCTGTTGTGAGGTGGAGCCATCGTCTTTGTGTTTTTATGATCTGGATTCTAGGACGAGCTGCTTGTTGATTGTACCAGAGCCGAATCTTCCCCGTCCCCCATGAGCCGCAGTTATGGCGTCCATGCAGAAGGCGCTGATCGATTGTTGGGGCCTTTCCACCATTCGCACTGGCCAGACCAGCAAGCGCCCGGGAGGCTACTGGCATCTGTGGATACGTTGTCAGGTCTCCTCCTCGCTGTCGTCCATCTTTTTAATGGGAAGGTGAGAACATTTCCACCTTCTCGTCCTGCTGTATCTCTCCCTTCTCCGTGTGCCCTGAGGGACCCCTGAAATGTCCCACACTCCCCCTTCGCCCAGTGAAGACCCCGACACCCCGCTCTGCGATGTCTTCTCCGTATTCACCAGATGAAGGTTATATGTGACACCGCGGCGGACATCACATCCTGCGTGCGGCAGATACATCGGCCAGAAAGCCACGGGAAGGACGAACACCGAGCAAACATCGCCCAGTGATGGGGCGACAGGGCGAGGAACGTCCTGGAAGAGGGAGGATGCCAGCCTAAAGGGAGAGCCTACAATCCCCAATGGTGGGAACGTGACGCCATCATCATCCGCAGACAAAGCGAGCCTGTCAGCAGGACGTCACCCCAAACAGGTTATAAGCACATGGCGCCCTTCAGAGACGACTCCAGCAATGAACTGATATCAAAAAATGAGGCTGAAGTGCTATGGTAGATCTGAAGCTTCGGTCACTCCGGCTCTATTCCGTCCAGCGCCTCACAGGCGAGCGCCGAGCGGACACCGCTGCATCACACAGGCGAGCGCCGAGCGGACACCGCTGCATCACACAGGCGAGCGCCGAGCGGACACCGCTGCATCACACAGGCGAGCGCCGGGCGGACACCGCTGCATCACACAGGTGAGCGCCGGGCGGACACCGCTGCATCACACAGGCGAGCGCCGAGCGGACACAGCTGCATCACACAGGCGAGCGCCGAGCGGACACCGCTGCATCACACAGGCGAGCGCCGGGCGTACACCGCTGCACCACACAGGCGAGCACGGAGCGGACACCGCTGCATCACACAGGCGAGCGCGGAGCGGACACCGCTGCATCACACAGGCGAGCACGGAGCGGACACCGCTGCATCACACAGGCGAGCGCCGGGCGGACACCGCTGCATCACACAGGCGAGCGCGGAGCGGACACCGCTGTATCACACAGGCGAGCGCGGAGCGGACACCGCTGCATCACACAGGCGAGCGCCGAGCGGACACCGCTGCATCACACAGGCGAGCGCCGGGCGAACACCGCTGCACCACACAGGCGAGCGCCGAGCGGACACCGCTGCATCACACAGGCGAGCGCCGAGCGGACACCGCTGCATCACACAGGCGAGCGCGGAGCGGACACCGCTGTATCACACAGGCGAGCGCGGAGCGGACACCGCTGCATCACACAGGCGAGCGCCGGGCGGACACCGCTGCATCACACAGGCGAGCGCCGAACGGACACCGCTGCATCACACAGGCGAGCGCCGGGCGGACACCGCTGCATCACACAGGCGAGCGCCGAGCGGACACCGCTGCATCACACAGGCGAGCGCCGAGCGGACACCGCTGCATCACACAGGCGAGCGCCGAGCGGACACAGCTGCATCACACAGGCGAGCGCCGAGCGGACACCGCTGCATCACACAGGCGAGCGCCGGGCGTACACCGCTGCACCACACAGGCGAGCACGGAGCGGACACCGCTGCATCACACAGGCGAGCGCGGAGCGGACACCGCTGTATCACACAGGCGAGCGCGGAGCGGACACCGCTGCATCACACAGGCGAGCGCCCGGCGGACACCGCTGCATCACACAGGCCAGCGCCGGGCGGACACCGCTGCATCACACAGGCGAGCGCAGAGAGGACACCGCTGCACCACACAGGCGAGCGCCGAGCGGACACCGCTGCATCACACAGGCGAGCGCAGAGCGGACACCGCTGCATCACACAGGCGAGCGCAGAGAGGACACCTCTGCATCACACAGGCGAGCGCAGAGAGGACACTGCTGCACCGAACAGGCGAGCGCAGAGCGGACACTGCTGCACCGAACAGGCGAGCGCAGAGCGGACATCGCTGCATCACACAGGCGAGCGCAGAGAGGACACTGCTGCACCGAACAGGCGAGCGCGGAGCGGACAATGCTGCACCGAACAGGCGAGCGCAGAGCGGACATCGCTGCACCACACAGGCGAGCGCAGAGAGGACACCGCTGCACCACACAGGCGAGCGCCGAGCGGACACCGCTGCATCACACAGGCGAGCGCAGAGCGGACACCGCTGCATCACACAGGCGAGCGCAGAGAGGACACCGCTGCATCACACAGGCGAGCGCCGAGCGGACACCGCTGCATCACACAGGCGAGCGCAGAGAGGACACCGCTGCATCACACAGGCGAGCGCCGAGCGGACACCGCTGCATCACACAGGCGAGCGCCGGGCGTACACCGCTGCACCACACAGGCGAGCACGGAGCGGACACCGCTGCATCACACAGGCGAGCGCGGAGCGGACACCGCTGCATCACACAGGCGAGCGCCCGGCGGACACCGCTGCATCACACAGGCCAGCGCCGGGCGGACACCGCTGCACCACACAGGCGAGCGCCGGGCGGACACCGCTGCACCACACAGGCGAGCGCCGGGCGGACACCGCTGCACCACACAGGCGAGCGCCGGGCGGACACCGCTGCACCACACAGGCGAGCGCAGAGCGGACATCGCTGCACCACACAGGCGAGCGCCGAGCGGACACCGCTGCATCACACAGGCGAGCGCAGAGCGAACACCGCTGCAACACACAGGCGAGCGCCGGGCGGACACCGCTGCACCACACAGGCGAGCGCAGAGAGGACACCGCTGCACCACACAGGCGAGCGCCGAGCGAACACCGCTGCAACACACAGGCGAGCGCCGGGCGGACACCGCTGCACCACACAGGCGAGCGCAGAGAGGACACCGCTGCACCACACAGGCGAGCGCCGAGCGGACACCGCTGCACCACACAGGCAAGCGCCGAGCGGACACCGCTGCACCACACAGGCGAGCGCAGAGAGGACACCGCTGCACCACACAGGCGAGCGCAGAGAGGACATCGCTGCACCACACAGGCGAGCGCCGAGCGGACACCGCTGCATCACACAGGCGAGCGCAGAGCGGACACCGCTGCACCACACAGGCGAGCGCCGAGCGAACACCGCTGCATCACACAGGCGAGCGCCGGGCGGACACCACTGCATCACACAGGCGAGCGCGGTGCGGACACCGCTGCACCACACAGGCGAGCGCCGAGCGGACACCGCTGCATCACACAGGCGAGCGCCGGGCGGACACCGCTGCACCACACAGGCGAGCGCGGAGCGGACACCGCTGCACCACACAGGCGAGCGCGGAGCGGACACCGCTGCACCACACAGGCGAGCGCCGGGCGGACACCGCTGCATCACACAGGCGAGCGCCGAGCGGACACTGCTGCACCACACAGGCGAGCGCCGAGCGGACACCGCTGCATCACACAGGCGAGCGCCGGGCGGACACCGCTGCACCACACAGGCGAGCGCCGGGCGGACACCGCTGCACCACACGGGCGAGCGCGGAGCGGACACCGCTGCATCTCACGGGCGAGCGCGAAGCGGACACCGCTGCATCACACGGGCGAGCGTGGAGCGGACACCGCTGCATCACACGGGCGAGCGCGGAGCGGACACCGCTGCATCACACAGGGGAACGCCGGGCGGACACCGCTGCATCACACAGGCGAGCGCGGAGCGGACACCGCTGCATCACACAGGCGAGCGCGGAGCGGACACCGCTGCATCACACAGGCGAGCGCCGGGCGGACACCGCTGCACCACACAGGCGAGCGCCGGACGGACACCGCTGCACCACAAAGGCGAGCGCCAAGCGGACACCGCTGCATCACACAGGCGATCGCAGAGCGGACACCGCTGCATCACACAGGCGATCGCAGAGCGGACACCGCTGCATCACACAGTCGAGCGCCGGGCGGACACCGCTGCACCACACAGGCGAGCGCGGAGCGGACACCGCTGCATCACACAGGCGAGCGCGGAGCGGACACTGCTGCACCACACAGGCGAGCGCGGAGCGGACACTGCTGCACCACACAGGCGAGCGCGAAGCGGACACTGCTGCACCACACAGGCGAGCGCGGAGCGGACACCGCTGCATCACACAGGCGAGCGCCGGGCGGACACCGCTGCACCACACAGGCGAGCGCGGAGCGGACACCGCTGCACCACACAGGCGAGCGCGGAGCGGACACTGCTGCACCACACAGGCGAGCGCGGAGCGGACACTGCTGCACCACACAGGCGAGCGCCGGGCGGACACCGCTGCATCACACAGGCGAGCGCGGAGCGGACACCGCTGCACCACACAGGCGAGCGCGGAGCGGACACCGCTGCACCACACAGGCGAGCGCCGGGCGGACACCGCTGCACCACACAGGCGAGCGCGGAGCGGACACCGCTGCACCACACAGGCGAGCGCGGAGCGGACACCGCTGCACCACACAGGCGAGCGCCGGGCGGACACCGCTGCATCACACAGGCGAGCGCTGAGCGGACACTGCTGCACCACACAGGCGAGCGCCGAGCGGACACCGCTGCATCACACAGGCGAGCGCCGGGCGGACACCGCTGCACCACACAGGCAAGCGCCGGGCGGACACCGCTGCTCCACACGGGCGAGCGCGGAGCGGACACCGCTGCATCTCATGGGCGAGCGCGAAGCGGACACCGCTGCATCACACGGGCGAGCGCGGAGCGGACACCGCTGCATCACACGGGCGAGCGCGGAGCGGACACCGCTGCATCACACAGGGGAACGCCGGGCGGACACCGCTGCACCACACAGGCGAGCGCCGGGCGGACACCGCTGCACCACACAGGCGAGCGCCGGGCGGACACCGCTGCATCACACAGGCGAGCGCGGAGCGGACACCGCTGCATCACACAGGCGAGCGCGGAGCGGACACCGCTGCATCACACAGGCGAGCGCCCGGCGGACACCGCTGCATCACAGAGGCGAGCGCCGGGCGGACACCGCTGCACCACACAGGCGAGCGCCGGGCGGACACCGCTGCACCACAAAGGCGAGCGCAGAGCGGACATCGCTGCACCACACAGGCGAGCGCCAAGCGGACACCGCTGCATCACACAGGCGATCGCAGAGCGGACACCGCTGCATCACACAGGCGATCGCAGAGCGGACACCGCTGCATCACACAGTCGAGCGCCGGGCGGACACCGCTGCACCACACAGGCGAGCGCGGAGCGGACACCGCTGCATCACACAGGCGAGCGCGGAGCGGACACTGCTGCACCACATAGGCGAGCGCGGAGCGGACACTGCTGCACCACACAGGCGAGCGCGGAGCGGACACTGCTGCACCACACAGGCGAGCGCGGAGCGGACACTGCTGCACCACACAGGCGAGCGCGGAGCGGACACTGCTGGACCACACAGGGGAGCGCCGAGCGGACACCGCTGCACCACACAGGCGAGCGCCGGGCGGACACAACTGCACCACACAGGCGAGCGCCGGGCGGACACCACTGCACCACACAGGCGAGCGCGGAGCAGACACCGCTGCACCACACAGGCGAGCGCAGAGCGGACACCGCTGCACCACACAGGCAAGCGCCGAGCGGACACCGCTGCACCACACAGGCAAGCGCGGAACGGACACCGCTGCACCACACAGGCGAGCGCAGAGCGGACACCGCTGCACCACACAGGCAAGCGCCGAGCGGACACCGCTGCAACACACAGGCGAGCGCCGGGCGGACACCGCTACACCACACAGGGGAGCGCGGAGCGGACACTGCTGGACCACACAGGGGAGCGCCGAGAGGACACCGCTGAACCACACAGGCGAGCGCCGTGCGGACACCACTGCACCACACAGGCGAGCGCCGGGCGGACACCGCTGCACCACACAGGCGAGCGCGGAACGGACACCGCTGCACCACACAGGCGAGCGCAGAGCGGACACCGCTGCACCACACAGGCGAGCGCGGAACGGACACCGCTGCACCACACAGGCGAGCGCAGAGCGGACACCGCTGCACCACACAGGCGAACGCCGAGCGGACACCACTGCAACACACAGGAGAGCGCCGGGCGGACACCGCTGCACCACACAGGCGAGCGCAGAGAGGACACCGCTGCACCACACAGGCGAGCGCCGAGCGGACACCGCTGCACCACACAGGCGAGCGCCGAGCGGACACCGCTGCACCACACACGCGAGCGCAGAGAGGACACCGCTGCACCACACAGGCGAGCGCAGAGAGGACACCGCTGCACCACTCAGGCGAGCGCCGAGCGGACACCGCTGCATCACACAGGCGAGCGCAGAGCGGACACCGCTCCACCACACAGGCGAGTGCCGAGCGAACACGGCTGCATCACACAGGCGAGCGCCGGGCGGACACCGCTGCATCACACAAGCGAGCGCCGAGCGGACACCGCTGCATCACACAGGCGAGCGCCGAGCGGACACTGCTGCACCACACAGGCGAGCGCCGAGCGTACACCGCTGCATCACACAGGCGAGCGCCGGGCGGACACCACTGCACCACACAGGCGAGCGCGGAGCGGACACCGCTGCACCACACAGGCGAGCGCGGAGCCGACACCGCTGCACCACACAGGCGAGCGCCGGGCGGACACCGCTGCATCACACAGGCGAGCGCCGGGCGGACACCGCTGCATCACACAGGCGAGCGCCGAGGGGACACCGCTGCACCACACAGGCGAGCGCCGGGCGGACACCGCTGCTCCACACGGGCGAGCGCCGGGCGGACACCGCTGCATCACACAGGCGAGCGCGGTGCGGACACTGCTGCACCACACAGGCGAGCGCGGAGCGGACACTGCTGCACCACACAGGCGAGCGCCGAGCGGACACTGCTGCACCACACAGGCGAGCGCCGAGCGGACACCGCTGCACCACACAGGCGAGCGCCGAGCGGACACCGCTGCATAACACAGGCGAGCGCCGGGCGGACACCGCTGCACCACACAGGCGAGCGCGGAGCGGACACCGCTGCACCACACAGGCGAGCGCGGAGCGGACACCGCTGCACCACACAGGCGAGCGCCGGGCGGACACCGCTGCATCACATAGGCGAGCGCCGAGCGGACACCGCTGCATCACACAGGCGAGCGCCGAGCGGACACCGCTGCATCACACAGGCGAGCGCCGGGCGAACACCGCTGCACCACACAGGCGAGCGCGGAGCGGACACCGCTGCACCACACAGGCGAGCGCGGAGCGGACACCGCTGCACCACACAGGCGAGCGCGGAGCGGACACCGCTGCACCACACAGGCGAGCGCGGAGCGGACACCGCTGCACCACACAGGCGAGCGCGGAGCGGACACCGCTGCACCACACAGGCGATCGCGGAGCGGACACCGCTGCACCACACAGGCGAGCGCGGAGCGGACACCGCTGCACCACACAGGCGAGCGCGGAGCGGACACCGCTGCACCACACAGGCGAGCGCCGAGCGGACACCGCTGCATCACACAGGCGAGCGCCGAGCGGACACCGCTGCATCACACAGGCGAGCGCGGAGCGGACACCACTGCACCACACAGGCGAGCGCGGAGCGGACACCGCTGCACCACACAGGCGAGCGCCGGGCGGACACCGCTGCATCACACAGGCGAGCGCTGAGCGGACACTGCTGCACCACACAGGCGAGCGCCGAGCGGACACCGCTGCATCACACAGGCGAGCGCCGGGCGGACACCGCTGCACCACACAGGCGAGCGCCGGGCGGACACCGCTGCTCCACACGGGCGAGCGCGGAGCGGACACCGCTGCATCTCATGGGCGAGCGCGAAGCGGACACCGCTGCATCACACGGGCGAGCGCGGAGCGGACACCGCTGCATCACACGGGCGAGCGCGGAGCGGACACCGCTGCATCACACAGGCGATCGCAGAGCGGACACCGCTGCATCACACAGGCGATCGCAGAGCGGACACCGCTGCATCACACATTCGAGCGCCGGGCGGACACCGCTGCACCACACAGGCGAGCGCGGAGCGGACACCGCTGCATCACACAGGCGAGCGCGGAGCGGACACTGCTGCACCACATAGGCGAGCGCGGAGCGGACACTGCTGCACCACACAGGCGAGCGCGGAGCGGACACTGCTGCACCACACAGGCGAGCGCGGAGCGGACACTGCTGCACCACACAGGCGAGCGCGGAGCGGACACTGCTGGACCACACAGGGGAGCGCCGAGCGGACACCGCTGCACCACACAGGCGAGCGCCGGGCGGACACAACTGCACCACACAGGCGAGCGCCGGGCGGACACCACTGCACCACACAGGCGAGCGCGGAGCAGACACCGCTGCACCACACAGGCGAGCGCAGAGCGGACACCGCTGCACCACACAGGCAAGCGCCGAGCGGACACCGCTGCACCACACAGGCAAGCGCGGAACGGACACCGCTGCACCACACAGGCGAGCGCAGAGCGGACACCGCTGCACCACACAGGCAAGCGCCGAGCGGACACCGCTGCAACACACAGGCGAGCGCCGGGCGGACACCGCTACACCACACAGGGGAGCGCGGAGCGGACACTGCTGGACCACACAGGGGAGCGCCGAGAGGACACCGCTGCACCACACAGGCGAGCGCCGTGCGGACACCACTGCACCACACAGGCGAGCGCCGGGCGGACACCGCTGCACCACACAGGCGAGCGCGGAACGGACACCGCTGCACCACACAGGCGAGCGCAGAGCGGACACCGCTGCACCACACAGGCGAGCGCGGAACGGACACCGCTGCACCACACAGGCGAGCGCAGAGCGGACACCGCTGCACCACACAGGCGAACGCCGAGCGGACACCACTGCAACACACAGGAGAGCGCCGGGCGGACACCGCTGCACCACACAGGCGAGCGCAAAGAGGACACCGCTGCACCACACAGGCGAGCGCCGAGCGGACACCGCTGCGCCACACAGGCGAGCGCCGAGCGGACACCGCTGCACCACACACGCGAGCGCAGAGAGGACACCGCTGCACCACACAGGCGAGCGCAGAGAGGACACCGCTGCACCACTCAGGCGAGCGCCGAGCGGACACCGCTGCATCACACAGGCGAGCGCAGAGCGGACACCGCTCCACCACACAGGCGAGTGCCGAGCGAACACGGCTGCATCACACAGGCGAGCGCCGGGCGGACACCGCTGCATCACACAAGCGAGCGCCGAGCGGACACCGCTGCATCACACAGGCGAGCGCCGAGCGGACACTGCTGCACCACACAGGCGAGCGCCGAGCGTACACCGCTGCATCACACAGGCGAGCGCCGGGCGGACACCACTGCACCACAAAGGCGAGCGCGGAGCGGACACCGCTGCACCACACAGGCGAGCGCGGAGCCGACACCGCTGCACCACACAGGCGAGCGCCGGGCGGACACCGCTGCATCACACAGGCGAGCGCCGGGCGGACACCGCTGCATCACACAGGCGAGCGCCGAGGGGACACCGCTGCACCACACAGGCGAGCGCCGGGCGGACACCGCTGCTCCACACGGGCGAGCGTCGGGCGGACACCGCTGCATCACACAGGCGAGCGCGGTGCGGACACTGCTGCACCACACAGGCGAGCGCGGAGCGGACACTGCTGCACCACACAGGCGAGCGCCGAGCGGACACTGCTGCACCACACAGGCGAGCGCCGAGCGGACACTGCTGCACCACACAGGCGAGCGCCGAGCGGACACCGCTGCATAACACAGGCGAGCGCCGGGCGGACACCGCTGCACCACACAGGCGAGCGCGGAGCGGACACCGCTGCACCACACAGGCGAGCGCGGAGCGGACACCGCTGCACCACACAGGCGAGCGCCGGGCGGACACCGCTGCATCACATAGGCGAGCGCCGAGCGGACACCGCTGCATCACACAGGCGAGCGCCGAGCGGACACCGCTGCATCACACAGGCGAGCGCCGGGCGAACACCGCTGCACCACACAGGCGAGCGCGGAGCGGACACCGCTGCACCACACAGGCGAGCGCGGAGCGGACACCGCTGCACCACACAGGCGAGCGCGGAGCGGACACCGCTGCACCACACAGGCGAGCGCGGAGCGGACACCGCTGCACCACACAGGCGAGCGCGGAGCGGACACCGCTGCACCACACAGGCGAGCGCGTAGCGGACACCGCTGCACCACACAGGCGAGCGCGGAGCGGACACCGCTGCACCACACAGGCGAGCGCCGAGCGGACACCGCTGCATCACACAGGCGAGCGCCGAGCGGACACCGCTGCATCACACAGGCGAGCGCGGAGCGGACACCACTGCACCACACAGGCGAGCGCCGGGCGGACACCGCTGCATCACAGGCGAGCGTCGAGCGGACACTGCTGCATCACACGGGCAAGCGCGGAGCGGACACTGCTGCACCACACAGGGGAGCGCCGAGCGACACCGCTGCATCACACAGGCGAGCGCCGGGCGGACACCGCTGCACCACACAGGCGAGCGCCGTTCGGACACCGCTGCATCACACAGGCGAGCGCCGTGCGGACACCGCTGCAGCACACAGGCGAGCGCCGGGCGGACACCACTGCACCACACAGGCGAGCGCGGAGCGGACACTGCTGCACCACACAGGGGAGCGCCGAGTGGACACTGCTGCACCATACAGGCGAGCGCCGGGCGGACACCATTGCACCACACAGGCGAGCGCCGGGCGGACACCACTGCACCACACAGGCGAGCACGGAGCGGACACCGCTGCATCATACAGGCGAGCGTGGAGCGGACACCACTGCACCACACAGGCGAGCGCGGAGCGGACACCGCTGCACCACACAGGCGAGCACCGAGCGGACACCGCTGCACCACACAGGGGAGCGCCGGGCGGACACCACTGCACCCCACAGGCAAGCGCCGGGCGGACACCACTGCACCACACAGGCGAGCGCGGAGCGGACACTGCTGCACCACACAGGGGAGCGCCTGGCGGACACCACTGCACCACACAGGCGAGCGCCGGGCGGACACCGCTGCATCACACAGGCGAGGGTGGAGCGGACACCGCTGCACCACACAGGGGAGCGCGGAGCGGACACTGCTGGACCACACAGGGGAGCGCCGAGCGGACACCGCTGCACCACACAGGCGAACGCCGGACGGACACAACTGCACCACACAGACGAGCGCCGGGCGGACACCACTGCACCACACAGGCGAGCGCGGAGCAGACACCGCTGCACCACACAGGCGAGCGCAGAGCGGACACCGCTGCACCACACAGGCGAGCGCGGAGCGGACACCGCTGCACCACACAGGCGAGCGCCGGGCGGACACCGCTGCATCACACAGGCGAGCGCCGAGAGGACACCGCTGCACCACACAGGCGAGCGCCGGGCGGACACCGCTGCATCACACAGGCGAGCGCGGAGCGGACACCGCTACATCACACAGGCGAGCGCCGGGCGGACACCGCTGTATCACACAGGCGAGCGCGGAGCGGACACCGCTGCATCACACAGGCGAGCGCCGGGCGGACACCGCTGTATCACACGGTTGAGCGCGGAGCGGACACCGCTGCATCACACAGGTGAGCGCCGGGCGGACACCTCTGCACCACACGGGCGAGCGCGAAGCGGACACCGCTGCACCACACAGGCGAGCGCCGAGGGGACAACGCTGCACCACACAGGCGAGCGCCGAGGGGACAACGCTGCACCACACAGGGGAGCGCCGGGCGGACACCGCTGCACCACACAGATGAGCGCCGGGCGGACACCGCTGCACCACACAGGCGAGCGCGGAGCGGACACCGCTGCATCACACAGGCGAGCGCGGAGCGGACACCGCTGCATCACACAGGCGAGCGCCCGGCGGACACCGCTGCATCACACAGGCCAGCGCCGGGCGGACACCGCTGCACCACACAGGCGAGCGCCGGGCGGACACCGCTGCACCACACAGGCGAGCGCAGAGCGGACATCGCTGCACCACACAGGCGAGCGTCGAGCGGACACCGCTGCACCACACAGGCGAGCGCCGGGCGGACACCGCTGCATCACACAGGCGAGCGCGGTGCGGACACTGCTGCACCACACAGGCGAGCGCGGAGCGGACACCGCTGCACCACACAGGCGAGCGCCGAGCGGACACCGCAGCACAACACAGGCGAGCGCCGGGCGGACACCGCTGCACCACACAGGCGAGCGCGGAGCGGACACTGCTGCACCACACAGGCGAGCGCGGAGCGGACACCGCTGCACCACACAGGCGAGCGCCGGGCGGACACCGCTGCATCACATAGGCGAGCGCCGAGTGGACACCGCTGCATCACACAGGCGAGCGCCGAGCGGACACCGCTGCATCACACAGGCGAGCGCCGGGCGAACACCGCTGCACCACACAGGCGAGCGCGGAGCGGACACTGCTGCACCACACAGGCGAGCGCGGAGCGGACACTGCTGCACCACACAGGCGAGCGCGGAGCGGACACTGCTGCACCACACAGGCGAGCGCGGAGCGGACACTGCTGCACCACACAGGCGAGCGCGGAGCGGACACTGCTGGACCACACAGGGGAGCGCCGAGCGGACACCGCTGCACCACACAGGCGAGCGCCGGGCGGACACAACTGCACCACACAGGCGAGCGCCGTGCGGACACCACTGCACCACACATGCGAGCGCGGAGCAGACACCGCTGCACCACACAGGCGAGCGCAGAGCGGACACCGCTGCACCACACAGGCAAGCGCCGAGCGGACACCGCTGCACCACACAGGCAAGCGCGGAAAGGACACCGCTGCACCACACAGGCGAGCGCAGAGCGGACACCGCTGCACCACACAGGCAAGCGCCGAGCGGACACCGCTGCAACACACAGGCGAGCGCCGGGCGGACACCGCTACACCACACAGGGGAGCGCGGAGCGGACACTGCTGGACCACACAGGGGAGCGCCGAGAGGACACCGCTGCACCACACAGGCGAGCGCCGTGCGGACACCACTGCACCACACAGGCGAGCGCCGGGCGGACACCGCTGCACCACACAGGCGAGCGCGGAACGGACACCGCTGCACCACACAGGCGAGCGCAGAGCGGACACCGCTGCACCACACAGGCGAGCGCGGAACGGACACCGCTGCACCACACAGGCGAGCGCAGAGCGGACACCGCTGCACCACACAGGCGAACGCCGAGCGGACACCGCTGCAACACACAGGAGAGCGCCGGGCGGACACCGTTGCACCACACAGGCGAGCGCAGAGAGGACACCGCTGCACCACACAGGCGAGCGCCGAGCGGACACCGCTGCACCACACAGGCGAGCGCCGAGCGGACACCGCTGCACCACACACACGAGCGCAGAGAGGACACCGCTGCACCACACAGGCGAGCGCAGAGAGGACACCGCTGCACCACTCAGGCGAGCGCCGAGCGGACACCGCTGCATCACACAGGCGAGCGCAGAGCGGACACCGCTGCACCACACAGGCGAGTGCCGAGCGAACACGGCTGCATCACACAGGCGAGTGCCGGGCGGACACCGCTGCATCACACCGGCGAGCGCCGAGCGGACACCGCTGCATCACACAGGCGAGCGCCGAGCGGACACTGCTGCACCACACAGGCGAGCGCCGAGCGTACACCGCTGCATCACACAGGCGAGCGCCGGGCGGACACCACTGCACCACACAGGCGAGTGCGGAGCGGACACTGCTGCACCACACAGGCGAGCGCGGAGCGGACACCGCTGCACCACACAGGCGAGCGCCGAGCGGACACCGCTGCATCACACAGGCGAGCGCCGGGCGGACACCGCTGCATCACACAGGCGAGCGCCGGGCGGACACCGCTGCACCACACAGGCGAGCGCCGGGCGGACACCGCTGCTCCACACGGGCGAGCGCCGGGCGGACACCGCTGCATCACACAGGCGAGCGCGGTGCGGACACCGCTGCACCACACAGGCGAGCGCCGGGCGGACACCGCTGCATCACATAGGCGAGCGCCGAGCGGATACCGCTGCATCACACAGGCGAGCGCCGAGCGGACACCGCTGCACCACACAGGCGAGCGCCAGGCGGACACCACTGCACCACACAGGCGAGCGCGGAGCAGACACCGCTGCACCACACAGGCGAGCGCGGAGCGGACACTGCTGCACCACACAGGCGAGCGCGGAGCGGACACTGCTGCACCACACAGGCGAGCGCGGAGCGGACACTGCTGCACCACACAGGCGAGCGCGGAGCGGACACTGCTGGACCACTCAGGGGAGCGCCGAGCGGACACCGCTGCACCACACAGGCGAGCGCCGGGCGGACACAACTGCACCACACAGGCGAGCGCCGTGCGGACACCACTGCACCACACATGCGAGCGCGGAGCAGACACCGCTGCACCACACAGGCGAGCGCAGAGCGGACACCGCTGCACCACACAGGCAAGCGCCGAGCGGACACCGCTGCACCACACAGGCAAGCGCGGAACGGACACCGCTGCACCACACAGGCGAGCGCAGAGCGGACACCGCTGCACCACACAGGCAAGCGCCGAGCGGACACCGCTGCAACACACAGGCGAGCGCCGGGCGGACACCGCTACACCACACAGGGGAGCGCGGAGCGGACACTGCTGGACCACACAGGGGAGCGCCGAGAGGACACCGCTGCACCACACAGGCGAGCGCCGTGCGGACACCACTGCACCACACAGGCGAGCGCCGGGCGGACACCGCTGCACCACACAGGCGAGCGCGGAACGGACACCGCTGCACCACACAGGCGAGCGCAGAGCGGACACCGCTGCACCACACAGGCGTGCGCGGAACGGACACCGCTGCACCACACAGGCGAGCGCAGAGCGGACACCGCTGCACCACACAGGCGAACGCCGAGCGGACACCGCTGCAACACACAGGAGAGCGCCGGGCGGACACCGTTGCACCACACAGGCGAGCGCAGAGAGGACACCGCTGCACCACACAGGCGAGCGCCGAGCGGACACCGCTGCACCACACAGGCGAGCGCCGAGCGGACACCGCTGCACCACACACGCGAGCGCAGAGAGGACACCGCTGCACCACACAGGCGAGCGCAGAGAGGACACCGCTGCACCACTCAGGCGAGCGCCGAGCGGACACCGCTGCATCACACAGGCGAGCGCAGAGCGGACACCGCTGCACCACACAGGCGAGTGCCGAGCGAACACGGCTGCATCACACAGGCGAGTGCCGGGCGGACACCGCTGCATCACACCGGCGAGCGCCGAGCGGACACCGCTGCATCACACAGGCGAGCGCCGAGCCGACACTGCTGCACCACACAGGCGAGCGCCGAGCGTACACCGCTGCATCACACAGGCGAGCGCCGGGCGGACACCACTGCACCACACAGGCGAGTGCGGAGCGGACACTGCTGCACCACACAGGCGAGCGCGGAGCGGACACCGCTGCACCACACAGGCGAGCGCCGGGCGGACACCGCTGCATCACACAGGCGAGCGCCGGGCGGACACCGCTGCATCACACAGGCGAGCGCCGGGCGGACACCGCTGCACCACACAGGCGAGCGCCGGGCGGACACCGCTGCTCCACACGGGCGAGCGCCGGGCGGACACCGCTGCATCACACAGGCGAGCGCGGTGCGGACACCGCTGCACCACACAGGCGAGCGCCGGGCGGACACCGCTGCATCACATAGGCGAGCGCCGAGCGGACACCGCTGCATCACACAGGCGAGCGCCGAGCGGACACCGCTGCACCACACAGGCGAGCGCCGGGCGGACACCACTGCACCACACAGGCGAGCGCGGAGCAGACACCGCTGCACCACACAGGCGAGCGCAGAGCGGACACCGCTGCACCACACAGGCAAGCGCCGAGCGGACACCGCTGCACCACACAGGCGAGCGCGGAACGGACACCGCTGCACCACACAGGCGAGCGCAGAGCGGACACCGCTGCACCACACAGGCAAGCGCCGAGCGGACACCGCTGCAACACACAGGCGAGCGCAGAGAGGACACCGCTGCACCACTCAGGCGAGCGCCGAGCGGACACCGCTGCATCACACAGGCGAGCGCAGAGCGGACACCGCTGCACCACACAGGCGAGTGCCGAGCGAACACGGCTGCATCACACAGGCGAGTGCCGGGCGGACACCGCTGCATCACACAGGCGAGCGCCGAGCGGACACCGCTGCATCACACAGGCGAGCGCCGAGCGGACACTGCTGCACCACACAGGCGAGCGCCGAGCGTACACCGCTGCATCACACAGGCGAGCGCCGGGCGGACACCACTGCACCACACAGGCGAGTGCGGAGCGGACACTGCTGCACCACACAGGCGAGCGCGGAGCGGACACCGCTGCACCACACAGGCGAGCGCCGGGCGGACACCGCTGCATCACACAGGCGAGCGCCGGGCGGACACCGCTGCATCACACAGGCGAGCGCCGGGCGGACACCGCTGCACCACACAGGCGAGCGCCGGGCGGACACCGCTGCTCCACACGGGCGAGCGCCGGGCGGACACCGCTGCATCACACAGGCGAGCGCGGTGCGGACACTGCTGCACCACACAGGCGAGCGCGGAGCGGACACTGCTGCACCACACAGGCGAGCGCCGAGCGGACACTGCTGCACCATACAGGCGAGCGCCGAGCGGACACCGCTGCATAACACAGGCGAGCGCCGGGCGGACACCGCTGCACCACACAGGCGAGCGCGGAGCGGACACTGCTGCACCACACAGGCGAGCGCGGAGCGGACACCGCTGCACCACACAGGCGAGCGCCGGGCGGACACCGCTGCATCACATAGGCGAGCGCCGAGCGGACACCGCTGCATCACACAGGCGAGCGCCGAGCGGACACCGCTGCACCACACAGGCGAGCGCCGGGCGGACACCACTGCACCACACAGGCGAGCGCGGAGCAGACACCGCTGCACCACACAGGCGAGCGCAGAGCGGACACCGCTGCACCACACAGGCAAGCGCCGAGCGGACACCGCTGCACCACACAGGCGAGCGCGGAACGGACACCGCTGCACCACACAGGCGAGCGCAGAGCGGACACCGCTGCACCACACAGGCAAGCGCCGAGCGGACACCGCTGCAACACACAGGCGAGCTCCGGGCGGACACCGCTGCACCACACAGGGGAGCGCGGAGCGGACACTGCTGGACCACACAGGGGAGCGCCGAGAGGACACCGCTGCACCACACAGGCGAGCGCCGTGCGGACACCACTGCACCACACAGGCGAGCGCCGGTCGGACACCGCTGCACCACACAGGCGAGCGCGGAACGGACACCGCTGCACCACACAGGCGAGCGCAGAGCGGACACCGCTTCACCACACAGGCGAGCGCCGAGCGGACACCGCTGCACCACACAGGCGAGCGCAGAGAGGACACCGCTGCACCACACAGGCGAGCGCAGAGAGGACACCGCTGCACCACACAGGCGAGCGCCGAGCGGACACCGCTGCATCACACAGGCGAGCGCAGAGCGGACACCGCTGCACCACACAGGCGAGCGCCGAGCGAACACCGCTGCATCACACAAGCGAGCGCCGGGCGGACACCGCTGCATCACACAGGCGAGCGCCGAGCGGACACTGCTGCACCACACAGGCGAGCGCCGAGCGTACACCGCTGCATCACACAGGCGAGCGCCGGGCGGACACCGCTGCACCACACAGGCGAGCGCGGAGCGGACACTGCTGCACCACACAGGCGAGCGCGGAGCGGACACCGCTGCACCACACAGGCGAGCGCCGGGCGGACACCGCTGCATCACACCGGCGAGCGCCGGGCGGACACCGCTGCACCACACAGGCGAGAGCCAGGCGGACACCGCTGCTCCACACGGGCGAGCGCGGAGCGGACACCGCTGCATCATACGGGCGAGCGCGAAGCGAACACCGCTGCATCACACGGGCGAGCGCGGAGCGGACACCGCTGCATCACACAGGCGAGCACCGGGCGGACACCGCTGCACCACACAGGCGAGCGCGGAGCGGACACCGCTGCACCACACAGGCGAGCGCCGGGCGGACACCGCTGCATCACACAGGCGAGCGCCGAGCGGACACCGCTGCACCACACAGGCGAGCGCCGGGCGGACACCACTGCATCACACAGGCGAGCGCGGAGCGGACACCGCTGCATCACACAGGCGAGCGCCGGGCGGACACCGCTGTATCACACAGGCGAGCGCGGAGCGGACACCGCTGCATCACACAGGCGAGCGCGGAGCGGACACCGCTGCATCACACAGGCGAGCGCGGAGCGGACACCGCTGCATCACACAGGCGAGCGTCGGGCGGACACCTCTGCACCACACAGGCGAGCGCCGAGCGGACACCGCTGCACCACACAGGCGAGCGCCGAGGGGACAACGCTGCACCACACAGGCGAGCGCAGAGCGGACACCGCTGCACCACACAGGCAAGCGCTGAGCGGACACCGCTGCAACACACAGGCGAGCGCCGGGCGGACACCGCTACACCACACAGGGGAGCGCGGAGCGGACACTGCTGGACCACACAGGGGAGCGCCGAGAGGACACCGCTGCACCACACAGGCGAGCGCCGTGCGGATACCACTGCACCACACAGGCGAGCGCCGGGCGGACACCGCTGCACCACACAGGCGAGCGCGGAACGGACACCGCTGCACCACACAGGCGAGCGCAGAGCGGACACCGCTGCACCACACAGGCGAGCGCGGAACGGACACCGCTGCACCACACAGGCGAGCGCCGGGCGGACACCGCTGCAACACACAGGCGAGCGCCGGGCGGACACCGCTGCACCACACAGGTGAGCGCGGAGCGGACACTGCTGGACCACACAGGGGAGCGCCGAGAGGACACCGCTGCACCACACAGGCGAGCGCCGTGCGGACACCACTGCACCACACAGGCGAGCGCCGGTCGGACACCGCTGCACCACACAGGCGAGCGCGGAACGGACACCGCTGCACCACACAGGCGAGCGCAGAGCGGACACCGCTGCACCACACAGGCGAGCGCAGAGCGGACACCGCTGCACCACACAGGCGAGCGCGGAACGGACACCGCTGCACCACACAGGCGAGCGCAGAGCGGACACCGCTGCACCACACAGGCGAGCGCCGAGCGGACACCGCTTCAACACATAGGAGAGCGTCGGGCGGACACCGCTGCACCACACAGGCGAGCGCAGAGCGGACACCGCTGCGCCACACAGGCGAGCGCCGAGCGGACACCGCTGCACCACACAGGCGAGTGCAGAGAGGACACCGCTGCACCACACAGGCGAGCGCAGAGAGGACACCGCTGCACCACACAGGCGAGCGCCGAGCGGACACCGCTGCATCACACAGGCGAGCGCAGAGCGGACACCGCTGCACCACACAGGCGAGCGCCGAGCGAACACCGCTGCATCACACAAGCGAGCGCCGGGCGGACACCGCTGCATCACACAGGCGAGCGCCGACGGACACCGCTGCATCACAAAGGCGAGCGCCGAGCGGACACTGCTGCACCACACAGGCGAGCGCCGGGCGGACACCGCTGCACCACACAGGCGAGCGCGGAACGGACACCGCTGCACCACACAGGCGAGCGCAGAGCGGACACCGCTGCACCACACAGGCGAGCGCGGAACGGACACCGCTGCACCACACAGGCGAGCGCCGGGCGGACACCGCTGCAACACACAGGCGAGCGCCGGGCGGACACCGCTGCACCACACAGGTGAGCGCGGAGCGGACACTGCTGGACCACACAGGGGAGCGCCGAGAGGACACCGCTGCACCACACAGGCGAGCGCCGTGCGGACACCACTGCACCACACAGGCGAGCGCCGGTCGGACACCGCTGCACCACACAGGCGAGCGCGGAACGGACACCGCTGCACCACACAGGCGAGCGCAGAGCGGACACCGCTGCACCACACAGGCGAGCGCAGAGCGGACACCGCTGCACCACACAGGCGAGCGCGGAACGGACACCGCTGCACCACACAGGCGAGCGCAGAGCGGACACCGCTGCACCACACAGGCGAGCGCCGAGCGGACACCGCTTCAACACATAGGAGAGCGTCGGGCGGACACCGCTGCACCACACAGGCGAGCGCAGAGCGGACACCGCTGCGCCACACAGGCGAGCGCCGAGCGGACACCGCTGCATCACACAGGCGAGTGCAGAGAGGACACCGCTGCACCACACAGGCGAGCGCAGAGAGGACACCGCTGCACCACACAGGCGAGCGCCGAGCGGACACCGCTGCATCACACAGGCGAGCGCAGAGCGGACACCGCTGCACCACACAGGCGAGCGCCGAGCGAACACCGCTGCATCACACAAGCGAGCGCCGGGCGGACACCGCTGCATCACACAGGCGAGCGCCGACGGACACCGCTGCATCACAAAGGCGAGCGCCGAGCGGACACTGCTGCACCACACAGGCGAGCGCCGGGCGGACACCGCTGCATCACACAGGCGAGCGCGGAGCGGACACCGCTGCATCACACAGGCGAGCGTCGGGCGGACACCTCTGCACCACACAGGCGAGCGCCGAGCGGACACCGCTGCACCACACAGGCGAGCGCCGAGGGGACAACGCTGCACCACACAGGCGAGCGCGGAGCGGACACCGCTGCATCACACAGGCGAGCGTCGGGCGGACACCTCTGCACCACACAGGCGAGCGCCGAGCGGACACCGCTGCACCACACAGGCGAGCGCCGAGGGGACAACGCTGCACCACACAGGCGAGCGCCGGGCGGACACCGCTGCACCACACAGGTGAGCGCCGGGCGGACACCGCTGCACCACACAGGCGACCGCCGGGCGGACACCGCTGCATCACACAGGCGAGCGCGGAGCGGACACCGCTGCATCACACAGGCGAGCGCCCGGCGGACACCGCTGCATCACACAGGCCAGCGCCGGGCGGACACCGCTGCACCACACAGGCGAGCGCCGGGCGGACACCGCTGCACCACACAGGCGAGCGCAGAGCGGACATCGCTGCACCACACAGGCGAGCGCCGAGCGGACACCGCTGCACCACACAGGCGAGCGCCGAGCGGACACCGCTGCATCACACAGGCGAGCGCGGAGCGGACACCGCTGCATCACACAGGCGAGCGCCGGGCGGACACCGCTGCATCACACAGGCGAGTGCCGAGAGGACACCACTGCACCACACAGGCGAGCGCCGGTCGGACACCGCTGCACCACACAGGCGAGCGCGGAACGGACACCGCTGCACCACACAGGCGAGCGCAGAGCGGACACCGCTGCACCACACAGGCGAGCGCAGAGCGGACACCGCTGCACCACACAGGCGAGCGCGGAACGGACACCGCTGCACCACACAGGCGAGCGCAGAGCGGACACCGCTGCACCACACAGGCGAGCGCCGAGCGGACACCGCTGCAACACATAGGAGAGCGTCGGGCGGACACCGCTGCACCACACAGGCGAGCGCAGAGAGGACACCGCTGCACCACACAGGCGAGCGCAGAGCGGACACCGCTGCGCCACACAGGCGAGCGCCGAGCGGACACCGCTGCACCACACAGGCGAGCGCAGAGAGGACACCGCTGCACCACACAGGCGAGCGCAGAGAGGACACCGCTGCACCACACAGGCGAGCGCCGAGCGGACACCGCTGCATCACACAGGCGAGCGCAGAGCGGACACCGCTGCACCACACAGGCGAGCGCCGAGCGAACACCGCTGCATCACACAAGCGAGCGCCGGGCGGACACCGCTGCATCACACAGGCGAGCGCCGAGCGGACACCGCTGCATCACAAAGGCGAGCGCCGAGCGGACACTGCTGCACCACACAGGCGAGCGCCGAGCGTACACCGCTGCATCACACAGGCGAGCGCCGGGCGGACACCGCTGCACCACACAGGCGAGCGCGGAGCGGACACTGCTGCACCACACAGGCGAGCGCGGAGCGGACACCGCTGCACCACACAGGCGAGCGCCGGGCGGACACCGCTGCATCACACCGGCGAGCGCCGGGCGGACACCGCTGCACCACACAGGCGAGAGCCAGGCGGACACCGCTGCTCCACACGGGCGAGCGCGGAGCGGACACCGCTGCATCATACGGGCGAGCGCGAAGCGAACACCGCTGCATCACACGGGCGAGCGCGTAGCGGACACCGCTGCATCACACAGGCGAGCACCGGGCGGACACCGCTGCACCACACAGGCGAGCGCGGAGCGGACACCGCTGCACCACACAGGCGAGCGCCGGGCGGACACCGCTGCATCACACAGGCGAGCGCCGAGCGGACACCGCTGCACCACACAGGCAAGCGCCGGGCGGACACCACTGCATCACACAGGCGAGCGCGGAGCGGACACCGCTGCATCACACAGGCGAGCGCCTGGCGGACACCGCTGTATCACACAGGCGAGCGCGGAGCGGACATCGCTGCATCACACAGGCGAGCGCGGAGCGGACACCGCTGCATCACACAGGCGAGCGCGGAGCGGACACCGCTGCATCACACAGGCGAGCGTCGGGCGGACACCTCTGCACCACACAGGCGAGCGCCGAGCGGACACCGCTGCACCACACAGGCGAGCGCCGAGGGGACAACGCTGCACCACACAGGCGAGCGCCGGGCGGACACCGCTGCACCACACAGGTGAGCGCCGGGCGGACACCGCTGCACCACACAGGCGACCGCCGGGCGGACACCGCTGCATCACACAGGCGAGCGCGGAGCGGACACCGCTGCATCACACAGGCGAGCGCCCGGCGGACACCGCTGCATCACACAGGCCAGCGCCGGGCGGACATCGCTGCACCACACAGGCGAGCGCCGGGCGGACACCGCTGCACCACACAGGCGAGCGCAGAGCGGACATCGCTGCACCACACAGGCGAGCGCCGAGCGGACACCGCTGCACCACACAGGCGAGCGCCGAGCGGACACCGCTGCATCACACAGGCGAGCGCGGAGCGGACACCGCTGGATCACACAGGCGAGCGCCGGGCGGACACCGCTGCATCACACAGGCGAGCGCGGAGCGGACACCGCTGCATCACACAGGCGAGCGCCGGGCGGACACCGCTGCATCACACAGGCGAGTGCCGAGAGGACACCGCTGCATCACACAGGCGAGCGCCGGGCGGACACCGCTGCATCACACAGGCGAGCGCCGAGCGGACACCGCTGCATCACACAGGCGACCGCCGGGCGGACACCGCTGCATCACATAGGCGAGCGCGGAGCGGACACCGCTGCATCACATAGGCGAGCGCCGGGCGGACACTGCTGCACCACACAGGCGAGCGCCGAGCGGACACCGCTGCATCACACAGGCGAGCGCGGAGCGGACACCGCTGGATCACACAGGCGAGCGCCGAGCGGACACCGCTGCATCACACAGGCGAGCGCGGAGCGGACACCGCTGGATCACACAGGCGAGCGCCGGGCGGACACCGCTGCATCACACAGGCGAGCGCGGAGCGGACACCGCTGCATCACACAGGCGAGCGCCGGGCGGACACCGCTGCATCACATAGGCGAGCGCGGAGCGGACACCGCTGCATCACACAGGCGAGCGCGGAGCGGACACCGCTGCATCACACAGGCGAGCGCCGGGCGGACACTGCTGCACCACACAGGCGAGCGCCGGGCGAACACCGCTGCACCACACAGGCGAGCGCAGAGAGGACACCGCTGCATCACACAGGCGAGCGCCGGGCGGACACTGCTGCACCACACAGGCGAGCGCCGAGCGGACACTGCTGCACCACACAGGCGAGCGCAGAGCGGACACTGCTGCACCACACAGGCGAGCGCAGAGAGGACACCGCTGCATCACACAGGCGAGCGCCAGGACACCGCTGCATCACACAGGCGAGCGCGGAGCACGTGGTATGATATCAGTAATTAGTGGTGTAATCACAGCGTCACTGCTGGTAATATTCTGATGGTGGTAGTATCATGCTTTGTGATGTTATATGATTGTAGTATTATATTATTACATGATTGGGTGATCTACAGTGAACACATGAAAGCTTCTTTGTTCCTTCAGCCATGATCTCCTCCTTTCTGGACACTGAGGGGTTAACAAGACTTCCCATTACAAAGATGGCGGCAGAGACGTCAGTGTGGGTGGGGCCTGGCACTGCAGGAAGTGACGGTGGCTGCTCCGGAGTCTGCGCTGTCACAGGCTGAGGCCACTGGTGAAAGCCGCACGCGGTCCAGGACGTGGAGCCTTAACCCGGGGTACAGGGCGGTGTCCCCCCAGCAGCTGCAGGCGGGAGCGCTGCGACCACCGCTACAGGACGTTGTTTCATCTGTGTGACGTGATTCTCGCCCTTGTTACGTTGTTTCCTCTGTGTGACGTGATTCTCGCCCTTGTTACGTTGTTTACTCTGTGTGACGTGATTCTCGCCCTTGTTACGTTGTTTCCTCTGTGTGACGTGATTCTCGCCCTTGTTACGTTGTTTCCTCTGTGTGACGTGATTCTGGCCCTTGTTACGTTGTTTCCTCTGTGTGACGTGATTCTCGCCCTTGTTACGTTGTTTCCTCTGTGTGACGTGATTCTCGCCCTTGTTACGTTGTTTCCTCTGTGTGACGTGATTCTCGCCCTTGTTACGTTGTTTCCTCTGTGTGACGTGATTCTGACCCTTGTTACGTTGTTTCCTCTGTGTGACGTGATTCTCGCCCTTGTTACGTTGTTTCCTCTGTGTGACGTGATTGTGACCCTTGTTACGTTGTTTCCTCTGTGTGACGTGATTCTGACTCTTGTTACGTTGTTTCCTCTGTGTGACGTGATTCTCGCACTTGTTACGTTGTTTCATCTGTGTGACGTGATTCTCGCCCTTGTTACGTTGTTTCCTCTGTGTGATGTGATTCTCGCCCTTGTTACGTTGTTTCATCTGTGTGACGTGATTCTCGCCCTTGTTACGTTGTTTCCTCTGTGTGACGTGATTCTCGCCCTTGTTACGTTGTTTACTCTGTGTGACGTGATTCTCGCCCTTGTTACGTTGTTTCCTCTGTGTGACGTGATTCTCGCCCTTGTTACGTTGTTTCCTCTGTGTGACGTGATTCTGGCCCTTGTTACGTTGTTTCCTCTGTGTGACGTGATTCTGACCCTTGTTACGTTGTTTCCTCTGTGTGACGTGATTCTCGCCCTTGTTACGTTGTTTCCTCTGTGTGACGTGATTCTGACTCTTGTTACGTTGTTTCCTCTGTGTGACGTGATTCTCGCCCTTGTTACGTTGTTTCCTCTGTGTGACGTGATTCTGACTCTTGTTACGTTGTTTCCTCTGTGTGACGTGATTCTGGCCCTTGTTACGTTGTTTCCTCTGTGTGACGTGATTCTGACCCTTGTTACGTTGTTTCCTCTGTGTGACGTGATTCTGGCCCTTGTTACGTTGTTTCCTCTGTGTGACGTGATTCTGACCCTTGTTACGTTGTTTCCTCTGTGTGACGTGATTCTGACTCTTGTTACGTTGTTTCCTCTGTGTGACGTGATTCTGACTCTTGTTACGTTGTTTCCTCTGTGTGACGTGATTCTGACCCTTGTTACGTTGTTTCCTCTGTGTGACGTGATTGTGACCCTTGTTACGTTGTTTCCTCTGTGTGACGTGATTCTGACTCTTGTTACGTTGTTTCCTCTGTGTGACGTGATTCTGGCCCTTGTTACGTTGTTTCCTCTGTGTGACGTGATTCTGACTCTTGTTACGTTGTTTCCTCTGTGTGACGTGATTCTGACCCTTGTTACGTTGTTTCCTCTGTGTGACGTGATTCTGACTCTTGTTACGTTGTTTCCTCTGTGTGACGTGATTCTGACCCTTGTTACGTTGTTTCCTCTGTGTGACGTGATTCTGACCCTTGTTACGTTGTTTCCTCTGTGTGACGTGATTCTGACTCTTGTTACGTTGTTTCCTCTGTGTGACGTGATTCTGACCCTTGTTACGTTGTTTCCTCTGTGTGACGTGATTCTGACTCTTGTTACGTTGTTTCCTCTGTGTGACGTGATTCTGACCCTTGTTACGTTGTTTCCTCTGTGTGACGTGATTCTCGCCCTTGTTACGTTGTTTCCTCTGTGTGACGTGATTCTGACTCTTGTTACGTTGTTTCCTCTGTGTGACGTGATTCTGACCCTTGTTACGTTGTTTCCTCTGTGTGACGTGATTCTGACCCTTGTTACGTTGTTTCCTCTGTGTGACGTGATTCTGACCCTTGTTACGTTGTTTCCTCTGTGTGACGTGATTCTCGCCCTTGTTACGTTGTTTCCTCTGTGTGACGTGATTCTCGCCCTTGTTACGTTGTTTCCTCTGTGTGACGTGATTCTCGCCCTTGTTACGTTGTTTCCTCTGTGTGACGTGATTCTGGCCCTTGTTACGTTGTTTCCTCTGTGTGACGTGATTCTGGCCCTTGTTACGTTGTTTCCTCTGTGTGACGTGATTCTCGCCCTTGTTACGTTGTTTCCTCTGTGTGACGTGATTCTCGCCCTTGTTACGTTGTTTCCTCTGTGTGACGTGATTCTGACCCTTGTTACGTTGTTTCCTCTGTGTGACGTGATTCTCGCCCTTGTTACGTTGTTTACTCTGTGTGACGTGATTCTCGCACTTGTTACGTTGTTTCCTCTGTGTGACGTGATTCTGACCCTTGTTACGTTGTTTCCTCTGTGTGACGTGATTCTGACCCTTGTTACGTTGTTTCCTCTGTGTGACGTGATTCTGACCCTTGTTACGTTGTTTCCTCTGTGTGACGTGATTCTCGCCCTTGTTACGTTGTTTCCTCTGTGTGACGTGATTCTCGCCCTTGTTACGTTGTTTCCTCTGTGTGACGTGATTCTCGCCCTTGTTACGTTGTTTCCTCTGTGTGACGTGATTCTCGCCCTTGTTACGTTGTTTCCTCTGTGTGACGTGATTCTGACTCTTGTTACGTTGTTTCCTCTGTGTGACGTGATTCTGACTCTTGTTACGTTGTTTCCTCTGTGTGACGTGATTCTCGCCCTTGTTACGTTGTTTCCTCTGTGTGACGTGATTCTGACCCTTGTTACGTTGTTTCCTCTGTGTGACGTGATTCTGACTCTTGTTACGTTGTTTCCTCTGTGTGACGTGATTCTGACCCTTGTTACGTTGTTTCCTCTGTGTGACGTGATTCTGACTCTTGTTACGTTGTTTCCTCTGTGTGACGTGATTCTGGCCCTTGTTACGTTGTTTACTCTGTGTGACGTGATTCTGACTCTTGTTACGTTGTTTCCTCTGTGTGACGTGATTCTGACCCTTGTTACGTTGTTTCCTCTGTGTGACGTGATTCTGACCCTTGTTACGTTGTTTCCTCTGTGTGACGTGATTCTGACCCTTGTTACGTTGTTTCCTCTGTGTGACGTGATTCTGACTCTTGTTACGTTGTTTCCTCTGTGTGACGTGATTCTGACTCTTGTTACGTTGTTTCCTCTGTGTGACGTGATTCTGACCCTTGTTACGTTGTTTCCTCTGTGTGACGTGATTCTGACCCTTGTTACGTTGTTTCTCTCAGCAGTGCCTTCTCTTTCTGTCCTCGCAGGTGCGGCAGCAGCGACATGCATGCGGAGTCTCGCGCTCAGTTTCCACCTTTTGGCTGGACCCCCCTGTTCCTGGCTGTTGGGGGGAGCTGGCTGCTCTATTACTGGACACAGATATGTCGGGTCAGTGTCACCTTTTCTCGGCTGTGGATGATTCCATCTTCCGGCTGTCACTGAGGACAAAGTCTCCGACCTCCTCCCCCTCCCGACCTCCTCCCCCTCCCGACCTCCTCCCCCTCCGGACCTCCTCCCCCTCCGGACCTCCTCCCCCTCCGGACCTCCTCCCCCTCCGGACCTCCTCCCCCTCCCGACCTCCTCCCCCTCCCGACCTCCTCCCCCTCCCGACCTCCTCCCCCTCCCGACCTCCTCCCCCTCCCGACCTCCTCCCCCTCCCGACCTCCTCCCCCTCCCGACCTCCTCCCCCTCCCGACCTCCTCCCCCTCCCGACCTCTTCTCTTTCTCCCTTTCTATCATCACCTTTCGCTCAGTGCTTAGAGTTGAAGATCCACAAAACCTCCAACAGCCAAAGTCACCCACAAAACTCCAGCAGAACCCCCCCCCCCGTCCTCACATGGCCTCCGCCACAGACCGCTTTGACCATCCCCAGATTTCTCGGTCTTCTTTATACTTCTGTCCTTCCTCCTGACTCCTCAGTTCTCCTCCAGACTCGTCTGTCACATTCCTCTCAGCACTTTTGTCCCACCCTCCGGACTCTTCTGTCCTCCTCATCCTTCAGATTCCTCTGTTCTCCCGCTCCAGACTTTTCCTCCTTTAGACCCCTCACTCCCCTCGCCCAGACATCTCTCTCTAGACCCCTTTCAACATCCCCAGATCTCTCGGTCTTCTTTAGACTCCTGTGTGCCATCTGGCGATACCATGTATAAAGCTTTCCATGTATGGTCCATGATGTTTGTTACTTCTCTTCTTCTTCTCTGTACCTTGGCTGCTGCATCGGTAGATTTATTTATCCTCTCCATGTAGAGACCTCGTCTCGTGTCCTCGGGGCCCTTGCGTCAGTTCCTGGAGTCGCACTGCCCGGTAGTGATGGAAAACTTCTGCCCGACTTTCTGGTGTCATGGAGGGAGACTACAAACCATTGTCCGGGTCATGTTGACCTCCAAACCTCATATCTCATACAGGAAGTATGTGACCCCTCCAGTATTCATTGTTCATGTACATGAAGATTTCATATTATTATTATTATTATAGCACTTTACATGTGATAGGGATATACATAGCACAAACAATTACAATAAATTTGAACAATACAAGTCAACGACTGGTCCAGGAGGAGCGAGGACCCTGCCCGTGAGGACTCACAGTCTACAGGGGATGGGTGAGGATACAGTAGGTGAGGGTAGAGCTGGTCGTGCAGCGGTATGGTGGAGCGAGGACCCTGCCCCCGAGGACTCACAATCTGCAGGGGATGGGTGAGGATACAGTAGGTGAGGGTAGAGCTGGTCGTACAGCGGTATGGTGGAGCGAGGACCCTGCCCGCGAGGGCTCACAATCTACAAGGGATGGGTGAGGATACAGTAGGTGAGGGTAGAGCTGGTCGTGGAGCGGTATGGTGGAGCGAGGACCCTGCCCGCGAGGGCTCACAATCTACAGGGGATGGGTGAGGATACAGTAGGTGAGGGTAGAGCTGGTCGTGCAGCGGTATGGTGGAGCGAGGACCCTGCCCGCGAGGACTCACAATCTGCAGGGGATGGGTGAGGATACAGTTGGTGAGGGTAGAGCTGGTCGTACAGCGGTATGGTGGAGCGAGGACCCTGCCCGCGAGGGCTCACAATCTACAAGGGATGGGTGAGGATACAGTAGGTGAGGGTAGAGCTGGTCGTGCAGCGGTATGGTAGAGCGAGGGCTCACAGTCTACAGGGGATGGGTGAGGATACAGTAGGTGAGGGTAGAGCTGGTCGTGCAGCGGTATGGTGGAGCGAGGACCCTGCCCGCGAGGGCTCACAGTCTACAGGGGATGGGTGAGGATACAGTAGGTGAGGGTAGAGCTGGTCGTACAGCGGTATGGTGGAGCGAGGACCCTGCCCGCGAGGGCTCACAATCTACAAGGGATGGGTGAGGATACAGTAGGTGGGGGTAGAGCTGGTCGTGCAGCTGTATGGTGGAGCGAGGACCCTGCCCGCGAGGGCTCACAATCTACAAGGGATGGGTGAGGATACAGTAGGTGGGGGTAGAGCTGGTCGTGCAGCTGTATGGTGGAGCGAGGACCCTGCCCGCGAGGGCTCACAGTCTACAGGGGATGGGTGAGGATACAGTAGGTGAGGGTAGAGCTGGTCGTGCAGCGGTATGGTGGAGCGAGGACCCTGCCCGCGAGGGCTCAGTCTACAGGGGATGGGTGAGGATACAGTAGGTGAGGGTAGAGCTGGTCGTGCAGCGGTATGGTGGAGCGGGGACCCTGCCCGCGAGGGCTCACAGTCTACAGGGGATGGGTGAGGATACAGTAGGTGAGGGTAGAGCTGGTCGTGCAGCGGTATGGTGGAGCGATGACCCTGCCCCCGAGGACTCACAATCTGCAGGGGATGGGTGAGGATACAGTAGGTGAGGGTAGAGCTGGTCGTACAGCGGTATGGTGGAGCGAGGACCCTGCCCGCGAGGGCTCACAATCTACAAGGGATGGGTGAGGATACAGTAGGTGAGGGTAGAGCTGGTCGTGGAGCGGTATGGTGGAGCGGTATGGTGGAGCGAGGACCCTGCCCGCGAGGGCTCACAATCTACAGGGGATGGGTGAGGATACAGTAGGTGAGGGTAGAGCTGGTCGTGCAGCGGTATGGTGGAGCGAGGACCCTGCCCGCGAGGACTCACAATCTGCAGGGGATGGGTGAGGATACAGTTGGTGAGGGTAGAGCTGGTCGTACAGCGGTATGGTGGAGCGAGGACCCTGCCCGCGAGGGCTCACAATCTACAAGGGATGGGTGAGGATACAGTAGGTGAGGGTAGAGCTGGTCGTGCAGCAGTATGGTGGAGCGAGGACCCTGCCCGCGAGGGCTCACAATCTACCGGGGATGCGTGAGGATACAGTAGGTGAGGGTAGAGCTGGTCGTGCAGCAGTATGGTGGAGCGAGGACCCTGCCCGCGAGGGCTCAGTCTACAGGGGATGGGTGAGGATACAGTAGGTGAGGGTAGAGCTGGTCGTGCAGCGGTATGGTGGAGCGAGGACCCTGCCCGCGAGGGCTCACAATCTACAGGGGATGGGTGAGGATACAGTAGGTGAGGGTAGAGCTGGTCGTGCAGCGGTATGGTGGAGCGAGGACCCTGCCCGCGAGGGCTCACAGTCTACAGGGGATGGGTGAGGATACAGTAGGTGAGGGTAGAGCTGGTCGTACAGCGGTATGGTGGAGCGAGGACCCTGCCCGCGAGGGCTCACAATCTACAAGGGATGGGTGAGGATACAGTAGGTGGGGGTAGAGCTGGTCGTGCAGCTGTATGGTGGAGCGAGGACCCTGCCCGCGAGGGCTCACAATCTACAAGGGATGGGTGAGGATACAGTAGGTGGGGGTAGAGCTGGTCGTGCAGCTGTATGGTGGAGCGAGGACCCTGCCCGCGAGGGCTCACAGTCTACAGGGGATGGGTGAGGATACAGTAGGTGAGGGTAGAGCTGGTCGTGCAGCGGTATGGTGGAGCGAGGACCCTGCCCGCGAGGGCTCAGTCTACAGGGGATGGGTGAGGATACAGTAGGTGAGGGTAGAGCTGGTCGTGCAGCGGTATGGTGGAGCGAGGACCCTGCCCGCGAGGGCTCACAGTCTACAGGGGATGGGTGAGGATACAGTAGGTGAGGGTAGAGCTGGTCGTGCAGCGGTATGGTGGTGTGGTGGTTGCTGCAGGTTGTAGGTTTGCCGGAAGAGGTGGTCTTCAGGTTCTTTTTGAAAGTTTCCACGGTAGACGAGAGTCTGATGTGTTGGGGTACAGAGTTCTAGAGTAGGGGGGAAGCACGGGAGAAATCTTGTATGCGATTGTGGGAAGATAAGAGGGGAGTAGAGAAGGAGATCTTGTGAGGATCGGAGGTTGCGTGCGGGTATGTAACGGGAGACTAGGTCAGAGATATATGGAGGAGACAGGTTGTGGATGGCTTTGTATGCCATGGTTAGGGGTGAACTGGAGTCTCTGGGCAATGGGGAGCCAGTGAAGGGATTGACAGAGGGGAGAGGCGGGGGAATAGCGGGGGGACAGGTGGATTAGTCGGGCAGCAGAGTTTAGGATGGATTGGAGGGGTGCGAGAGTGGTAGATTGGAGTCCACAGAGCAGGAGGTTGCAGTAGTCGAGGCGGGAGATGATGAGGGTGCACTAGTGTTTTTGCAGATTCGTGGCTGAGGAATGTGCGGATCCAGGAGATATTTTTGAGTTGGAGTCGGCAGGAAGTGGAAAGGGCTTGGATATGTGGTGTGAAGGAGAGATCAGAGTCCAGGGTTTACCCCAAGGCAGCGAGCTTGAGGGACTGGGGAGAGTGGGCAGCCATTGACGTTGATAGATAGGTCAATTGGGGTGGGTCGAATGAGATGACGGAAAGATGATGAATTCTGTTTTGTCCATGTTAAGTTTTAGCAATCTGTTAGAGAAGAAGGATGAGATAGCAGACAAAATTGTGGGATTCTGGTTAGTAGGGAGGAGATATCGGGTCCAGAGAGGTAGATCTGTGTGTCATCAGCATAGAGAGGCCATGAGACTCTATGAGCTGTCCCAGGCCTAAGGTGTAGATGGAGAAGAGGAGAGGTCCTAGAACTGAACCTTGGGGGACACCGACAGATAGGGGGTGAGATGAGGTGGTGCGTGAGTGGGAGACGCTGAATGTCCGGTCTGTTAAGTATGAGAAGATCCAGGATAGGGCCAAGTCTGTGATGCCAAGAGATGAGAGAGTCTGTAGTAAGAGGGAATGGTCCACTGTGTCAAAGGCAGATGACAGGTCCAGGAGGAGGAGGACAGAGTAGTGTCGCTTGGATTTGGCGGTTAGTAGGTCGTTGGTGACTTTATTCAGGGCAGTTTCAGTAGAATGGTGCGGCCCGAAGCCAGATTGTAGGCGGTCGAAGAGGGAGCAGGAGGAGAGGTGGGAGGACAGCTCAGAATGGACGTGTTGTTCCAGTAGTTTTGAGGCATAGGGGAGAAGTGATATGGGGCGATAGCTAGACACGGAGGATGGGTCAAGGGAGGACTTTTTGAGGATGGGTGTGATCGAGGCATGTTTGAAGCATGAGGGAAAGATGTCAGTTGTTAGTGACAGGTTGAAAAGGTGGGTTAGGGTTGGAATGAGGATAGTGGTAAGGTTTGGGATGAGGTGGGATGGGATTGGGTCAAGTTCGCAGGTGGTGAGGTGTGACTTGGAGAGTAAAGAGGAGAGTTGATCTTCCGTAATGGTGGAGAAGCTGGTTTTGGAGGAGGAGGAGGATTGAGTAGGTGTGAGGAGGGGCTGGGGGAACTTTAGGCTAAAGCTTGATGTTATCAATCTTCTGCTTGAAGAATGTGGCAAAGTCTTTGGCTGAGATGAGAGGGAGGAGGCTCTGGGGGACGGAGGAGAGATTGTATGCTCCATTTTGTATCATATGATTGTATCCTCCATCTTATGTCCTCATCAATGCTGTCACCCTGTGGTTTTTCCATGCAGTGAGGTCATCGGCACTGATGATGACGGTCAGATATCCTTGGACTGGATAGACAATGATGAGAGTACCCACTTTCCAGATTCTGCCTCTCGCCCAACTATTATCCTACTGCCAGGCCTTACTGGAAACAGTCAACAGTCCTATATACTGTACCTGGTGAGCCAGGCCCGCAGCGATGGCTACAGGTGAGTAGTCACAGGATGATGTGGTGGTCGGGGAGGTGGACAGTCCAAGTCAAGTAACATGGCATCTCTGCACCCTCTCGCAGGTGTGTTGTGTTTAATAATCGCGGCTTTGGAGGGGAGAAGTTGCTGGTAAGTAGCCATCCTGTAGGACCCATATCGAGACCATGAATGGTCGTGACATCCTCCATCTCTCCATAGACACATCGCACTTTCTGTGCTTCCAACACAGAAGACCTTTCCAGGGTGGTCAGCCACGTCCACAGCTGCCTCCCTGCAGCTCCTCTGGTGGCTGTGGGGGTCTCAATGGGGGGGTAAGTAGCTCATCAAGTTTTCAGGCTGTGGAGATGTAAGGAACTGTACATTATCACAAGAACTCCACTGGTTCCAGGGCCCTCCAGTCACAACTAGATCTGCAGCAAATCTGAGATGTGGGTGTGACAAACAACACTGAGGGTGTGATGGACGCTGCATGGTGTCACCGGAAGGAAACGAGTAGGTCCTGACACTGCCATCCTGGTAGATACAGCCGGACTTTATTTACCAGGATAACCATGGGTGACTATAACTGCCCCTTACACTATCCTCCAGTCACAACCAAAGCAGATACTGACCCTGCTTCTGACCACAATAACACATACTGAACCTGCTCTTGACTGTCACAAGCTGTACTGACCCTGCTCCTGACATTCAGAACCAGTACCAAACCTGCTTCTGTCTATCATAACCTGTACTGAACCTGCTCCTGCCCATCATAACCTATACTGACCCTGCTCCTGACATTCAGAACCAGTACTAAACCTGCTCTTGACTGTTGCAAACTGTACTGAACCTGCTCCTGACATTCAGATCCAGTACTCACCCTGCTCCTGCCTCTCACAACCTGTACTGAACCCGCTCCTGCCTCTCGCAACCAGTACTGAACACGCTCCTAGCCATCACAAACTGTACTGACCCTGCTCCTGACCATCATATATTGTACTAAACCTGCTCCTGAACCATCATCATAACCCATACTGAACTCGCTCCGGACCAAAATAACCCATACTAAAGCTTCTCCTGACCAATATCGCCACTACTGAACCCACCCCTAACCAAAATAACCCGTACTGAACAAGCTTCTAACCATCATAACCTATACTGAATGTGCATTATAATCTGTCCTAACTAACCTGCACCGGCCCCGCTGCTGACCATCATATCCTGTACTGAACCCGCTCCTGACCATCAAAACTATACTGACCCCGGTCCAGAGTCCTGACCATCATATACTGTACTGACCCAGCTCCTGATCATCATAATTGTACTGACTCCGCTCCTGACCACGATAACTGTACTGACCGCGCATTACCGTCATAACCCATACTAACCCCGTTCCTGACCGTTTTTACCACTACTCACCCCTCATCTGACCCTCATCACCCATACTGACCCTGCTCCTAACCATAACTCGTACTAATCCAGCTCCTGACCATAACCCGTACTGACTCCACTCCCTTTTTACCTGTACTGACCCCGCTCCTGATCGTCATAACCTGTATTGACTCGGCTCTTGACCGTTATCACCAGTACTGACCCCACTCCTGACCCTCATAACCCGTACTGACCCCACTTCTGACCGTTGCCACCAGTACTGATCGCTCTTCTGACTGGCATAACCCGTACTGCGCCCACTCCTGAGTGTGATGGCCAACATCTTTTTCTTATTTTTTAGGATGCTGCTTTTAAATTATTTGGCTGCCACTGGTGATGGATCTCAGCTCTGTGCAGCTCTTGTCTTCTCCACTCTGTGGAATGTCTTTGTGTCCACCAGCTCCTTGGAGCAGCCACTAAACTACCGGTTATTCAATCGCTCGCTGGTTATTACTCTCCGGGATACAGTGAATAAGTAAGATACTGTATGTCTGAGCAGCAGTTCCTCCATCTTGTCCTCCCTACTTCCCTTTCCTCATTTCTCAGTGTCTCTCCATCGTGTCCTCAGCCCCTGGCCTCTCTTCTTCCCTTTCTTCATTTCTCAGCGTCTCTCCATCGTGTCCTCAGCCCCTGGCCTCTCTTCTTCCCTTTCCTCATTTCTCAGCGTCTCTCCATCGTGTCCTCAGCCCCTGGCCTCTCTTCTTCCCTTTCCTCATTTCTCAGCGTCTCTCCATCGTGTCCTCAGCCCCTGGCCTCTCTTCTTCCCTTTCCTCATTTCTCAGCGTCTCTCCATCGTGTCCTCAGCCCCTGGCCTCTCTTCTTCCCTTTCCTCATTTCTCAGCGTCTCTCCATCGTGTCCTCAGCCCCTGGCCTCTCTTCTTCCCTTTCCTCATTTCTCAGCGTCTCTCCATCGTGTCCTCTGCCCCTGGCCTCTCTTCTTCCCTTTCCTCATTTCTCAGCGTCTCTCCATCGTGTCCTCAGCCTCTGGCCTCTCTTCTTCCCTTTCCTCATTTCTCAGCGTCTCTCCATCGTGTCCTCTGCCTCTGGCCTCTCTTCTTCCCTTTCCTCATTTCTCAGTGTCTCTCCATCGTGTCCTCAGCCCCTGGCCTCTCTTCTTCCCTTTCTTCATTTCTCAGCGTCTCTCCATCGTGTCCTCAGCCCCTGGCCTCTCTTCTTCCCTTTCCTCATTTCTCAGCGTCTCTCCATCGTGTCCTCAGCCCCTGGCCTCTCTTCTTCCCTTTCCTCATTTCTCAGCGTCTCTCCATCGTGTCCTCAGCCCCTGGCCTCTCTTCTTCCCTTTCCTCATTTCTCAGCGTCTCTCCATCGTGTCCTCAGCCCCTGGCCTCTCTTCTTCCCTTTCCTCATTTCTCAGCGTCTCTCCATCGTGTCCTCAGCCCCTGGCCTCTCTTCTTCCCTTTCCTCATTTCTCAGCGTCTCTCCATCGTGTCCTCTGCCTCTGGCCTCTCTTCTTCCCTTTCCTCATTTCTCAGCGTCTCTCCATCGTGTCCTCTGCCTCTGGCCTCTCTTCTTCCCTTTCCTCATTTCTCAGCGTCTCTCCATCGTGTCCTCAGCCCCTGGCCTCTCTTCTTCCCTTTCCGCATTTCTCAGCGTCTCTCCATCGTGTCCTCTGCCTCTGGCCTCTCTTCTTCCCTTTCTTCATTTCTCAGCGTCTCTCCATCGTGTCCTCTGCCTCTGGCCTCTCTTCTTCCCTTTCCTCATTTCTCAGCGTCTCTCCATCGTGTCCTCTGCCTCTGGCCTCTCTTCTTCCCTTTCTTCATTTCTCAGCGTCTCTCCATCGTGTCCTCTGCCTCTGGCCTCTCTTCTTCCCTTTCTTCATTTCTCAGCGTCTCTCCATCGTGTCCTCTGCCTCTGGCCTCTCTTCTTCCCTTTCCTCATTTCTCAGTGTCTCTCCATCGTGTCCTCAGCCCCTGGCCTCTCTTCTTCCCTTTCCTCATTTCTCAGCATCTCTCTATCGTGTCCTCAGCCCCTGGCCTCTCTTCTTCCCTTTCCTCATTTCTCAGCGTCTCTCCATCGTGTCCTCTGCCCCTGGCCTCTCTTCTTCCCTTTCCTCATTTCTCAGCGTCTCTCCATCGTGTCCTCTGCCCCTGGCCTCTCTTCTTCCCTTTCCTCATTTCTCAGCGTCTCTCCATCGTGTCCCCAGCCCCTGGCCTCTCTTCTTCCCTTTCCTCATTTCTCAGCGTCTCTCCATCGTGTCCTCTGCCCCTGGCCTCTCTTCTTCCCTTTCCTCATTTCTCAGCGTCTCTCCATCGTGTCCTCAGCCTCTGGCCTCTCTTCTTCCCTTTCTTCATTTCTCAGCGTCTCTCCATCGTGTCCCCAGCCCCTGGCCTCTCTTCTTCCCTTTCCTCATTTCTCAGCGTCTCTCCATCGTGTCCTCTGCCCCTGGCCTCTCTTCTTCCCTTTCCTCATTTCTCAGCGTCTCTCCATCGTGTCCTCAGCCTCTGGCCTCTCTTCTTCCCTTTCCTCATTTCTCAGCGTCTCTCCATCGTGTCCTCTGCCTCTGGCCTCTCTTCTTCCCTTTCCTCATTTCTCAGCGTCTCTCCATCGTGTCCTCTGACTTTGGCCTCTCTTCTTCCCTTTCCTCATTTCTCAGCGTCTCTCCATCGTGTCCTCAGCCTCTGGCCTCTCTTCTTCCCTTTACTCATTTCTCAGTGTCTCTCCATCGTGTCCTCTGCCTCTGGCCTCTCTTCTTCCCTTTCTTCATTTCTCAGTGTCTCTCCATCGTGTCCTCAGCCTCTGGCCTCTCTTCTTCCCTTTCCTCATTTCTCAGCGTCTCTCCATCGTGTCCTCAGCCTCTGGCCTCTCTTCTTCCCTTTCCTCATTTCTCAGTGTCTCTCCATCGTGTCCTCAGCCTCTGGCCTCTCTTCTTCCCTTTCTTCATTTCTCAGTGTCTCTCCATCGTGTCCTCAGCCTCTGGCCTCTCTTCTTCCCTTTCCTCATTTCTCAGCGTCTCTCCATCGTGTCCTCAGCCTCTGGCCTCTCTTCTTCCCTTTCCTCATTTCTCAGCGTCTCTCCATCGTGTCCTCTGCCCCTGGCCTCTCTTCTTCCCTTTCCTCATTTCTCAGCGTCTCTCCATCGTGTCCTCAGCCCCTGGCCTCTCTTCTTCCCTTTCCTCATTTCTCAGCGTCTCTCCATCGTGTCCTCTGCCTCTGGCCTCTCTTCTTCCCTTTCCTCATTTCTCAGCGTCTCTCCATCGTGTCCTCTGCCTCTGGCCTCTCTTCTTCCCTTTCCTCATTTCTCAGCGTCTCTCCATCGTGTCCTCTGCCTCTGGCCTCTCTTCTTCCCTTTCCTCATTTCTCAGCGTCTCTCCATCGTGTCCTCAGCCTCTGGCCTCTCTTCTTCCCTTTCCTCATTTCTCAGCGTCTCTCCATCGTGTCCTCAGCCCCTGGCCTCTCTTCTTCCCTTTCCTCATTTCTCAGCGTCTCTCCATCGTGTCCTCTGCCTCTGGCCTCTCTTCTTCCCTTTCCTCATTTCTCAGCGTCTCTCCATCGTGTCCTCAGCCTCTGGCCTCTCTTCTTCCCTTTCCTCATTTCTCAGCGTCTCTCCATCGTGTCCTCAGCCCCTGGCCTCTCTTCTTCCCTTTCCTCATTTCTCAGCGTCTCTCCATCGTGTCCTCTGCCTCTGGCCTCTCTTCTTCCCTTTCCTCATTTCTCAGCGTCTCTCCATCGTGTCCTCTGCCTCTGGCCTCTCTTCTTCCCTTTCCTCATTTCTCAGCGTCTCTCCATCGTGTCCTCAGCCCCTGGCCTCTCTTCTTCCCTTTCCTCATTTCTCAGCGTCTCTCCATCGTGTCCTCTGCCTCTGGCCTCTCTTCTTCCCTTTCCTCATTTCTCAGCGTCTCTCCATCGTGTCCTCTGCCTCTGGCCTCTCTTCTTCCCTTTCCTCATTTCTCAGCGTCTCTCCATCGTGTCCTCTGCCTCTGGCCTCTCTTCTTCCCTTTCCTCATTTCTCAGCGTCTCTCCATCGTGTCCTCTGCCTCTGGCCTCTCTTCTTCCCTTTCCTCATTTCTCAGCGTCTCTCCATCGTGTCCTCTGCCTCTGGCCTCTCTTCTTCCCTTTCCTCATTTCTCAGCGTCTCTCCATCGTGTCCTCTGCCTCTGGCCTCTCTTCTTCCCTTTCCTCATTTCTCAGCGTCTCTCCATCGTGTCCTCAGCCTCTGGCCTCTCTTCTTCCCTTTCCTCATTTCTCAGCGTCTCTCCATCGTGTCCTCAGCCCCTGGCCTCTCTTCTTCCCTTTCCTCATTTCTCAGCGTCTCTCCATCGTGTCCTCTGCCTCTGGCCTCTCTTCTTCCCTTTCCTCATTTCTCAGCGTCTCTCCATCGTGTCCTCAGCCTCTGGCCTCTCTTCTTCCCTTTCCTCATTTCTCAGCGTCTCTCCATCGTGTCCTCAGCCCCTGGCCTCTCTTCTTCCCTTTCCTCATTTCTCAGCGTCTCTCCATCGTGTCCTCTGCCTCTGGCCTCTCTTCTTCCCTTTCCTCATTTCTCAGCGTCTCTCCATCGTGTCCTCTGCCTCTGGCCTCTCTTCTTCCCTTTCCTCATTTCTCAGCGTCTCTCCATCGTGTCCTCTGCCTCTGGCCTCTCTTCTTCCCTTTCCTCATTTCTCAGCGTCTCTCCATCGTGTCCTCTGCCTCTGGCCTCTCTTCTTCCCTTTCCTCATTTCTCAGCGTCTCTCCATCGTGTCCTCAGCCTCTGGCCTCTCTTCTTCCCTTTCCTCATTTCTCAGCGTCTCTCCATCGTGTCCTCAGCCCCTGGCCTCTCTTCTTCCCTTTCCTCATTTCTCAGCGTCTCTCCATCGTGTCCTCAGCCTCTGGCCTCTCTTCTTCCCTTTCTTCATTTCTCAGCGTCTCTCCATCGTGTCCTCTGCCTCTGGCCTCTCTTCTTCCCTTTCCTCATTTCTCAGCGTCTCTCCATCGTGTCCTCAGCCCCTGGCCTCTCTTCTTCCCTTTCCTCATTTCTCAGCGTCTCTCCATCGTGTCCTCTGCCTCTGGCCTCTCTTCTTCCCTTTCCTCATTTCTCAGCGTCTCTCCATCGTGTCCTCTGACTTTGGCCTCTCTTCTTCCCTTTCCTCATTTCTCAGCGTCTCTCCATCGTGTCCTCTGACTTTGGCCTCTCTTCTTCCCTTTCTTCATTTCTCAGCGTCTCTCCATCGTGTCCTCAGCCCCTGGCCTCTCTTCTTCCCTTTCCTCATTTCTCAGCGTCTCTCCATCGTGTCCTCAGCCCCTGGCCTCTCTTCTTCCCTTTCCTCATTTCTCAGCGTCTCTCCATCGTGTCCTCTGCCTCTGGCCTCTCTTCTTCCCTTTCCTCATTTCTCAGCGTCTCTCCATCGTGTCCTCTGCCTCTGGCCTCTCTTCTTCCCTTTCCTCATTTCTCAGTGTCTCTCCATCGTGTCCTCAGCCCCTGGCCTCTCTTCTTCCCTTTCCTCATTTCTCAGCGTCTCTCCATCGTGTCCTCTGCCTCTGGCCTCTCTTCTTCCCTTTCCTCATTTCTCAGTGTCTCTCCATCGTGTCCTCAGCCTCTGGCCTCTCTTCTTCCCTTTCCTCATTTCTCAGCGTCTCTCCATCGTGTCCTCTGCCTCTGGCCTCTCTTCTTCCCTTTCTTCATTTCTCAGCGTCTCTCCATCGTGTCCTCAGCCCCTGGCCTCTCTTCTTCCCTTTCCTCATTTCTCAGCGTCTCTCCATCGTGTCCTCAGCCCCTGGCCTCTCTTCTTCCCTTTCCTCATTTCTCAGCGTCTCTCCATCGTGTCCTCTGCCTCTGGCCTCTCTTCTTCCCTTTCCTCATTTCTCAGCGTCTCTCCATCGTGTCCTCTGCCCCTGGCCTCTCTTCTTCCCTTTCCTCATTTCTCAGCGTCTCTCCATCGTGTCCTCAGCCCCTGGCCTCTCTTCTTCCCTTTCCTCATTTCTCAGCGTCTCTCCATCGTGTCCTCTGCCTCTGGCCTCTCTTCTTCCCTTTCCTCATTTCTCAGCGTCTCTCCATCGTGTCCTCTGCCTCTGGCCTCTCTTCTTCCCTTTCTTCATTTCTCAGCGTCTCTCCATCGTGTCCTCTGCCTCTGGCCTCTCTTCTTCCCTTTCCTCATTTCTCAGCGTCTCTCCATCGTGTCCTCAGCCCCTGGCCTCTCTTCTTCCCTTTCCTCATTTCTCAGCGTCTCTCCATCGTGTCCTCTGCCTCTGGCCTCTCTTCTTCCCTTTCCTCATTTCTCAGCGTCTCTCCATCGTGTCCTCAGCCCCTGGCCTCTCTTCTTCCCTTTCCTCATTTCTCAGCGTCTCTCCATCGTGTCCTCAGCCCCTGGCCTCTCTTTTTTTCCCTTTCCTCATTTCTCAGCGTCTCTCCATCGTGTCCTCTGACTTTGGCCTCTCTTCTTCCCTTTCCTCATTTCTCAGCGTCTCTCCATCGTGTCCTCTGACTTTGGCCTCTCTTCTTCCCTTTCTTCATTTCTCAGCGTCTCTCCATCGTGTCCTCAGCCCCTGGCCTCTCTTCTTCCCTTTCCTCATTTCTCAGCGTCTCTCCATCGTGTCCTCAGCCCCTGGCCTCTCTTCTTCCCTTTCCTCATTTCTCAGCGTCTCTCCATCGTGTCCTCTGCCTCTGGCCTCTCTTCTTCCCTTTCCTCATTTCTCAGCGTCTCTCCATCGTGTCCTCAGCCTCTGGCCTCTCTTCTTCCCTTTCCTCATTTCTCAGTGTCTCTCCATCGTGTCCTCAGCCTCTGGCCTCTCTTCTTCCCTTTCCTCATTTCTCAGCGTCTCTCCATCGTGTCCTCTGCCTCTGGCCTCTCTTCTTCCCTTTCCTCATTTCTCAGCGTCTCTCCATCGTGTCCTCTGCCCCTGGCCTCTCTTCTTCCCTTTCCTCATTTCTCAGCGTCTCTCCATCGTGTCCTCTGCCCCTGGCCTCTCTTCTTCCCTTTCCTCATTTCTCAGCGTCTCTCCATCGTGTCCTCTGCCTCTGGCCTCTCTTCTTCCCTTTCCTCATTTCTCAGCGTCTCTCCATCGTGTCCTCTGCCTCTGGCCTCTCTTCTTCCCTTTCCTCATTTCTCAGCGTCTCTCCATCGTGTCCTCTGCCTCTGGCCTCTCTTCTTCCCTTTCCTCATTTCTCAGCGTCTCTCCATCGTGTCCTCTGCCTCTGGCCTCTCTTCTTCCCTTTCCTCATTTCTCAGCGTCTCTCCATCGTGTCCTCTGCCTCTGGCCTCTCTTCTTCCCTTTCCTCATTTCTCAGCGTCTCTCCATCGTGTCCTCAGCCTCTGGCCTCTCTTCTTCCCTTTCCTCATTTCTCAGCGTCTCTCCATCGTGTCCTCTGCCCTTAGCCTCTTTTCTTCCCATTTCTTAGCATCTCTCCATTGTGTTCTCAGGCCCTGACCTCTCTTCTTCCCTTTCCACACCTCTCAGCCTTTCTTTTCAACATGTCCATGGCCCTTTCTTTTTCCCCACTACTAAGCCTTTCCATCGTGTTTTTCCTTTCCTCATCTATCAGCGTCTCCATGATGTATTTGGCCCCTGGCATTGCGCTTTCCCTTTCCCCCACCTCTTAGCATCTCCATGATGTCTCCGGCCCCTGGCCTCTCTTTTTAACTTTCCCCCACACCTCTGTGTCTCCATCATGTCCTCGGCGCCTTTTCTTCCTTTTCTTCATTTCTCAGTGTGTCCATCATGCCCTTGGCCTCTCTTCTTCCCAGTCTCGCCATCGAGTCTTCTGGCCACTGGCTTCTCTTCTTGCCATTCCCCACCTCTCTGCCTTTCTCTTCATCATGCCCTTGGCTTTACTTTTTATCTTTCCCCTCCTCTCAGCCTCTTCATTGTGTCCTCAGCCCCTGGCCTCTCTTCTTCACTTTCCCCATCTCTCAGCGTCTCTCTATCATGTTCTCTGCCCTCTCTGCTTTCCTTGACCCACATCTCAGCGTCTCCATCGTGTCCTTGGCCCCTGGCTTTTCGTCTTCCATTTCCTCATCTCTTAGCGTCTCCATCGTGTCCTCGGGCCCCTGGCCTCTATCTTTCCCCACCTCTCAGCCTTTCTTTTCATCATGTCCTTCACCTTTTGTTTTTCCCTTTCCCCACCACTCAGCCTCTCCATCATGTCCTCAGCACCTGGCCTCTCTTCTTTCCTTTCCCCATCTCTCCATCTTGTCCTCTGCTTTCCTTTCCCCATCTCTCAGCGTCTCTATGATGTATTAGCCGCTGGCTTTTCTTTTCCCCCACCTCTCAGCATCTCCATCGTGTCCTCAGCCCCTGGCCTCTCTTGTTCCCTTTCCCCATCTTTCAGCATCTCTCCATCGTGTCCTCTACCCTCTCTTCTTTCCTTTCCCCATCTATCAGCATCTCCATGATGTATTTGGCCCCTGCATTGTTTTTTCCCTTTCTCCCACCTCTTAGCATCTCAATCATGTCCCCAGCCCTGGCCCCTCTTCTTCCCCTTCCCTCACCTCTCAGCGTCTTCATCATGTCCTCTGCCTCTTTCTTCCTTTTCCCCATTCCTGATCTCTCCATCATGTCCTTGGGCCACTGGACTCTCCTTTTCCCTCCTCTCAGCCTCTCTCTTCATCATGCTCTAGGCCTTTCCTTTTCCCTTTCCCCGCTTCTCAGCCTCTTCGCAGTTTCCTCAGCCGCTGGCCTCTCTTCTGCCCTTTCCCCATCTCTCAGCATCTCTCCAATGTGTCCTCTGCCACTGTCCCCTCATCTTCCCTTTCCCCACCTCTCAGCATCTCCATCGTGTCCTCGGCCCCTGGCCTTTCTTCTTCCCTTCAAACCACCCCACCCCCCTCACCTCAGGCATCTCTTGTTTTCTAGGTTCCGTGACATTATTGGAAAAGTCCTTGACGTGGACTATATCTTACAGGTGAGAAGCCTCCCATTATCAGAACGTTCTGGGTATCCTACCACTATCTGGTCGATACACCAGATGTCTCCACACCTGACGTGAAGGTCTCATTTCTTTACATTTAGGCTCAGGTTCCACAGTTTGCTGCCAGCATAGTGCAGGACTATGTTAATTAATAGGAGTTGTGGGTCTGGCATCCGCAGTTTGTCACTTTCTTGTGTGGCTGTAGGTGCGAATTTCATCCTTTGCAATGCGGCTCCCCAGCTCCTTCACAATGATGTTCGCAGTGGTAAATGCCGCTCTTCGAGGGCCACAGTTGAGATGTGAGAGCCGGGCCTTAGGAGATCCTTGTATCCTTCACTAATAGACAGTACCTTTACAGTTTCAGCCTGGCTCATCTCACAACAGTTTACACAAAATTTTGTAAAAATTACAAAATAATTGTAAATTTAAGAAAAAACTGTAGAGCGTCTGCAAATGTGAAACCTAACCCCAGTAACCTCATTATCTTCTCACTGTCCACTGCGGTGAGGGGAAACTATTCCTGCCATGTACAGTAGGGTTCAAAATAATAGCAATACAGTATCACTAACCAGATTATTCACTGTTTTTGGTATAAATTATATTACTTCATGTCAAACAATTTACAAGAAAGCAAAACCAGAGAGATGAGGAAGAAAGCAAAAGACTGCCATTCGAATGGATGGAAGCATAACCAAAATGGCAAAGGCTCAGCCAATGATCAGCTCCAGGATGATCACAGACAGTCTACAGTTACCTGTGAGGACTGTGACAGTTAGAAGATGCCTGTGTGAAGCTAATCTCTTAGCAAGAAGTCCCCGCAAAGTCCCACTGTTAAAAAAAAGACAAGTACTGAAGCGGATACAATTTGCAAAAGAACACATCAACTGGCCTAAAGAGAAATGGAGAAACATTTTGTGGACTGATGAAAGTAAAATTGTTCTTTTTGGGTCCAAGGGCCGCAGCCAGTTCATCAGATGACCCCCAAACTGTGCATTCAAGCCACAGTACCATCTGAAGACAGTGAAGCATGGTGGAAGCATCATAAGGGCATGTTTCTCTTATTATGGTGCCGGACCTATTTACCGCATACCAGGGATCATGGATCAGTTTGGATATATTAAAATACTTGAAGAGGTCATGTTGCCTTACGCTTAAGAGGATATGCCCTTGAAATGAGTGTTTCAACAAGACAACGACCCAGTAAACGAGCAAAATCTTGGTTCCAGTCCAACAAAATTGAGGTTATGGAGAGGCCAGCCCAATCCCCGGACGTTAATCCAATAGAATACTTGTGGGGTGACATCAAAAATGCCGTTTATGAGGAAAAGCAACAAATGCCAAGAAATTGTGGGATGTAGTGAAAGCATCCTGGGCTGGAATAACAGCTGACAGAAGTTGGTTGACTCTATGCAACATAGATGTGAAGCAGTTCTAAAAAACGGTGGACAACAACTAAATATTAGGTTAGTGATTCACAGGATGCTAAATCCTAAAAAAAGAGACATATTGTGAGATTGTAAAGACAAACACAGACACTGCTGTTTATTAGAACAGAACAATGTTATTTTTTTGTTATTTTCTGTAAAGTAGTTATCAACATTTCTCTTCATGTTTAGAAAACAGTCTGCAATGTTCCCAGTGCTGGAAATAAAGTATAAAGATTTTGTGCTTCACTCATGTTTTTGAACACACTGCTATTATTGTGAACACTACTGTATATAATCTGGGCTCCCAGAGCAGGTTGTGTAGATAGACTGTATCATGAAAGCATGCAACACAGACTGTAAAGGAATCAGGTGGGAGAAGGAGAGCGATGTCCCGCTGAGGAGCCACAATCTGGAGTAGAGTCCTACAGTGATCTTCTCTCCTTCATCAATGTTCTGGTTTTGTTTCAGTCTCGCTCCATCCGGGAGTTTGATGAGCGTTACACATCCGTCGTGTTTGGTTACAGCTCATGTGATGAGTATTACCGCAATGCAAGCCCCCACAACAAGCTGCAGAAGATCAAGACGCCTGTGCTGTGCCTCAACGCTGCAGATGACCCCTTCTCTCCAAGTGAAGGTGAGTCATAAAGCGGACCGAGATGCGAGAGACCCCAGAACACATGGGAAGAGTCTTTCATATTAGATTCTAATGTGGGGGCCCTCTTTAGGTCTGAGTCTGTATCCTGGAGCAAATTGTATACTGTGGGCCTCTTTAGATGTGTCCAGAGTCCGGAGCTGATTGTATAGTGAAGGCATCTTTAGATCTTGGTCTGGACCCTAGATCAGTGTATAATCGGGGCCTCTTTAGGTCTGGGTCTGGAGTAGATGGTATAGGGAGGGCCTCTTCAGGTCTTGGTCAGGATCCTAGATCAGTGTATAATCGGGGCCTCTTTAGGTCTGGATCTGGAGTAGATGGTATAGGGTGGGCCTCTTCAGGTCTTGGTCTGGACCCTAGATCAGTGTATAATCGGGGCCTCTTTAGGTCTAGGTCTGGAGTAGATGGTATAGGGAGGGCCTCTTCAGGTCTTGGTCAGGATCCTAGATCAGTGTATAATCGGGGCCTCTTTAGGTCTGGGTCTGGAGTAGATGGTATAGGGTGGGCCTCTTCAGGTCTTGGTCTGGATCCTAGATCCGTGTATAATCGGGGCCTCTTTAGGTCTGGATCTGGAGTAGATGGTATAGGGTGGGCCTCTTCAGGTCTTGGTCTGGACCCTAGATCAGTGTATAATCGGGGCCTCTTTAGGTCTAGGTCTGGAGTAGATGGTATAGGGTGGGCCTCTTCAGGTCTTGGTCTGGACCCTAGATCAGTGTATAATCGGGGCCTCTTTAGGTCTGGGTCTGGAGTAAATGGTATAGGGAGGGCCTCTTCAGGTCTTGGTCTGGATCCTAGATCAGTGTATAATCAGGGCCTCTTTAGGTCTGGATCTGGAGTAGATGGTATAGGGAGGGCCTCTTCAGGTCTTGGTCTGGATCCCAGATCAGTGTATAATCGGGGCATCTTCAGGTCTTGGTCTGGATCCCAGATCAGTGTATAATCGGGGCCTCTTTAGGTCTGGGTCTGGAGTAGATGGTATAGGGAGGGCCTCTTCAGGTCTTGGTCTGGATCCTAGATCAGTGTATAATCAGGGCCTCTTTAGGTCTGGGTCTGGAGTAGATGGTATAGGGAGGGCCTCTTCAGGTCTTGGTCAGGATCCTAGATCAGTGTATAATCGGGGCCTCTTTAGGTCTGGATCTGGAGTAGATGGTATAGGGTGGGCCTCTTCAGGTCTTGGTCTGGACCCTAGATCAGTGTATAATCGGGGCCTCTTTAGGTCTAGGTCTGGAGTAGATGGTATAGGGTGGGCCTCTTCAGGTCTTGGTCTGGACCCTAGATCAGTGTATAATCGGGGCCTCTTTAGGTCTAGGTCTGGAGTAGATGGTATAGGGTGGGCCTCTTCAGGTCTTGGTCTGGACCCTAGATCAGTGTATAATCGGGGCCTCTTTAGGTCTGGGTCTGGAGTAAATGGTATAGGGAGGGCCTCTTCAGGTCTTGGTCTGGATCCTAGATCAGTGTATAATCAGGGCCTCTTTAGGTCTGGATCTGGAGTAGATGGTATAGGGAGGGCCTCTTCAGGTCTTGGTCTGGATCCCAGATCAGTGTATAATCGGGGCATCTTCAGGTCTTGGTCTGGATCCCAGATCAGTGTATAATCGGGGCCTCTTTAGGTCTGGGTCTGGAGTAGATGGTATAGGGAGGGCCTCTTCAGGTCTTGGTCTGGATCCTAGATCAGTGTATAATCAGGGCCTCTTTAGGTCTGGGTCTGGAGTAGATGGTATAGAGAGGGCCTCTTCAGGTCTTGGTCAGGATCCTAGATCAGTGTATAATCGGGGCCTCTTTAGGTCTGGGTCTGGAGTAGATGGTATAGGGTGGGCCTCTTCAGGTCTTGGTCTGGATCCTAGATCAGTGTATAATCGGGGCCTCTTTAGGTCTGGATCTGGAGTAGATGGTATAGGGTGGGCCTCTTCAGGTCTTGGTCTGGACCCTAGATCAGTGTATAATCGGGGCCTCTTTAGGTCTAGGTCTGGAGTAGATGGTATAGGGAGGGCCTCTTCAGGTCTTGGTCAGGATCCTAGATCAGTGTATAATCGGGGCCTCTTTAGGTCTGGGTCTGGAGTAGATGGTATAGGGTGGGCCTCTTCAGGTCTTGGTCTGGATCCTAGATCCGTGTATAATCGGGGCCTCTTTAGGTCTGGATCTGGAGTAGATGGTATAGGGTGGGCCTCTTCAGGTCTTGGTCTGGACCCTAGATCAGTGTATAATCGGGGCCTCTTTAGGTCTAGGTCTGGAGTAGATGGTATAGGGTGGGCCTCTTCAGGTCTTGGTCTGGACCCTAGATCAGTGTATAATCGGGGCCTCTTTAGGTCTAGGTCTGGAGTAGATGGTATAGGGTGGGCCTCTTCAGGTCTTGGTCTGGACCCTAGATCAGTGTATAATCGGGGCCTCTTTAGGTCTGGGTCTGGAGTAAATGGTATAGGGAGGGCCTCTTCAGGTCTTGGTCTGGATCCTAGATCAGTGTATAATCAGGGCCTCTTTAGGTCTGGATCTGGAGTAGATGGTATAGGGAGCGCCTCTTCAGGTCTTGGTCTGGATCCCAGATCAGTGTATAATCGGGGCATCTTCAGGTCTTGGTCTGGATCCCAGATCAGTGTATAATCGGGGCCTCTTTAGGTCTGGGTCTGGAGTAGATGGTATAGGGGAGGGCCTCTTCAGGTCTTGGTCTGGATCCTAGATCAGTGTATAATCAGGGCCTCTTTAGGTCTGGGTCTGGAGTAGATGGTATAGGGTGGGCCTCTTCAGGTCTTGGTCTGGATCCTAGATCCGTGTATAATCGGGGCCTCTTTAGGTCTGGATCTGGAGTAGATGGTATAGGGTGGGCCTCTTCAGGTCTTGGTCTGGACCCTAGATCAGTGTATAATCGGGGCCTCTTTAGGTCTAGGTCTGGAGTAGATGGTATAGGGTGGGCCTCTTCAGGTCTTGGTCTGGACCCTAGATCAGTGTATAATCGGGGCCTCTTTAGGTCTAGGTCTGGAGTAGATGGTATAGGGTGGGCCTCTTCAGGTCTTGGTCTGGACCCTAGATCAGTGTATAATCGGGGCCTCTTTAGGTCTGGGTCTGGAGTAAATGGTATAGGGAGGGCCTCTTCAGGTCTTGGTCTGGATCCTAGATCAGTGTATAATCAGGGCCTCTTTAGGTCTGGATCTGGAGTAGATGGTATAGGGAGGGCCTCTTCAGGTCTTGGTCTGGATCCCAGATCAGTGTATAATCGGGGCATCTTCAGGTCTTGGTCTGGATCCCAGATCAGTGTATAATCGGGGCCTCTTTAGGTCTGGGTCTGGAGTAGATGGTATAGGGGAGGGCCTCTTCAGGTCTTGGTCTGGATCCTAGATCAGTGTATAATCAGGGCCTCTTTAGGTCTGGGTCTGGAGTAGATGGTATAGGGTGGGCCTCTTCAGGTCTTGGTCTGGACCCTAGATCAGTGTATAATCGGGGCCTCTTTAGGTCTGGGTCTGGAGTAGATGGTATAGGGAGGGCCTCTTCAGGTCTTGGTCTGGATCCTAGATCAGTGTATAATCAGGGCCTCTTTAGGTCTCGGTCTGGGGTATATGGTATAGGGAGGGCCTCTTCAGGTCTTGGTCTGGACCCTAGATCAGTGTATAATCAGGGCCTCTTTAGGTCTGGATCTGGAGTAGATGGTATAGGGAGGGCCTCTTCAGGTCTTGGTCTGGACCCTAGATCAGTGTATAATCGGGGCCTCTTTAGGTCTGGATCTGGAGTAGATGGTATAGGGAGGGCCTCTTCAGGTCTTGGTCTGGATCCCAGATCAGTATATAATCGGGGCCTCTTTAGGTCTGGATCTGGAGTAGATGGTATAGGGAGGGCCTCTTCAGGTCTTGGCCTGGGTCCTAGATCGGTGTATAATCGGGGCCTCTTTTGATATACTGTAGTCATTTCTCCAATCTCTTTCCTCTTGTGATAGCTCTCCCCATGGATGAAGCCTCCTCCCATCCTTACGTGGCTCTGCTGGTTCCGGCTCACGGTGGTCACATTGGCTTCCTAGAAGGTCTCTTTCCGCATCACCAGCGATACATGAATCGTGTTTTTTCACAGTTTGTGGGCGCTGCACTACTCCAACAGGAAGAGCTCAGGAACATTACCGGGAAAGGACTCAAAAACTAATCCTAGACAGGAACTCTTCTAATAAATACCTCAGTAAATAGAAAAGCATCGTCCAGCACCAACCACGAAGCCTGAGACCCAGACCTGCAATGACCCACCCAGCTGCTCCGGGCACAGCAGGCGCCTTCAGTGTTTTCAATCACAATTTGTCAGGGGGGGGGGGGGGGAGACTTTAAGGACAGAAGACTTCTGTCAGCAACTGTATAAAGGGTACTCGTTCCACAAATACCACAGTCTGCATCCCCTCAGGATTTACCAGGAACAACTCTCTGACTGTAGTCTTCCTTCTCCATGTAGAAGGATCCATTCATGGACTGAATATACAGAGGAGTTAACCTAATGAATCTACCCAGGTCACCAGCACTACCTCATTAGTCAGCAGGGGATATCAGCGTGACTACGCCCCGCGGGGCTCCACCCCATCCTGTGTAGTCCTCACATGGTAATGGCTACACCCCATCCTGTGTAGTCCTCGCATGGTAATGGCTCCACCCCATCCTGTGTAGTCCTCACATGGTAATGGCTACACCCCATCCTGTGTAGTCCTCGCATGGTAATGGCTCCACCCCATCCTGTGTAGTCCTCACATGGTAATGCCTCCACCCCATCCTGTGTAGTCCTCGCATGGTAATGCCTCCACCCCATCCTGTGTAGTCCTCGCATGGTAATGGCTACACCTCATCCTGTGTAGTCCTCGCATGGTAATGGCTACACCTCATCCTGTGTAGTCCTCGCATGGTAATGGCTCCACCCCATCCTGTGTAGCCCTCGCATGGTAATAGCTCCACCCCATCCTGTGTAGCCCTCGCATGGTAATGGCTACACCCCATCCTGTGTAGCCCTCGCATGGTAATGGCTACACCCCATCCTGTGTAGCCCTCGCATGGTAATGGCTCCACCCCATCCTGTGTAGCCCTCGCATGGTAATGGCTCCACCCCATCCTGTGTAGCCCTCGCATGGTAATGGCTCCACCCCATCCTGTGTAGCCCTCGCATGGTAATGGCTACACGCCATCCTGTGTAGCCCTCGCATGGTAATGGCTACACGCCATCCTGTGTAGCCCTCGCATGGTAATGCCTCCACCCCATCCTGTGTAGCCCTCGCATGGTAATGGCTCCACCCCATCCTGTGTAGCCCTCGCATGGTAATGGCTCCACCCCATCCTGTGTAGCCCTCGCATGGTAATGGCTCCACCCCATCCTGTGTAGCCCTCGCATGGTAATGGCTCCACCCCATCCTGTGTAGCCCTCGCATGGTAATGGCTCCACCCCATCCTGTGTAGCCCTCGCATGGTAATGGCTCCACCCCATCCTGTGTAGCCCTCGCATGGTAATGGCTACACGCCATCCTGTGTAGTCCTCGCATGGTAATGCCTCCACCCCATCCTGTGTAGCCCTCGCATGGTAATGGCTACACGCCATCCTGTGTAGCCCTCGCATGGTAATGGCTCCACCCCATCCTGTGTAGCCCTCGCATGGTAATGGCTCCACCCCATCCTGTGTAGCCCTCGCATGGTAATGGCTCCACCCCATCCTGTGTAGCCCTCGCATGGTAATGGCTCCACCCCATCCTGTGTAGCCCTCGCATGGTAATGGCTCCACCCCATCCTGTGTAGCCCTCGCATGGTAATGGCTACACCCCATCCTGTGTAGCCCTCGCATGGTAATGGCTACACCCCATCCTGTGTAGCCCTCGCATGGTAATGGCTCCACCCCATCCTGTGTAGCCCTCGCATGGTAATGGCTCCACCCCATCCTGTGTAGCCCTCGCATGGTAATGGCTCCACCCCATCCTGTGTAGCCCTCGCATGGTAATGGCTCCACGCCATCCTGTGTAGCCCTCGCATGGTAATGGCTCCACGCCATCCTGTGTAGCCCTCGCATGGTAATGCCTCCACCCCATCCTGTGTAGCCCTCGCATGGTAATGGCTCCACCCCATCCTGTGTAGCCCTCGCATGGTAATGGCTCCACCCCATCCTGTGTAGCCCTCGCATGGTAATGGCTCCACCCCATCCTGTGTAGCCCTCGCATGGTAATGGCTCCACCCCATCCTGTGTAGCCCTCGCATGGTAATGGCTACACGCCATCCTGTGTAGTCCTCGCATGGTAATGCCTCCACCCCATCCTGTGTAGCCCTCGCATGGTAATGGCTACACGCCATCCTGTGTAGCCCTCGCATGGTAATGGCTCCACCCCATCCTGTGTAGCCCTCACATGGTAATGCCTCCACGCCGTCCTGTGTAGCCCTCACATGGTAATGGCTCCACCATCTGACCACTACAGTCGTAGAGGGACGGTGACAATTATAATTTTTTGCCTCTTTACACCACACAGAATGTTTAACAGATAGGAACGAGGTGCAGACTTTGTGCTAATATATGGGAACACCAGAAATCTTACATTACTGTAACAAAATACCTGAGGAAGACATTTTATTTGTCGAAACGCGTTGTATGTACATGTTTGTTGGAGAAATAATAAAGATCCATATAGGATAATACTATAGCTTGTACTTACAAGTTATTCGGGAGCGCAAATAGCCTGGAGGAAATCTTTTTGGACATTGCTATGAAGGAAATTTCCACCATCTCAGACACTGACATACAGAAATATTCCTTTTGTTTGGATCTGGAGTTTCCTTCCGTGAGCAGCTTTGGCTTCACTCCAGCCGCCGTAACTTGCTCCTTGTTTGTGGTTTTTTGTCTTCTTGATCAGTTGGGTTGAAGTCACTGGAGGATAGTTCATGTCTTGGCTTTCACTTTATCATTGTCCGCTACTGAAATGGTTGTCTCATCAGTTCATGTGCCCCTCTACAAATTTAGGATGTATCTTGCTGCCTCTATCCAGGGTCTGTTGTACAATAACCACCAGAGACTCCACTGGCACCATAACCATGTGGCCGGCCACCATGCGAGGGTTGACGTGCCACCACCGCTCATGAGCCATTGGTCCTCCAGACTGTTCCTGTTGTCCTGTAACTGGAGTTTTGCCTCCTCTCTTTTCTTATGAGCTCACCACATAGCATTGTTATATAAACCCTCGGGGTTCACATTGATGAAGGCCGATTTGGCTGCCACGTGTTTGTTAGAGCCATAATTTAGCTTTAAGAACACAAACCGGACCATAAAGTCACATGCAACCTAAATTATGGTCTATGGTGGCAAAGTCACGCGAGACTGCAACCTAAAACATCCAGGTTTGGATTTGTCCGTCACAATGTGACATTGTGATCTTCGTCCCGCGTGACCACTGCTGGGTGCAGTCTCCACTATAGTCGCAGCGATTGTGCTGTACTGAGGCTAAACTATTGACTCTGTTGTCACCGTGTAGACGCTCTCGAACCGACAGTAATTGGTTTACGGGCGCTGACGGTAAACCACTAGTCACATCCTTGAATATTGGGTCTCAACCAGAACCGTGATCTCAGCACCAGCCCAGAAGACGAGGCTCACCTGCATGAGCCGACACCAAACCCTCAGGTCTTTCTCTCAGTCCAGGTCTCGACTTCCGGGTCATTTACAGACAAATTAACAAAAGTAACTGAGGAAACGTGGCCGTCCGGTCCCGGCCTGAGCTGCGCCTGTGGCCAAAGCGTCACAGTTCGGTCTTTCTGCTTCGGTTTGGACAGAGAGAATGTAGATTGTGAATATTGTTTAATAAAATGAGATTAAATTCTGCATTTTTAGTCCTGGTCTCCAGCTGCTTCTACCGAAACCTAAACGTACACAGCCAGTGCTGCGCTCCCTCATCACATCCACAGCCAGTGTTGCGCTCCCTCATCACATCCACAGCCAGTGCTGCGCTCCCTCATCACATCCACAGCCAGTGTTGCGCTCCCTCATCACATCCACAGCCAGTGTTGCGCTCCCTCATCACATCCACAGCCAGTGCTGCGCTCCCTCATCACGTCCACAGCCAGTGCTGCGCTCCCTCATCACGTCCACAGCCAGTGCTGCGCTCCCTCATCACGTCCACAGCCAGTGCTGCGCTCCCTCATCACGTCCACAGCCAGTGCTGCGCTCCCTCATCACGTCCACAGCCAGTGCTGCGCTCCCTCATCACGTCCACAGCCAGTGCTGCGCTCCCTCATCACGTCCACAGCCAGTGCTGCGCTCCCTCATCACGTCCACAGCCAGTGCTGCGCTCCCTCATCACGTCCACAGCCAGTGCTGCGCTCCCTCATCACGTCCACGTGGTAGCCTTTACTCCAGTTGTAAATCTTCATACATACAGGTGCATCTCACAAAATTAGAATATCATCAAAAAGTTAATTTATTTCCGTTCTTCAATACAAAAAGTGAAACTCCTATATTCTATAGTCATTACACGCAGAGGGATCTATTATATGGAGTCATTACACGCAGAGGGATCTATTATATAGTCATTACGCGCAGAGGGATCTATTATATAGAGTCATTACACGCAGAGGGATCTATTATATAGAGTCATTACACGCAGAGGAATCTATTATATAGAGTCATTACACGCAGAGGGATCTATTATATAGAGACATTACACGCAGAGGGATCTATTATATAGAGACATTACACGCAGAGGGATCTATTATATAGAGACATTACACGCAGAGGGATCTATTATATAGAGTCATTACACACAGCGATCTATTATATAGTCATTACACGCAGAGTGATCTATTATATAGAGTCATTACACGCAGAGGGATCTATTATATAGTCATTACACACAGAGGGATCTATTATATAGAGTCATTACACGCAGAGGGATCTATTATATATAGAGTCATTACACGCAGAGGGATCTATTATATAGAGTCATTACACGCAGATGGATCTATTATATAGTCATTACACGCAGAGGGATCTATTATATAGAGTCATTACGCGCAGAGGGATCTATTATATAGTCATTACACACAGAGGGATCTATTATATAGAGTCATTACACAGAGGGATCTATTATATAGTCATTACACACAGAGGGATCTATTATATAGAGTCATTACACACAGGGATCTATTATATAGTCATTACACACAGAGGGATCTATTATATAGAGTCATTACACACAGAGCGATCTATTATATAGAGTCATTACACACAGAGGGATCTATTATATAGAGTCATTACACACAGAGTGATCTATTATAGTCATTACACACAGAGGGATCTATTATATAGAGTCATTACACACAGAGGGATCTATTATATAGAGTCATTACACGCAGAGGGATCTATTATATGGAGTCATTACACGCAGAGGAATCTATTATATAGTCATTACACACAGAGGGATCTATTATATAGAGTCATTACACACAGAGGGATCTATTATATAGAGTCATTACACGCAGAGGGATCTATTATATAGAGTCATTACACGCAGAGGGATGTATTATATAGTCATTACACGCAGAGGGATCTATTATATAGAGTCATTACACGCAGAGTGATCTATTATATAGTCATTACGCACAGAGGGATCTATTATATAGAGTCATTACGCACAGAGGGATCTATTATATAGTCATTACACACAGAGGGATCTATTATATAGAGTCATTACACAGAGGGATCTATTATATAGTCATTACACACAAAGGGATCTATTATATAGAGTCATTACACACAGGGATCTATTATATAGAGTCATTACACAGAGAGGGATCTATTATATAGAGAGTCATTACACGCAGAGGGATCTATTATATAGAGTCATTACACACTGAGGGATCTATTATTTATAGTCGTTACACACAGGGATCTAATATATAGTCGTTACACAGAGGGATCTATTATATAGAGACATTACACACAGAGTGATCTATTATATAGAGTCATTACACACAGAGGGATCTATTATATAGAGTCATTACACACAGAGTGATCTATTATAGTCATTACACACAGAGGGATCTATTATATAGAGTCATTACACACAGAGGGATCTATTATATAGAGTCATTACACGCAGAGGGATCTATTATATAGAGTCATTACACACAGAGGGATCTATTATATAAAGTCATTACACGCAGAGGGATCTATTATATAGAGTCATTACACACAGAGGGATCTATTATATACAGTCATTACACGCAGAGGGATCTCTTACATAGTCATTACACGCAGAGGGATCTATTATATAGAGTCATTACACACAGAGGGATCTATTATATAGAGTCATTACACACAGAGGGATCTATTATATACAGTCATTACACGCAGAGGGATCTCTTACATAGTCATTATACGCAGAGGGATCTATTATATAGAGTCATTACACGCAGAGGGATCTATTATATAGAGTCATTACACAGAGGGATCTATTTCAAGTGTTTATTTCTGTTACTGTTGATGATTATGGCTTACAGCTAATGAAAACACAGAAGTCATTATCTCAGTAAATTGGAATAATTAAAAAACACCTGCAATGGCTTCCTAATTGTTTAAAAAGTCTTAGTCTGTTTCAGTAGGTTCCACAATCATGGGGAGGACTGGTGACTTGACAGATGTCCAGAAGGCAGTCATTGACACACTCCACAAGGTCCCAGAGTCTGGAGGAAGAGTGGAGAAGCCACAATCCAAGCTGCTGGGGGTCTAGTGTGAAGTCTCCACAATCAGTGATGGTTTGGGGGGCCATGTCATCTGCTGGTGGAGGTCCACTGTGTTTTATCAAGACCAAAGTCAGCACCGCCGTCTACCAGGACATTTTACAGCCCTAAATGCTTCCCTCTGCCGACAAGCTTTCTGGAGATGGAAATGTCATTCTCCAGCAGGACTTGGCCCCTGTCCACACGGCCAAAAGTACCAATACCTGGTTTACACACAACAGTATCACTGTGCTTGATTGGCCGCAAACTCGCCTGACCTTAACCCCATAGAGGATCTATTATAGAGAATCTATGGGGTATTGTCAAGAGGAAGATGAGAGACCCCAGACCCAACAATGCAGACGAGCTGAAGGCTGCTATCAAAGCCACCTGGGCTCCATAACACCTTAGCAGGGCCACAGGCTGATCCCTCCATGCCACAGGCTGATCCCTCCATGCCACAGGCTGATCCCTCCATGCCACAGGCTGATCCTTCCATGCCACAGGCTGATCCCTCCATGCCACAGGCTGATCCCTCCATGCCACAGGCTGATCGCCTCCATGCCACAGGCTGATCCCTCCATGCCACAGGCTGATCCCTCCATGCCACAGGCTGATCGCCTCCATGCCACAGGCTGATCGCCTCCTTGCCACAGGCTGATCCCTCCATGCCACAGGCTGATCCCTCCAGACCACAGGCTGATCCCTCCATGCCACAGGCTGATCGCCTCCATGCCACAGGCTGATCCCTCCATGCCACAGGCTGATCCCTCCAGACCACAGGCTGATCACCTCCATGACACAGGCTGATCCCTCCATGCCACAGGCTGATCCTTCCATGCCACAGGCTGATCCCTCCATGCCACAGGCTGATCGCCGCCATGCCACAGGCTGATCCCTCCATGCCACAGGCTGATCCCTCCATGCCACAGGCTGATCGCCTCCATGCCACAGGCTGATCCCCTCCATGCCACAGGCTGATCCCTCCATGCCACAGGCTGATCCGCCTCCATGCCACAGGCTGATCGCCTCCATGCCACAGGCTGATCCCTCCATGCCACAGGCTGATCGCCTCCATGCCACAGGCTGATCCCTCCATGCCACAGGCTGATCCCCTCCATGCCACAGGCTGATCCTTCCATGCCACAGGCTGATCCCTCCATGCCACAGGCTGATCGCCGCCATGCCACAGGCTGATCCCTCCATGCCACAGGCTGATCCCTCCATGCCACAGGCTGATCGCCTCCATGCCACAGGCTGATCCCCTCCATGCCACAGGCTGATCCCTCCATGCCACAGGCTGATCAAACCATGCCACAGGCTGATCGCCTCCATGCCACAGGCTGATCGCCTCCATGCCACAGGCTGATCCCTCCATGCCACAGGCTGATCCCCTCCATGCCACAGGCTGATCCCCTCCATGCCACAGGCTGATCCCTCCATGCCTCAGGCTGATCCCTCCATGCCACAGGCTGATCCCTCCATGCCACAGGCTGATCCCTCCATGCCTCAGGCTGATCCCTCCATGCTACATTGCCGCATTGATTCAGTAATTGATGCACAAGGAGCCGACCAAGTATTGAGGGCATTTACTGAGTGTAATGACTCTATATAATAGATCCCTCTGCGTGTAATGACTCTATATAATAGATCCCTCTGTGTGTAATGACTCTATATAATAGATCCCTCTGTGTGTAATGACTCTATATAATAGATCCCTCTGTGTGTAATGACTATATAATAGATCCCTCTGCGTGTAATGGCTCTATATAATAGATCCCTCTGTGTGTAATGACTCTATATAATAGATCCCTCTGCGGGTAATGACTCTATATAATAGATCCCTCTGCGTGTAAAGACTCTATATAATAGATCGCTCTGTGTGTAATGACTCTATATAATAGATCCCTCTGTAATGACTTTATATAATAGATCCCTCTGCGTGTAATGACTCTATATAATAGATCCCTCTGCGTGTAATGACTATATAATAGATCCCTCTGCGTGTAATGACTCTATATAATAGATCCCTCTGCGTGTAATGACTATATAATAGATCCCTCTGTGTGTAATGACTCTATATAATAGATCCCTCTGCGCGTAATGACTCTATATAATAGATCGCTCTGTGTGCAATGTCTCTATATAATAGATCCCTCTGTGTGTAATGACTCTATATAATAGATCCCTCTGCGTGTAATGACTCTATATAATAGATCCCTCTGCGTGTAATGACTCTATATAATAGATCCCTCTGCGTGTAATGACTCTATGTAATAGATCCCTCTGCGTGTAATGACTCTATATAATAGATCGCTGTGTGTAATGACTCTATATAATAGATCCCTTTGCGCGTAATGACTCTATATAATAGATCCCTCTGCGTGTAATGACTCTATATAATAGATCGCTCTGTGTGTAATGACTCTATATAATAGATCCCTCTGTGTGTAATGACTCTATATAATAGATCCCTCTGTGTGTAATGACTCTATGTAATAGATCACTCTGCGTGTAATGACTCTATATAATAGATCCCTCTGCGTGTAATGACTATATAATAGATCCATCTGTGCGTAATGACTCTATATAATAGATCCCTCAGTGTGTAATGACTCTATATAATAGATACCTCTGTGTGTAATGACTCTATATAATAGATCGCTCTGTGTGTAATGACTCTATATAATAGATCCCTATGCGTGTAATGACTATATAATAGATCCCTCTGTGTGTAATGACTCTATATAATAGATCCCTCTGTGTGTAATGGCTCTATATAATAGATCCCTCTGTGTGTAATGACTCTATAGAATAGATCCCTCTGCGTGTAATGACTCTATACAATAGATCCCTCTGTGTGTAATGACTCTATATAATAGATCCCTCTGCGTGTAATGACTATACAATAGATCCCTGTGTGTAATGACTCTATATAATAGATCCCTCTGCGTGTAATGACTATATAATAGATCCCTCTGCGTGTAATGGCTCTATATAATAGATCCCTCTGTGTGTAATGATTCTATATAATACATCACTCTGTGTGTAATGACTCTATATAATAGATCCCTCTGCGTGTAATGACTATATAATAGATCCCTCTGTGTGTAATGACTCTATATATAGATCCTTCTGTGCGTAATGACTCTATAGAATAGATCCCTCTGCGTGTAATGACTCTATATAATAGATCCCTCTGCGTGTAAAGACTCTATATAATAGATCGCTCTGTGTGTAATGACTCTATATAATAGATGCCTCTGCGTGTAAAGACTCTATATAATAGATCGCTCTGTGTGTAATGACTCTATATAATAGATCCCTCTGCGTGTAATGACTATATAATAGATCCCTCTGCGTGTAATGACTCTATATATAGATCACTCTGTGTGTAATGACTCTATATAATAGATCCCTCTGTGTGTAATGACTCTATATAATAGATCCCTCTGCGTGTAATGACTATATAATAGATCCGTCTGTGTGTAATGACTCTATATATAGATCCTTCTGTGCGTAATGACTCTATATAATAGATCCCTCTGTGTGTAATGACTCTATATAATAGATCCCTCTGTGTGTAATGACTCTACATAATAGATCCCTCTGCGTGTAATGACTCTATATAATAGATCCCTCTGTGTGTAATGACTCTACATAATAGATCCCTCTGTGTGTAAGGACTCTATATAATAGATCCCTGTGTGTAATGACTCTATATAATAGATCCCTCTGTGTGTAATGACTCTATATAATAGATTGCTCTGCGTGTAATGACTCTATATAATAGATCCCTCTGTGTGTAATGACTCTATATAATAGATCCCTCTGTGTGTAATGACTCTATATAATAGATACCTCTGTGTGTAATGACTCTATATAATAGATCCCTCTGCGTGTAATGACTCTATAATAGATCCCTCTGCGTGTAATGACTCTATATAATAGATCCCTCTGTGTGTAATGACTCTATATAATAGATCCCTCTGTGTAATGACTCTATATAATAGATCGCTCTGTGTGTAATGTCTCTATATAATAGATACCTCTGCGTGTAATGACTCTATATAATAGATCCCTCTGTGTGTAATGACTCTATATAATAGATCCCTCTGCATGTAATGACTCTATATAATAGATCCCTCTGTGTGTAATGACTCTATATAATAGATCCCTCTGCGTGTAATGACTCTATATAATAGATCCCTCTGTGTAATGACTCTATATAATAGATCGCTCTGTGTGTAATGTCTCTATATAATAGATCCCTCTGTGTGTAATGACTCTATATAATAGATCCCTCTGTGTAATGTCTCTATATAATAGATCCCTCTGTGTGTAATGACTCTATATAATAGATCGCTCTGTGTGTAATGACTCTATAATAGATCCCTCTGTGTGTAATGACTCTATATAATAGATCCCTCTGTGTGTAATGACTCTATATAATAGATCCCTCTGTGTAATGACTATATAATAGATCCCTCTGCGTGTAATGGCTCTATATAATAGATCCCTCTGTGTGTAATGACTCTATATAATAGATCCCTCTGCGTGTAATGACTCTATATAATAGATCCCTCTGCGTGTAATGACTCTATATATAATAGATCCCTCTGCATGTAATGACTCTATATAATAGATCCCTCTGTGTGTAATGACTCTATATAATAGATCCCTCTGCGTGTAATGACTCTATATAATAGATCCCTCTGCGTGTAATGACTCTATATAATAGATCCCTCTGCGTGTAATGACTATATAATAGATCCATCTGTGCGTAATGACACTATATAATAGATCCCTCAGTGTGTAATGACTCTATATAATAGATCCCTCTGTGTGTAATGACTCTATATAATAGATACCTCTGTGTGTAATGACTATATAATAGATCACTCTGTGTGTAATGACTCTATATAATAGATCCCTCTGTGTGTAATGACTCTATATAATAGATCCCTCTGCGTGTAATGACTCTATATAATAGATCCCTCTGTGTGTAATGACTCTATATAATAGATCCCTCTGTGTAATGACTCTATATAATAGATCCCTCTGTGTGTAATGACTCTATATAATAGATCCCTCTGCGTGTAATGACTCTATATAATAGATCCCTCTGTGTGTAATGACTCTATATAATAGATCCCACTGCGTGTAATGACTCTATATAATAGATCCCTCTGTGTGTAATGACTCTATATAATAGATCCCTCTGCGTGTAATGACTCTATATATAGATCCCTCTGCATGTAATGACTCTCTATATAATAGATCCCTCTGTGTGTAATGACTCTATATAATAGATCCCTCTGCGTGTAATGACTCTATATAATAGATCCCTCTGCGTGTAATGACTCTATATAATAGATCCCTCTGTGTGTAATGACTCTATATAATAGATCCCTCTGTGTGTAATGACTCTATATAATAGATCCCTCTGTGTAATGACTCTATATAATAGATCCCTCTGTGTGTAATGACTCTATATAATAGATCCCACTGCGTGTAATGACTCTATATAATAGATCCCTCTGTGTGTAATGACTCTATATAATAGATCCCTCTGCGTGTAATGACTATATAATAGATCCATCTGTGCATAATGACACTATATAATAGATCCCTCAGTGTGTAATGACTCTATATAATAGATCCCTGTGTGTAATGACTCTATATAATAGATCGCTCTGTGTGTAATGACTCTATATAATAGATCGCTCTGTGTGTAATGACTCTATATAATAGATCCCTATGCGTGTAATGACTCTATATAATAGATCCCTCTGTGTGTAATGACTCTATAGAATAGATCCCTCTGCGTGTAATGACTCTATACAATAGATCCCTCTGTGTGTAATGACTCTATATAATAGATCGCTCTGCGTGTAATGACTATATAATAGATCCCTCTGCATGTAATGACTCTATGTAAGAGATCCCTCTGCGTGTAATGACTCTATATAATAGATCCTTCTGCGTGTAATGACTCTATATATAGATCCTTCTGTGCGTAATGACTCTATATAATAGATCCCTCTGCGTGTAATGACTCTATATATAGATCCCTCTGCGTGTAATGACTCTATATATAATAGATCCCTCTGCATCTAATGATTCTATATAATAGATCCCTCTGTGTGTAATGACTCTATATAATAGATACCTCTGCGTGTAATGACTCTATATAATAGATCCCTCTGCGTGTAATGACTCTATATAATAGATCCCTCTGTGTGTAATGACTCTATATAATAGATACCTCTGTGTGTAATGACTCTATATAATAGATACCTCTGCGTGTAATGACTCTATATATAATAGATCCCTCTGCGTGTAATGACTCTATATAATAGATCCCTCTGTGTGTAATGACTCTATATAATAGATCCCTCTGCGTGTAATGACTCTATATAATAGATCGCTGTGTGTAATGACTCTATATAATAGATCCATCTGCGTATAATGACTCTATATAATAGATCCCTCTGCGTGTAATGACTCTATATATAATAGATCCCTCTGCGTGTAATGACTCTATATAATAGATCACTCTGTGTGTAATGACTCTATATAATAGATCCCTCTGCGTGTAATGACTCTATATAATAGATCGCTGTGTGTAATGACTCTATATAATAGATCCATCTGCGTATAATGACTCTATATAATAGATCCCTCTGCGTGTAATGACTCTATATATAATAGATCCCTCTGCGTGTAATGACTCTATATAATAGATCCCTCTGTGTGTAATGACTCTATATAATAGATCCCTCTGCGTGTAATGACTCTATATAATAGATCGCTGTGTGTAATGACTCTATATAATAGATCCATCTGCGTATAATGACTCTATATAATAGATCCCTCTGCGTGTAATGACTCTATATATAATAGATTCCTCTGCGTGTAATGACTCTATATAATAGATCACTGTGTGTAATGACTCTATATAATAGATCCCTGTGTGTAATGACTCTATATAATAGATCCCTCTGTGTGTAATGACTCTATATAATAGATCCCTCTGCGTGTAATGACTCTATGTAATAGATCCCTCTGTGTAATGACTCTCTATAATAATCACTCCGTGTGTAATGACTCTATATAATAGATCCCTGTGTGTGTAATGACTCTATATAATAGATCCCTCTGTGTAATGACTCTATATAATAGATCCCTCTGCGTGTAATGACTCTATATAATAGATCGCTCTGTGTGTAATGACTCTATAATAGATCCCTCTGTGTGTAATGACTCTATATAATAGATCCCTGTGTGTAATGACTCTATATAATAGATCCCTCTGTGTGAAATGACTCTATATAATAGATCCCTCTGTGTGTAATGACTCTATATAATAGATCGCTCTGTGTGTAATGACTATAATAGATCCCTCTGTGTGTAATGACTGTATATAATAGATCCCTCTGCGTGTAATGACTATATAATAGACCCCTGTGTGTAATGACTCTATGTAATAGATCCTTGTGTGTAATGACTCTATATAATAGATCCCTCTGTGTGTAATGACTCTATATAATAGATCCCTCTGTGTGTAATGACTCTATATAATAGATCCCTGTGTGTAATGACTCTATATAATAGATCCCTCTGTGTGTAATGACTCTATGTAATAGATCCCTCTGTGTGTAATGACTATGTAATAGATCCCTCTGTGTAATGACTCTATATAATAATCACTCCGTGTGTAATGACTCTATATAATAGATCCCTGTGTGTGTAATGACTCTATATAATAGATCCCTCTGTGTGTAATGACTCTATGTATTAGATCCCTCTGTGTAATGACTCTATATAATAGATCCCTCTGTGTGTAATGACTATATATAATAGATCCCTGTGTGTAATGACTCTATATAATAGATCCCTCTGTGTGTAATGACTCTTTATAATAGATCCCTCTGTGTGTAATGACTCTATATAATAGATCCCTCTGTGTGTAATGACTCTATAGAATAGATCCTTCTGTGTGTAATGACTATATAATAGATCCCTCTGTGTGTAATGACTCTATATAATAGATCCCTCTGCGTGTAATGACTCTATATATAATAGATCCCTCTGCATGTAATGACTCTATATAATAGATCCCTCTGTGTGTAATGACTCTATATAATAGATCCCTCTGCGTGTAATGACTCTATATAATAGATCCCTCTGCGTGTAATGACTCTATATAATAGATCCCTCTGCGTGTAATGACTATATAATAGATCCATCTGTGCGTAATGACACTATATAATAGATCCCTCAGTGTGTAATGACTCTATATAATAGATCCCTGTGTGTAATGACTCTATATAATAGATACCTCTGTGTGTAATGACTATATAATAGATCACTCTGTGTGTAATGACTCTATATAATAGATCCCTCTGTGTGTAATGACTCTATATAATAGATCCCTCTGCATGTAATGACTCTATATAATAGATCCCTCTGTGTGTAATGACTCTATATAATAGATCCCTCTGCGTGTAATGACTCTATATATAGATCCCTCTGCGTGTAATGACTCTCTATATAATAGATCCCTCTGCATGTAATGACTCTATATAATAGATCCCTCTGTGTGTAATGACTCTATATAATAGATCCCTCTGCGTGTAATGACTATATAATAGATCCATCTGTGCATAATGACACTATATAATAGATCCCTATGCGTGTAATGACTCTATATAATAGATCCCTGTGTGTAATGACTCTATAGAATAGATCCCTCTGCGTGTAATGACTCTATACAATAGATCCCTCTGTGTGTAATGACTCTATATAATAGATCCCTCTGCGTGTAATGACTATATAATAGATCCCTCTGCATGTAATGACTCTATGTAAGAGATCCCTCTGCGTGTAATGACTCTATATAATAGATCCCTCTGTGTGTAATGACTCTATATAATAGATCCCTCTGCGTGTAATGACTATATAATAGATCCATCTGTGCATAATGACACTATATAATAGATCCCTCAGTGTGTAATGACTCTATATAATAGATCCCTATGCGTGTAATGACTCTATATAATAGATCCCTCTGTGTGTAATGACTCTATAGAATAGATCCCTCTGCGTGTAATGACTCTATACAATAGATCCCTCTGTGTGTAATGACTCTATATAATAGATCCCTCTGCGTGTAATGACTATATAATAGATCCCTCTGCATGTAATGACTCTATGTAAGAGATCCCTCTGCGTGTAATGACTCTATATAATAGATCCTTCTGCGTGTAATGACTCTATATATAGATCCTTCTGTGCGTAATGACTCTATATAATAGATCCCTCTGCGTGTAATGACTCTATATATAGATCCCTCTGCGTGTAATGACTCTATATATAATAGATCCCTCTGCATCTAATGACTCTATATAATAGATCCCTCTGTGTGTAATGACTCTATATAATAGATACCTCTGCGTGTAATGACTCTATATAATAGATCCCTCTGCGTGTAATGACTCTATATAATAGATCCCTCTGTGTGTAATGGATCTATATAATAGATCCCTCTGTGTAATGACTCTATATAATAGATCCCTCTGCGTGTAATGACTCTATATAATAGATCCCTCTGTGTGTAATGACTCTATATAATAGATACCTCTGTGTGTAATGACTCTATATAATAGATCCCTCTGCGTGTAATGACTCTATATATAATAGATCCCTCTGCGTGTAATGACTCTATATAATAGATCCCTCTGTGTGTAATGACTCTATATAATAGATCCCTCTGCGTGTAATGACTCTATATAATAGATCGCTGTGTGTAATGACTCTATATAATAGATCCATCTGCGTATAATGACTCTATATAATAGATCCCTCTGCGTGTAATGACTCTATATATAATAGATCCCTCTGCGTGTAATGACTATATAATAGATCACTGTGTGTAATGACTCCATATAATAGATCCCTCTGTGTGTAATGACTCTATATAATAGATCCCTGTGTGTAATGACTCTATATAATAGATCCCTCTGTGTGTAATGACTCTATATAATAGATCCCTCTGCGTGTAATGACTCTATGTAATAGATCCCTGTGTAATGACTCTCTATAATAATCACTCCGTGTGTAATGACTCTATATAATAGATCCCTGTGTGTGTAATGACTCTATATAATAGATCCCTCTGTGTGTAATGACTCTATATAATAGATCCCTCTGCGTGTAATGACTCTATATAATAGATCGCTGTGTGTAATGACTCTATAATAGATCCCTCTGTGTGTAATGACTCTATATAATAGATCCCTCTGTGTGAAATGACTCTATATAATAGATCCCTCTGTGTGTAATGACTCTATATATTAGATCACTCTGTGTGTAATGACTATAATAGATCCCTCTGTGTGTAATGACTATATAATAGACCCCTGTGTGTAATGACTATATAATAGACCCCTGTGTGTAATGACTCTATGTAATAGATCCCTGTGTGTAATGACTCTATATAATAGATCCCTCTGTGTGTAATGACTCTATATAATAGATCCCTCTGTGTGTAATGACTCTATATAATAGATCCCTGTGTGTAATGACTCTATATAATAGATCCCTCTGTGTGTAATGACTCTATGTAATAGATCCCTCTGTGTGTAATGACTATGTAATAGATCCCTCTGTGTAATGACTCTATATAATAATCACTCCGTGTGTAATGACTCTATATAATAGATCCCTGTGTGTGTAATGACTCTATATAATAGATCCCTCTGTGTGTAATGACTCTATGTAATAGATCCCTCTGTGTAATGACTCTATATAATAGATCCCTCTGTGTGTAATGACTCTATATAATAGATCCCTGTGTGTAATGACTCTATATAATAGATCCCTCTGTGTGTAATGACTCTATATAATAGATCCCTCTGTGTGTAATGACTCTATATAATAGATCCCTCTGTGTGTAATGACTCTATAGAATAGATCCTTCTGTGTGTAATGACTATATAATAGATCCCTCTGTGTGTAATGACTCTATATAATAGATCGCTCTGTGTGTAATGACTCTATATAATAGATACCTCTGTGTGCAATGACTCTATATAATAGATCCCTCTGCGTGTAATGACTCTATATAATAGATCCCTCTGCGTGTAATGACTCTATATAATAGATCCCTCTGCGTGTAATGACTATATAATAGATCCATCTGTGCGTAATGACACTATATAATAGATCCCTCAGTGTGTAATGACTCTATATAATAGATCCCTCTGTGTGTAATGACTCTATATAATAGATACCTCTGCGTGTAATGACTCTATATAATAGATCGCTCTGTGTGTAATGACTCTATATAATAGATCGCTCTGCGTGTAATGACTCTATATAATAGATCCCTCTGTGTGTAATGACTCTATATAATAGATCCCTCTGCGTGTAATGACTCTATATAATAGATCCCTCTGTGTGTAATGACTCTATATAATAGATCCCTCTGTGTGTAATGAATCTATATAATAGATCCCTCTGCGTGTAATGACTCTATATAATAGATCCCTCTGTGTGTAATGACTCTGTATAATAGATCCCTCTGTGTGTAATGACTCTATATAATAGATCCCTCTGCGTGTAATGACTCTATATAATAGATCCCTCTGTGTGTAATGACTCTATATAATAGATCCCTCTGTGTGTAATGACTCTATATAATAGATCCCTCTGCGTGTAATGACTCTATATAATAGATCACTCTGTGTGTAATGACTCTATATAATAGATCCCTCTGTGTGTAATGACTCTATATAATAGATCCCTCTGCGTGTAATGACTCTATATAATAGATCCCTCTGTGTGTAATGACTCTATATAATAGATCCCTCTGTGTAATGACTCTATATAATAGATCCCTGTGTGTAATGACTCTATATAATAGATCCCTCTGCGTGTAATGACTCTATATAATAGATCCCTCTGTGTGTAATGACTCTATATAATAGATCCCACTGCGTGTAATGACTCTATATAATAGATCCCTGTGTGTAATGACTCTATATAATAGATCCCTCTGCGTGTAATGACTCTATATATAGATCCCTCTGCGTGTAATGACTCTCTATATAATAGATCCCTCTGCATGTAATGACTCTATATAATAGATCCCTCAGTGTGTAATGACTCTATATAATAGATCCCTATGCGTGTAATGACTCTATATAATAGATCCCTGTGTGTAATGACTCTATAGAATAGATCCCTCTGCGTGTAATGACTCTATACAATAGATCCCTCTGTGTGTAATGACTCTATATAATAGATCCCTCTGCGTGTAATGACTATATAATAGATCCCTCTGCATGTAATGACTCTATGTAAGAGATCCCTCTGCGTGTAATGACTCTATATAATAGATCCCTCTGTGTGTAATGACTCTATATAATAGATCCCTCTGCGTGTAATGACTATATAATAGATCCATCTGTGCATAATGACACTATATAATAGATCCCTCAGTGTGTAATGACTCTATATAATAGATCCCTATGCGTGTAATGACTCTATATAATAGATCCCTCTGTGTGTAATGACTCTATAGAATAGATCCCTCTGCGTGTAATGACTCTATACAATAGATCCCTCTGTGTGTAATGACTCTATATAATAGATCCCTCTGCGTGTAATGACTATATAATAGATCCCTCTGCATGTAATGACTCTATGTAAGAGATCCCTCTGCGTGTAATGACTCTATATAATAGATCGCTCTGTGTGTAATGACTCTATATATAATAGATCCCTCTGCATCTAATGACTCTATATAATAGATCCCTCTGTGTGTAATGACTCTATATAATAGATACCTCTGCGTGTAATGACTCTATGTAATAGATCCCTCTGCGTGTAATGACTCTATATAATAGATCCCTCTGCGTGTAATGACTATATAATAGATCCATCTGTGCATAATGACACTATATAATAGATCCCTCAGTGTGTAATGACTCTATATAATAGATCCCTATGCGTGTAATGACTCTATATAATAGATCCCTCTGTGTGTAATGACTCTATAGAATAGATCCCTCTGCGTGTAATGACTCTATACAATAGATCCCTCTGTGTGTAATGACTCTATATAATAGATCCCTCTGCGTGTAATGACTATATAATAGATCCCTCTGCATGTAATGACTCTATGTAAGAGATCCCTCTGCGTGTAATGACTCTATATAATAGATCGCTCTGTGTGTAATGACTCTATATATAATAGATCCCTCTGCATCTAATGACTCTATATAATAGATCCCTCTGTGTGTAATGACTCTATATAATAGATACCTCTGCGTGTAATGACTCTATGTAATAGATCCTTCTGCGTGTAATGACTCTATATATAGATCCTTCTGTGCGTAATGACTCTATATAATAGATCCCTCTGCGTGTAATGACTCTATATATAGATCCCTCTGCGTGTAATGACTCTATATATAATAGATCCCTCTGCATCTAATGACTCTATATAATAGATCCCTCTGTGTGTAATGACTCTATATAATAGATACCTCTGCGTGTAATGACTCTATATAATAGATCCCTCTGCGTGTAATGACTCTATATAATAGATCCCTCTGTGTGTAATGACTCTATATAATAGATACCTCTGTGTGTAATGACTCTATATAATAGATCCCTCTGCGTGTAATGACTCTATATATAATAGATCCCTCTGCGTGTAATGACTATATAATAGATCCCTCTGCGTGTAATGACTCTATATAATAGATCCCTCTGCGTGTAATGACTATATAATAGATCGCTGTGTGTAATGACTCTATATAATAGATCCCTCTGCGTGTAATGACTCTATATATAATAGATCCCTCTGCGTGTAATGACTCTATATAATAGATCCCTGTGTGTAATGACTCTATATAATAGATCCCTCTGTGTGTAATGACTCTATATAATAGATCCCTCTGTGTAATGACTATATAATAGACCCCTGTGTGTAATGACTATATAATAGACCCCTGTGTGTAATGACTATATAATAGACCCCTGTGTGTAATGACTATATAATAGACCCCTGTGTGTAATGACTCTATGTAATAGATCCCTGTGTGTAATGACTCTATATAATAGATCCCTCTGTGTGTAATGACTCTATATAATAGATCCCTCTGTGTGTAATGACTCTATATAATAGATCCCTGTGTGTAATGACTCTATATAATAGATCCCTCTGTGTGTAATGACTCTATGTAATAGATCCCTCTGTGTGTAATGACTATGTAATAGATCCCTCTGTGTAATGACTCTATATAATAATCACTCCGTGTGTAATGACTCTATATAATAGATCCCTGTGTGTGTAATGACTCTATATAATAGATCCCTCTGTGTGTAATGACTATATAATAGATCCCTATGCGTGTAATGACTCTATATAATAGATCCCTCTGTGTGTAATGACTCTATAGAATAGATCCCTCTGCGTGTAATGACTCTATATAATAGATCCCTCTGCGTGTAATGACTATATAATAGATCCCTCTGCATGTAATGACTCTATGTAAGAGATCCCTCTGCGTGTAATGACTCTATATAATAGATCGCTCTGTGTGTAATGACTCTATATATAATAGATCCCTCTGCATCTAATGACTCTATATAATAGATCCCTCTGTGTGTAATGACTCTATATAATAGATACCTCTGCGTGTAATGACTCTATGTAATAGATCCTTCTGCGTGTAATGACTCTATATATAGATCCTTCTGTGCGTAATGACTCTATATAATAGATCCCTCTGCGTGTAATGACTCTATATATAGATCCCTCTGCGTGTAATGACTCTATATATAATAGATCCCTCTGCATCTAATGACTCTATATAATAGATCCCTCTGTGTGTAATGACTCTATATAATAGATACCTCTGCGTGTAATGACTCTATATAATAGATCCCTCTGCGTGTAATGACTCTATATAATAGATCCCTCTGTGTGTAATGACTCTATATAATAGATACCTCTGTGTGTAATGACTCTATATAATAGATCCCTCTGCGTGTAATGACTCTATATATAATAGATCCCTCTGCGTGTAATGACTATATAATAGATCCCTCTGCGTGTAATGACTCTATATAATAGATCCCTCTGCGTGTAATGACTATATAATAGATCGCTGTGTGTAATGACTCTATATAATAGATCCCTCTGCGTGTAATGACTATATATAATAGATCCCTCTGCGTGTAATGACTCTATATAATAGATCCCTGTGTGTAATGACTCTATATAATAGATCCCTCTGTGTGTAATGACTCTATATAATAGATCCCTCTGTGTAATGACTATATAATAGACCCCTGTGTGTAATGACTATATAATAGACCCCTGTGTGTAATGACTATATAATAGACCCCTGTGTGTAATGACTCTATGTAATAGATCCCTGTGTGTAATGACTCTATATAATAGATCCCTCTGTGTGTAATGACTCTATATAATAGATCCCTCTGTGTGTAATGACTCTATATAATAGATCCCTGTGTGTAATGACTCTATATAATAGATCCCTCTGTGTGTAATGACTCTATGTAATAGATCCCTCTGTGTGTAATGACTATGTAATAGATCCCTCTGTGTAATGACTCTATATAATAATCACTCCGTGTGTAATGACTCTATATAATAGATCCCTGTGTGTGTAATGACTCTATATAATAGATCCCTCTGTGTGTAATGACTCTATGTAATAGATCCCTCTGTGTGTAATGACTCTATATAATAGATCCCTCTGTGTGTAATGACTCTATATAATAGATCCCTGTGTGTAATGACTCTATAGAATAGATCCCTCTGTGTGTAATGACTCTATAGAATAGATCCCTCTGTGTGTAATGACTCTATAGAATAGATCCTTCTGTGTGTAATGACTATATAATAGATCCCTCTGTGTGTAATGACTCTATATAATAGATCGCTCTGTGTGTAATGACTCTATATAATAGATACCTCTGTGTGCAATGACTCTATATAATAGATCCCTCTGCGTGTAATGACTCTATATAATAGATCCCTCTGTGTGCAATGACTCTATATAATAGATCCCTCTGTGTGTAATGACTCTATAGAATAGATCCTTCTGTGTGTAATGACTATATAATAGATCACTCTGTGTGTAATGACTCTATATAATAGATCCCTCTATGTGCAATGACTCTATATAATAGATCCCTCTGCGTGTAATGACTCTATATAATAGATCCCTCTGCGTGTAATGACTATATAATAGATCCCTCTGCGTGTAATGACTCTATATAATAGATCCCTCTGTGTGTAATGACTCTATATAATAGATCACTCTACCAGTAATTACTATGTAATAGATCCCTCTGCGTGTAATGACTATATAATAGATCCCTCTGCGTGTAATGACTCTATATAATAGATCCCTCTGTGTGTAATGACTCTATATAATAGATCACTCTACCAGTAATGACTCTATATAATAGATCCCTCTGCGTGTAATGACTATATAATAGATCCCTCTGCGTGTAATGACTCTATATGATAGATCCCTCTGTGTGTAATGACTCTATATAATAGATCACTCTACCTGCAATGACTCTATATAATAGATCCATCTGCGTGTAATGACTATATAATAGATCCCTCTGCGTGTAATGACTCTATAATAGATCCCTCTGCGTGTAATGACTCTATATATAATAGATCCCTCTGCGTGTAATGACTATATAATAGATCACTGTGTGTAATGACTCTATAGAATAAATCCCTCTGCGTGTAATGACTCTATAGAATAGATCCCTCTGCGTGTAATGACTATATAATAGATCCCTCTGCGTGTAATGACTCTGTAATAGATCCTTCTGCGTGTAATGACTATATAATAGATCCATCTGCGTGTAATGACTCTATATAATAGATCCCTCTGCGTGTAATGACTCTATATAATAGATCCCTCTGCGTGTAATGACTCTATATAATAGATCCCTCTGCGTGTAATGACTCTATATAATAGATCCCTCTGCGTGTAATGACTCTATATAATAGATCCCTCTGCGTGTAATGACTCTATATAATAGATCCCTCTGCGTGTAATGACTCTATATAATAGATCCCTCTGCGTGTAATGACTATATAATAGATCCCTCTGCGTGTAATGACTCTATATAATAGATCCCTGTGCGTGTAATGACTCTATATATAATAGATCCCTCTGCGTGTAATGACTATATAATAGATCACTGTGTGTAATGACTCTATATAATAGATCCCTCTGCGTGTAATGACTATATAATAGATCCCTGTGTGTAATGACTCTATATAATAGATCCCTCTGTGTGTAATGACTCTATATAATAGATCCCTGTGTGTAATGACTCTATATAAAAAGATCCCTCTGTGTGTAATGACTCTATATAATAGACCGCTCTGTGTGTAATGACTCTATATAATAGATCGCTCTGTGTGTAATGACTCTATAATAGATCCCTCTGTGTAATGACTCTATATAATAGATCCCTCTGCGTGTAATGACTCTATATAATAGATCCCTCTGCGTGTAATGACTCTATATAATAAATCCCTCTGCGTGTAATGACTCTATATAATAAATCCCTCTGCGTGTAATGACTCTATATAATAGATCGCTCTGCGTGTAATGACTCTATATAATAGATCCCTCTGCGTGTAATGACTCTATATAATAAATCCCTCTGCGTGTAATGACTCTATATAATAAATCCCTCTGCGTGTAATGACTCTATATAATAGATCACTCTGTGTGTAATGACTCTATGTAATAGATCCCTGTGTGTAATGACTATGTAATAGATCCCTGTGTAATGACTCTATGTAATAGATCACTCCGTGTGTAATGACTCTATATAATAGATCCCTGTGTGTATAATGACTCTATATAATAGATCCCTCTGTGTGTAATGACTCTATATAATAGATCCCTCTGTGTGTAATGACTCTAAATAACAGATCCCTCTGTGTGTAATGACTCTATATAATAGATCCCTCTGTGTGTAATGACTCTATATAATAGATCCCTGTGTGTAATGACTCTATATAATAGATCCCTCTGTGTGTAATGACTCTATATAATAGATCCCTCTGTGTGTAATGACTCTATATAATAGATGATATTCTAATTTAGTGAGATGCACCTGTATGTCCGCTGTGAATATCACGGCACAACGGGAAAGCTAAAGACCCCAAGAACATGCAGGACTGACAACGAGAGTGTAATATCCCCCTTTATTAGTGAATCTTGGGCTCAGCCTCCAGCAGCGGTCTCTGCACATGCAGGGTGGTCTCCAACATGGAAACACTGTATGGATGGTAGCGACGTGGGGTCCGTGCAGCTTATAAGTCGTGGTGGAGAATTTCACCCTCTACAGATGGGAATCCAACCACCAAGGACCAGAGCTCACTGGTCACCAGGTAGATGAGTCCACAGAGGCGACATTATTACACAATGGTCCATAATTAGCGAGATAAAAGGTCGACTCTTCATAGTCGACCGTCACGTTTCATCATTAGTACAATGTCTAGAAATCAGTCGTGGAATGAGGAATGGAGGACGCGGAGAACATGGGTCGTCCTGCCTGCAGCCGTATGTGCAGATACATGAGCGGCCAGCGAGACGTCTCCACATCATAACCACCATGGGAACCTCCCGTCCCTCTACGCACCCCGGCTCCAGGTCGTGTCCTGGACTGTCATAGGATCTCCACTCAGGTAACACTTCTAGAAGAAGTCTGGGAAGGTGTATTGGAGCAGAATGATGGCACCGACCACCAGCACAGCGCACAGGAGGAACAGCAGCCACACAGGGAAGGTTCCTGGAAGGGAAACAGCAAGAGACATCAGCAAAGGCACCGCTAACTATGCAGAAAGAGCGGTCAGCAAAGGCACCGCTAACTATGCAGAAACAGCAGGAGACGTCAGCAAAGGCACCGCTAACTATGCAGAAACAGCAGGAGACGTCAGCAAAGGCACCGCTAACTATGCAGAAACAGCAGGAGAGGTCAGCAAAGGCACCGCTAACTATGCAGAAACAGCAGGAGACGTCAGCAAAGGCACCGCTAACTATGCAGAAACAGCAGGAGACGTCAGCAAAGGCACCGCTAACTATGCAGAAACAGCAGGAGACGTCAGCAAAGGCACCGCTAACTATACAGAAACAGCAGGAGACGTCAGCAAAGGCACCGCTAACTATACAGAAACAGCAGGAGACGTCAGCAAAGGCACCGCTAACTATGCAGAAACAGCAGGAGACGTCAGCAAAGGCACCGCTAACTATGCAGAAACAGCAGGAGACGTCAGCAAAGGCACCGCTAACTATACAGAAACAGCAGGAGAGGTCAGCAAAGGCACCGCTAACTATGCAGAAACAGCAGGAGACGTCAGCAAAGACACCGCTAACTATACAGAAACAGCAGGAGAGGTCAGCAAAGGCACCGCTAACTATGCAGAAACAGCAGGAGAGGTCAACAAAGGCACCGCTAACTATGCAGAAACAGCAGGAGAGGTCAGCAAAGGCACCGCTAACTATGCAGAAACAGCAGGAGAGGTCAGCAAAGGCACCGCTAACTATGCAGAAACAGCAGGAGACGTCAGCAAAGACACCGCTAACTATGCAGAAACAGCAGGAGAGGTCAGCAAAGGCACCGCTAACTATGCAGAAACAGCAGGAGAGGTCAACAAAGGCACCGCTAACTATGCAGAAACAGCAGGAGAGGTCAGCAAAGGCACCGCTAACTATGCAGAAACAGCAGGAGAGGTCAACAAAGGCACCGCTAACTATGCAGAAACAGCAGGAGAGGTCAGCAAAGGCACCGCTAACTATACAGAAACAGCAGGAGACGTCAGCAAAGACACCGCTAACTATGCAGAAACAGCAGGAGACGTCAGCAAAGACACCGCTAACTATGCAGAAACAGCAGGAGACGTCAGCAAAGGCACCGCTAACTATACAGAAACAGCAGGAGACGTCAGCAAAGGCACCGCTAACTATGCAGAAACAGCAGGAGACGTCAACAAAGGCACCGCTAACTATGCAGAAACAGCAGGAGAGGTCAGCAAAGGCACCGCTAACTATGCAGAAACAGCAGGAGAGGTCAGCAAAGGCACCGCTAACTATACAGAAACAGCAGGAGACGTCAGCAAAGACACCGCTAACTATGCAGAAACAGCAGGAGACGTCAGCAAAGGCACCGCTAACTATGCAGAAACAGCAGGAGACGTCAGCAAAGGCACCGCTAACTATACAGAAACAGCAGGAGACGTCAGCAAAGGCACCGCTAACTATGCAGAAACAGCGGGAGAGGTCAGCAAAGGCACCGCTAACTATGCAGAAACAGCAGGAGAGGTCAGCAAAGGCACCGCTAACTATGCAGAAACAGCAGGAGAGGTCAGCAAAGGCACCGCTAACTATGCAGAAACAGCAGGAGAGGTCAGCAAAGGCACCGCTAACTATGCAGAAACAGCAGGAGAGGTCAGCAAAGGCACCGCTAACTATGCAGAAACAGCAGGAGAGGTCAGCAAAGGCACCGCTAACTATGCAGAAACAGCAGGAGACGTCAACAAAGGCACCGCTAACTATGCAAAAACAGCAGGAGACGTCAGCAAAGGCACCGCTAACTATGCAGAAACAGCAAGAGAGGTCAACAAAGGCACCGCTAACTATGCAGAAACAGCAGGAGAGGTCAGCAAAGGCACCGCTAACTATGCAGAAACAGCAGGAGAGGTCAGGAAAGGCACCGCTAACTATGCAGAAACAGCAGGAGAGGTCAGCAAAGGCACCGCTAACTATGCAGAAACAGCAGGAGAGGTCAGCAAAGGCACCGCTAACTATGCAGAAACAGCAGGAGACGTCAACAAAGCCACCGCTAACTATGCAGAAACAACAGGAGACGTCAGCAAAGCCACCGCTAACTATGCAGAAACAGCAGGAGAGGTCAGCAAAGCCACCGCTAACTATGCAGAAACAGCAGGAGAGGTCAGGAAAGGCACCGCTAACTATGCAGAAACAGCAGGAGAGGTCAGCAAAGACACCGCTAACTATGCAGAAACAGCAGGAGACGTCAGCAAAGACACCGCTAACTATGCAGAAACAGCAGGAGAGGTCAGCAAAGGCACCGCTAACTATGCAGAAACAGCAGGAGAGGTCAGCAAAGGCACCGCTAACTATGCAGAAACAGCAGGAGAGGTCAGCAAAGGCACCGCTAACTATGCAGAAACAGCAGGAGACGTCAGCAAAGGCACCGCTAACTATGCAGAAACAGCAGGAGATGTCAGCAAAGGCACCGCTACCTAAGCAGAAACAGCAGGAGAGGTCAGCAAAGGCACCGCTAACTATGCAGAAACAGCAGGAGACGTCAGCAAAGACACCGCTAACTATGCAGAAACAGCAGGAGAGGTCAGCAAAGGCACCGCTAACTATACAGAAACAGCAGGAGACGTCAGCAAAGGCACCGCTAACTATGCAGAAACAGCAGGAGAGGTCAGCAAAGGCACCGCTAACTATGCAGAAACAGCAGGAGACGTCAGCAAAGGCACCGCTAACTATGCAGAAACAGCAGGAGAGGTCAGCAAAGGCACCGCTAACTATACACACTCTTCAAGGGCTCGTCCTAGTAGACCTGCGGCATCCTACTATTCGGGCCACAGAACCTGGTTTCCTGCTTTTAACCCCTTCCATCCATCCTCTGCCTTTAGACAAGTAGGCTCTGTGATCATAGACCATAACCACAGCGATCAGCAGCGATTACTATTCTCCACTGCCCATCCCCCACACATGGTGGTCGTAGGGTTATAACTACAGGTAAACACCCCCCAGGGCTGTCACCACCAAAACAAGGGCGCAGGAGAATTTCCACGTGTTGGCAGTATAGCCTCCCATACACATTATCACTGTAATTACAGCACGCTGACCCCCCAACAACCTCCCATCCACCCTGAAAGACTCGCATGGCTCTTCAAGGAGCTGAGGACACCTACGTCTGTTGGGCAGGACGTGTAGTTTACAGCGACTGTCCACCGCCACGCTCAGCATGGCCGCCTCATTGTCACCACGTAGAATCTGTCCTTGCACAGTGTCCGGTAAGAAGGCCAAGTCAGTGACCACAATGCCGTGCGCTTCCTGCACGTAGTACAGCTTCTGTACAGAGAGACCGCACAGGATGAGTATGAGGAGGAAAAGGGGGCAGAGGGAAAAGGCGGAAGAGAAGGGAGCAGGGGGGTAAAGGAGGAGGAGAAAGAAGCATGGGGGTACAGGAGGAAGAAAAGGGAGCAGGGGGGTAAAGGAGGAGGAGAAGGAAGCAGGGGGGTAAAGGAGGAGGAGAAGGAAGCAGGGGGGTACAGGAGGAGGAGAAGGAAGCAGGGGGGTACAGGAGAAAGAGAAGGGAGCATGGGGGTACAGGAGGAAGAGAAGGGAGCATGGGGGTACAGGAGGAAGAGAAGGGAGCATGGGGGTACAGGAGGAAGAGAAGGGAGCATGGGGGGTAAAGGAGGAGGAGAAGGGAGCATGGGGGGTAAAGGAGGAGGAGAAGGGAGCATGGGGGGTAAAGGAGGAGGAGAAGGAAGCATGGGGGGTAAAGGAGGAGGAGAAGGGAGCATGGGGGTACAGGAGGAAGAGAAGGGAGCATGGGGGGTAAAGGAGGAAGAGAAGGAAGCATAGGGGGCGTAAAGGAGGAGGAGAAGGGAGCATGGGGGTACAGGAGGAAGAGAAGGGAGCATGGGGGTACAGGAGGAAGAGAAGGGAGCATGGGGGGTAAAGGAGGAGGAGAAGGAAGCATGGGGGGTAAAGGAGGAGGAGAAGGGAGCATGGGGGTACAGGAGGAAGAGAAGGGAGCATGGGGGGTAAAGGAGGAAGAGAAGGAAGCATAGGGGGCGTAAAGGAGGAGGAGAAGGGAGCATGGGGGTACAGGAGGAAGAGAAGGGAGCATGGGGGGTAAAGGAGGAAGAGAAGGAAGCATAGGGGGCGTAAAGGAGGAGGAGAAGGGAGCATGGGTGGGTACAGGAGGAAGAGAAGGGAGCAGGGGGGTAAAGGAGGAAGAGAAGGAAGCATAGGGGGCGTAAAGGAGGAGGAGAAGGAAGCATAGGGGGCGTAAAGGAGGAGGAGAAGGAAGCATGGGGGTACAGGAGGAAGAGAAGGGAACAGAGGGTACAGGAGGAAGAGAAGGGCGCAGACGGAAAAGGAGGAGGAGAAGGGCGCATGGGGGGTAAAGGAGGAGGAGAAGGGAGCATGGGGGGGTAAAGGAGGAGGAGAAGGAAGCATGGGGGGGTAAAGGAGGAGGAGGAGGGAGCATGGGGGGGTAAAGGAGGAGGAGAAGGGAGCAGGGGGGTAAAGGAGGAGGAGAAGGAAGCAGGGGGGTAAAGGAGGAGGAGAAGGAAGCAGGGGGGTAAAGGAGGAGGAAAAGGAAGCAGGGGGGTAAAGGAGGAGGAGAAGGAAGCAGGGGGGTAAAGGAGGAGGAGAAGGAAGCAGGGGGGTACAGGAGGAGGAGAAGGAAGCATGGGGGGTAAAGGAGGAGGAGAAGGGAGCATGGGGGTACAGGAGGAAGAGAAGGGAGCATGGGGGGTAAAGGAGGAAGAGAAGGAAGCATAGGGGGCGTAAAGGAGGAGGAGAAGGGAGCATGGGGGTACAGGAGGAAGAGAAGGGAGCATGGGGGTACAGGAGGAAGAGAAGGGAGCATGGGGGGTAAAGGAGGAGGAGAAGGAAGCATGGGGGGTAAAGGAGGAGGAGAAGGGAGCATGGGGGTACAGGAGGAAGAGAAGGGAGCATGGGGGGTAAAGGAGGAAGAGAAGGAAGCATAGGGGGCGTAAAGGAGGAGGAGAAGGGAGCATGGGGGTACAGGAGGAAGAGAAGGGAGCATGGGGGGTAAAGGAGGAAGAGAAGGAAGCATAGGGGGCGTAAAGGAGGAGGAGAAGGGAGCATGGGTGGGTACAGGAGGAAGAGAAGGGAGCAGGGGGGTAAAGGAGGAAGAGAAGGAAGCATAGGGGGCGTAAAGGAGGAGGAGAAGGAAGCATAGGGGGCGTAAAGGAGGAGGAGAAGGAAGCATGGGGGTACAGGAGGAAGAGAAGGGAACAGAGGGTACAGGAGGAAGAGAAGGGCGCAGACGGAAAAGGAGGAGGAGAAGGGCGCATGGGGGGTAAAGGAGGAGGAGAAGGGAGCATGGGGGGGTAAAGGAGGAGGAGAAGGAAGCATGGGGGGGTAAAGGAGGAGGAGGAGGGAGCATGGGGGGGTAAAGGAGGAGGAGAAGGGAGCAGGGGGGTAAAGGAGGAGGAGAAGGAAGCAGGGGGGTAAAGGAGGAGGAGAAGGAAGCAGGGGGGTAAAGGAGGAGGAAAAGGAAGCAGGGGGGTAAAGGAGGAGGAGAAGGAAGCAGGGGGGTAAAGGAGGAGGAGAAGGAAGCAGGGGGGTACAGGAGGAGGAGAAGGAAGCAGGGGGGTACAGGAGGAGGAGGAGGAGGAGAAGGAAGCAGGGGGTACAGGAGGAAGAGAAGGGAGCATGGGGGTATAGGAGGAAGAGAAGGGAGCATGGGGGTACAGGAGGAAGAGAAGGGAGCATGGGGGTACAGGAGGAAGAGAAGGGAGCATGGGGGTACAGGAGGAAGAGAAGGGAGCATGGGGGGTAAAGGAGGAGGAGAAGGGAGCATGGGGGTACAGGAGGAAGAGAAGGGAGCATGGGTGGGTACAGGAGGAAGAGAAGGGAGCATGGGTGGGTACAGGAGGAAGAGAAGGGAGCAGGGGGGTAAAGGAGGAAGAGAAGGGAGCATAGGGGGCGTAAAGGAGGAGGAGAAGGAAGCATGGGGGGCGTAAAGGAGGAGGAGAAGGAAGCATGGGGGTACAGGAGGAAGAGAAGGGAACAGAAGGTACAGGAGGAAGAGAAGGGCGCGGACGGAAAAGGAGGAGGAGAAGGGCGCATGGGGGGTAAAGGAGGAGGAGAAGGGAGCATGGGGGGGATAAAGGAGGAGGAGAAGGGAGCATGGGGGGGGTAAAGGAGGAGGAGAAGGAAGCATGGGGGGGTAAAGGAGGAGGAGGAGGGAGCATGGGTGGGGTAAAGGAGGAGGAGAAGGGAACAGGGGGGTACAGGAGGAAGAGAAGGGAGCAGGGGGGTAAAGGAGGAGGAGAAGGAAGCATGGGGGTACAGGAGGAAGAGAAGGGAGCAGGGGGGTACAGGAGGAAGAGAAGGGAGCAGGGGGGTACAGGAGGAAGAGAAGGGAGCAGGGGGGTACAGGAGGAAGAGAAGGGAGCAGGGGGGTACAGGAGGAAGAGAAGGGAGCAGGGGGGTACAGGAGGAAGAGAAGGGAGCAGGGGGGTACAGGAGGAAGAGAAGGAAGCATGGGGGGTACAGGAGGAAGAGAAGGAAGCATGGGGGGTACAGGAGGAGGAGGAGAAGGGAGCATGGGGGTACAGGAGGAAGAGAAGGGAGCATGGGGGTACAGGAGGAAGAGAAGGGAGCTTGGGGGTACAGGAGGAAGAGAAGGGAGCATGGGGGTACAGGAGGAAGAGAAGGGAGCATGGGTGGGTAAAGGAGGAGGAGAAGGAAGCATGGGGGTACAGGAGGAGGAGAAGGGAGCATGGGGGTACAGGAGGAGGAGAAGGGAGCATGGGGGTACAGGAGGAAGAGAAGGGAGCAGGGGGTTACAGGAGGAAGAGAAGGGAGCAGGGGGGTACAGGAGGAAGAGAAGGGAGCATGGGGGGTGCAGGAGGAAGAGAAGGAAGCATGGGGGGTGCAGGAGGAAGAGAAGGAAGCATGGGGGGTAAAGGAGGAGGAGAAGGGAGCATGGGGGGTAAAGGAGGAGAAGGGAGCATGGGGGTACAGGAGGAAGAGAAGGAAGCATGGGGGGTACAGGAGGAGGAGAAGGAAGCATGGGGGTAAAGGAGGAGGAGAAGGAAGCATGGGTGGGTAAATGAGGAGAAGGGAGCAGGGGGTACAGGAGGAAGAGAAGGGAGCAGGGGGTACAGGAGGAAGAGAAGGGAGCAGGGGGTACAGGAGGAAGAGAAGGGAGCAGGGGGTAAAGGAGGAAGAGAAGGAAGCATGGGGGTACAGGAGGAAGAGAAGGGAGCATGGGGGTACAGGAGGAAGAGAAGGGAGCATGGGGGTACAGGAGGAAGAGAAGGGAGCATGGGGGTACAGGAGGAAGAGAAGGAAGCATGGGTGGGTAAAGGAGGAGGAGAAGGAAGCATGGGGGTACAGGAGGAGGAGAAGGGAGCATGGGGGTACAGGAGGAAGAGAAGGGAGCAGGGGGTTACAGGAGGAAGAGAAGGGAGCAGGGGGGTACAGGAGGAAGAGAAGGGAGCATGGGGGTACAGGAGGAAGAGAATGGAGCAGGGGGGTACAGGAGGAAGAGAAGGGAGCATGGGGGGTGCAGGAGGAAGAGAAGGAAGCATGGGGGGTAAAGGAGGAAGAGAAGGAAGCATGGGGGGTAAAGGAGGAGGAGAAGGGAGCATGGGGGGTAAAGGAGGAGGAGAAGGGAGCATGGGGGGTAAAGGAGGAGGAGAAGGGAGCATGGGGGGTGCAGGAGGAAGAGAAGGAAGCATGGGGATAAAGGAGGAGGAGGAGAAGGGAGCATGGGGGTACAGGAGGAAGAGAAGGAAGCATGGGGGGTACAGGAGGAAGAGAAGGAAGCAGGGGGGTACAGGAGGAGGAGAAGGAAGCAGGGGGGTACAGGAGGAGGAGAAGGAAGCAGGGGGGTACAGGAGGAGGAGAAGGAAGCAGGGGGGTACAGGAGGAGGAGGAGGAGAAGGAAGCAGGGGGTACAGGAGGAAGAGAAGGGAGCATGGGGGTATAGGAGGAAGAGAAGGGAGCATGGGGGTACAGGAGGAAGAGAAGGGAGCATGGGGGTACAGGAGGAAGAGAAGGGAGCATGGGGGTACAGGAGGAAGAGAAGGGAGCATGGGGGGTAAAGGAGGAGGAGAAGGGAGCATGGGGGTACAGGAGGAAGAGAAGGGAGCATGGGTGGGTACAGGAGGAAGAGAAGGGAGCATGGGTGGGTACAGGAGGAAGAGAAGGGAGCAGGGGGGTAAAGGAGGAAGAGAAGGGAGCATAGGGGGCGTAAAGGAGGAGGAGAAGGAAGCATGGGGGGCGTAAAGGAGGAGGAGAAGGAAGCATGGGGGTACAGGAGGAAGAGAAGGGAACAGAAGGTACAGGAGGAAGAGAAGGGCGCGGACGGAAAAGGAGGAGGAGAAGGGCGCATGGGGGGTAAAGGAGGAGGAGAAGGGAGCATGGGGGAGGTAAAGGAGGAGGAGAAGGGAGCATGGGGGGGTAAAGGAGGAGGAGAAGGAAGCATGGGGGGGTAAAGGAGGAGGAGGAGGGAGCATGGGTGGGTAAAGGAGGAGGAGAAGGGAACAGGGGGGTACAGGAGGAAGAGAAGGGAGCAGGGGGGTACAGGAGGAAGAGAAGGGAGCAGGGGGGTACAGGAGGAAGAGAAGGGAGCAGGGGGGTACAGGAGGAAGAGAAGGGAGCAGGGGGGTACAGGAGGAAGAGAAGGGAGCAGGGGGGTACAGGAGGAAGAGAAGGGAGCAGGGGGGTACAGGAGGAAGAGAAGGGAGCAGGGGGGTACAGGAGGAAGAGAAGGGAGCAGGGGGGTACAGGAGGAAGAGAAGGGAGCAGGGGGGTACAGGAGGAAGAGAAGGAAGCATGGGGGGTACAGGAGGAAGAGAAGGAAGCATGGGGGGTACAGGAGGAGGAGGAGAAGGGAGCATGGGGGTACAGGAGGAAGAGAAGGGAGCATGGGGGTACAGGAGGAAGAGAAGGGAGCTTGGGGGTACAGGAGGAAGAGAAGGGAGCTTGGGGGTACAGGAGGAAGAGAAGGGAGCATGGGGGTACAGGAGGAAGAGAAGGGAGCATGGGTGGGTAAAGGTGGAGGAGAAGGAAGCATGGGGGTACAGGAGGAGGAGAAGGGAGCATGGGGGTACAGGAGGAGGAGAAGGGAGCATGGGGGTACAGGAGGAAGAGAAGGGAGCAGGGGGTTACAGGAGGAAGAGAAGGGAGCAGGGGGTACAGGAGGAAGAGAAGGGAGCATGGGGGGTGCAGGAGGAAGAGAAGGAAGCATGGGGGGTGCAGGAGGAAGAGAAGGAAGCATGGGGGGTAAAGGAGGAGGAGAAGGGAGCATGGGGGGTAAAGGAGGAGGAGGAAGCATGGGGGGTGCAGGAGGAAGAGAAGGAAGCATGGGGATAAAGGAGGAGGAGGAGAAGGGAGCATGGGGGTACAGGAGGAAGAGAAGGAAGCATGGGGGGTACAGGAGGAACAGAAGGAAGCATGGGGGTAAAGGAGGAGGAGAAGGAAGCATGGGTGGGTAAATGAGGAGAAGGGAGCAGGGGGTACAGGAGGAAGAGAAGGGAGCAGGGGGTACAGGAGGAAGAGAAGGGAGCAGGGGGTACAGGAGGAAGAGAAGGGAGCAGGGGGTACAGGAGGAAGAGAAGGGAGCAGGGGGTACAGGAGGAAGAGAAGGGAGCAGGGGGTACAGGAGGAAGAGAAGGGAGCAGGGGGTAAAGGAGGAAGAGAAGGAAGCATGGGGGTACAGGAGGAAGAGAAGGGAGCATGGGGGTACAGGAGGAAGAGAAGGAAGCATGGGTGGGTAAAGGAGGAGGAGAAGGAAGCATGGGGGTACAGGAGGAGGAGAAGGGAGCATGGGGGTACAGGAGGAAGAGAAGGGAGCAGGGGGTTACAGGAGGAAGAGAAGGGAGCAGGGGGGTACAGGAGGAAGAGAAGGGAGCATGGGGGTACAGGAGGAAGAGAATGGAGCAGGGGGGTACAGGAGGAAGAGAAGGGAGCATGGGGGGTGCAGGAGGAAGAGAAGGAAGCATGGGGGGTAAAGGAGGAAGAGAAGGAAGCATGGGGGGTAAAGGAGGAGGAGAAGGGAGCATGGGGGGTAAAGGAGGAGGAGAAGGGAGCATGGGGGGTAAAGGAGGAGGAGAAGGGAGCATGGGGGGTAAAGGAGGAGGAGAAGGGAGCATGGGGGGTGCAGGAGGAAGAGAAGGAAGCATGGGGATAAAGGAGGAGGAGGAGAAGGGAGCATGGGGGTACAGGAGGAAGAGAAGGAAGCATGGGGGGTACAGGAGGAAGAGAAGGAAGCATGGGGGGTACAGGAGGAAGAGAAGGAAGCATGGGGGGTAAATGAGGAGGAGAAGGAAGCATGGGTGGGTAAATGAGGAGAAGGGAGCAGGGGGTACAGGAGGAAGAGAAGGGAGCAGGGGGTACAGGAGGAAGAGAAGGGAGCAGGGGGTACAGGAGGAAGAGAAGGGAGCAGGGGGTACAGGAGGAAGAGAAGGGAGCATGGGGGTAAAGGAGGAAGAGAAGGGAGCATGGGGGTAAAGGAGGAAGAGAAGGAAGCATGGGTGGGTAAAGGAGGAGGAGGAGAAGGGAGAATGGGGGTACAGGAGGAGGAGAATGGAGCAGGGGGGTGCAGGAGGAGGAGAATGGAGCAGGGGGGTGCAGGAGGAAGAGAAGGAAGAAGGGGGTGCAGGAGGAAGAGAAGGAAGAAGGGGGGGTGCAGGAGGAAGAGAAGGAAGAAGGGGGGTGCAAGAGGAAGAGAAGGAAGAAGGGGGGTGCAGGAGGAAGAAGGGGGGGTGCAGGAGGAAGAGAAGGAAGAAGGGGGGTTGCAGGAGGAAGAGAAGGAAGAAGGGTAAAAGAGGAAGAGAAGGAAGCATGGGAGTAAAGGAGGAAGAAAAGGAAGCAGGGGGGTAAAGGAGGAAGAAAAGGAAGCAGGGGGGTAAAGGAGGAAGAAAAGGAAGCAGGGGGGTAAAGGAGGAAGACAAGGAAGTAGGAGGAAGACAAGGAAGCAGGGGGGTGCAGGAGGAAAACAAGGAAGCGCGGGGGTGCAGGCGGACGAGAAGGAAGCAGGGGGGTGCAGGCGGAAGAGAAGGGCGCGGAGGGAAAAGGCGGAAGAGAAGGGCGCGGAGGGAAAAGGCGGAAGAGAAGGAAGCAGGGGGGTGCAGACGGAAGAGAAGGGCGCGGAGGGAAAAGGCGGAAGAGAAGGGCGCAGAGGGAAAAGGCGGAAGAGAAGGGCGCGGAGGGAAAAGGCGGAAGAGAAGGGCGCGGAGGGAAAAGGCGGAAGAGAAGGGCGCGGAGGGAAAAGGCGGAAGAGAAGGGCGCGGAGGGAAAAGGCGGAAGAGAAGGGCGCGGAGGGAAAAGGCGGAAGAGAAGGGCGCGGAGGGAAAAGGCGGAAGAGAAGGGCGCGGAGGGAAAAGGCGGAAGAGAAGGGCGCGGAGGGAAAAGGCGGAAGAGAAGGGCGCGGAGGGAAAAGGCGGAAGAGAAGGGCGCGGAGGGAAAAGGCGGAAGAGAAGGGCGCGGAGGGAAAAGGCGGAAGAGAAGGGCGCGGAGGGAAAAGGCGGAAGAGAAGGGCGCGGAGGGAAAAGGCGGAAGAGAAGGGCGCGGAGGGAAAAGGCGGAAGAGAAGGGCGCGGAGGGAAAAGGCGGAAGAGAAGGGCGCGGAGGGAAAAGGCGGAAGAGAAGGGCGCGGAGGGAAAAGGCGGAAGAGAATGGAGAGGAGAAGAATAGAGAAGACAGAGGGATTTGAGGAGGAGGATAAAAAGAAGGATAAAGGATAGCATAAAAAGATGCATAAACACAAGGTAGAGGAGACAAAGCATCATCAGAACCACATAAATACACAATAAACTGCACTTTAATCCTAGAAGTAAGCATCTTTCCACTGAGCTCAGCCCCATCTCTGCTCATCATGACCGATCTCTACAGGTTTAATCTGTAATTTGCCGCGTGAATGGATGGCACATAAATCATAATTTATAGTCCAATCTGAGGTGTAGGCTCACTAGCGCCCCCTGTGCTAGTGCTTCACATGAAGCCCCACAAAGCACCACAAGAGCCCTCAACATCTTTCCACCCAATGCAACATACAAACCTTAAGAGAAAAAGAAATGTAGATGGCGACAGAGCCGGTGACGGAGCCCAGACCCAGGAATGTTCCGCAATCACTGTAACAACCAAGTAACATGGAATTATCAGAACATGGAGCAGAGGAGATCCACGAGGAAGGAGTCATCAGCAGGAAGAGATAAGACGTCAGCAGGAAGAGAGAAGACGTGCGGGAGAGGAGTCGTCAGCAGGAAGAAAGAAGACGTGCAGGGGAGGAGTCGTCAGCAAGAAGAGAGAAGACGTGCGGCGGAGGAGTCGTCAGCAGGAAGTGAGAAGATGTGCGGTGGAGGAGTCATCAGCAGGAAGAGAGAAGACGTCAGCAGGAAGAGAGAAGACGTGCGGGGGAGGAGTCATCAGCAAGAAGAGAGAAGACGTGCGGCGGAGGAGGAGTCAGCAGGAAGAAAGAAGACGTGCAGGGGAGGAGTCGTCAGCAGGAAGAAAGAAGACGTGCAGGGGAGGAGTCGTCAGCAAGAAGAGAGAAGACGAGCGGGGGAGGAGTCATCGGCAAGAAGAGAGAAGACGGGCGGGGGAGGAGTCATCAGCAGGAAAAGAGAAGACGTGCGGAGGAGTCGTCAGCAGGAAGAGAGAAGACGTGCGGGGGAGGAGTCGTCAGCAGGAAGAGAGAAGACGTGCGGGGGAGGAGTCGTCAGCAGGAAGAGAGAAGACGTGCGGGGGAGGAGTCGTCAGCAGGAAGAGAGAAGACGTGCGGGGGAGGAGTCGTCAGCAGGAAGAGAGAAGACGTGCGGGGGAGGAGTCGTCAGCAGGAAGAGAGAAGACGTGCGGGGGAGGAGTCGTCAGCAGGAAGAGAGAAGACGTGCAGGGGAGGAGTCGTCAGCAGGAAGAGAGAAGACGTGCGGGGGATGAGTCGTCAGCAGGAAGAGAGAAGACGTGCGGGGGAGGAGTCGTCAGCAGGAAGAGAGAAGACGTGCGGGGGAGGAGTCGTCAGCAGGAAGAGAAGACGTGCGGAGGAGGAGTCGTCAGCAGGAAGAGAGAAGAAATGCGGGGGAGGAGTCAGCAGGAAGAGAGAAGACGTGCGGCGGAGGAGGAGTAAGCAGGAAGAGAGAAGACGTGCGGCGGAGGAGGAGTCAGCAGGAAGGGAGAAGACGTGCGGTGGAGGAGTCATCAGCAGGAAGAGAGAAGACGTCAGCAGGAAGAGAGAAGACGTGCGGGGGAGGAGTCAGCAGGAAGAGAGAAGACGTGCGGGGGCGGAGTCAGCAGGAAGAGAGAAGATGCGCGGGGGAGGAGTCAGCAGGAAGAGAAGACGCGCGGGGGAGGAGTCATCGGCAAGAAGAGAGAAGACGTGCGGGGGAGGAGTCATCGGCAAGAAGAGAGAAGACGTGCGGGGGAGTCGTCAGCAGGAAGAGAGAAGACGTGCGGGGGAGGAGTCATCGGCAAGAAGAGAAGACGTGCGGGGGAGGAGTCATCGGCTAGAAGAGAGAAGATGTGCAGGGGAGGAGTCATCAGCAGGAAGAGAGAAGCCGTGCGGAGGAGGCGTCAGCAGGAAGAGAGAAGACGTGAGGGGGAGGAGTCAGCAGGAAGAGAGAAGACGTGCGGAGGAGGAGTCATCAGCAGGAAGAGAGAAGACGTGCAGGGGAGGAGTCGTCAGCAGGAAGAGAGAAGACGTGCAGGGGAGGAGTCGTCAGCAGGAAGAGAGAAGACGTGCAGGGGAGGAGTCGTCAGCAGGAAGAGAGAAGACGTGCAGGGGAGGAGTCGTCAGCAGGAAGAGAGAAGACGTGCAGGGGAGGAGTCGTCAGCAGGAAGAGAGAAGACGTGCAGGGGAGGAGTCATCGGCAGGAAGAGAGAAGACGTGCGGGGGAGGAGTCAGCAGCAGGAAAAGAGAAGACGTGCGGAGGAGTCGTCAGCAGGAAGAGAGAAGACGTGCGGGTGAGGAGCCGTCAGCAGAAAGAGAAGACGTGCGGAGGAGGAGTCGTCAGCAGGAAGAGAGAAGTGCGGGGGAAGAGTCACCAGCAGGAAGAGAGAAGACGTGCGGGGGAGGAGTCACCAGCAGGAAGAGAGAAGACGTGAGGGGGAGGAGTCACCAGCAAGAAGAGAGAAGACGTGCGGGGGAGGAGTCATCTGCAGGAAGAGAGAAGACGTGCGGGGGAGGAGTCAGCAGCAGGAAGAGAGAAGACGTGCGGGGGGAGGAGTCATCAGCAGGAAGAGAGAAGACGTGCGGGGGGAGGAGTCATCGGCAAGAAGAGAGAAGACGTGCGGGGGAGGAGTCATCGGCAAGAAGAGAGAAGACGTGCGGGGGAGGAGTCATCGGCAAGAAGAGAAGACGCGCAGGGGAGGAGTCATCGGCAAGAAGAGAGAAGACATGCAGGGGAGGAGTCATCGGCAAGAAGAGAGAAGACGAGCGGGGGAGGAGTCATCGGCAAGAAGAGAGAAGACGTGCGGGGGAGGAGTCATCAGCAGGAAAAGAGAAGACGTGCGGGGGAGGAGTCGTCAGCAGGAAGAGAGAAGACGTGCGGGGGAGGAGTCGTCAGCAGGAAGAGAGAAGAAATGCGGGGGAGGAGTCGTCAGCAGGAAGAGAGAAGAAATGCGGGGGAGGAGTCGTCAGCAGGAAGAGAGAAGAAATGCGGGGGAGGAGTCATCAGCAGGAAGAGAGAAGACGTGCGGGGGAGGAGTCATCAGCAGGAAGAGAGAAGACGTGCGGGGGAGGAGTCACCAGCAGGAAGAGAGAAGACGTGCGGGGGAGGAGTCACCAGGAAGAGAGAAGACGTGCGGGGGAGGAGTCACCAGGAAGAGAGAAGACGTGCGGGGGAGGAGTCATCAGCAAGAAGAGAGAAGACGTGCGGGGGAGGAGTCATCGGCAAGAAGAGAGAAGACGTGTGGGGGAGGAGTCATCGGCAAGAAGAGAGAAGACGTGCGGGGGAGGAGTCAGCAGCAGGAAGAGAGAAGACGTGCGGGGGAGGAGTCATCGGCAAGAAGAGAGAAGACGTGTGGGGGAGGAGTCATCGGCAAGAAGAGAGAAGACGTGCAGGGAGGAGTCATAAGCAAGAAGAGAGAAGACGTGCAGGGAGGAGTCATCAGCAAGAAGACATGTTGGGGATAAGCCAAGAAAAAACAAACCAGAAGCCCCATAATGTGGGTGGAGTTATTAATAACAGAAAGCGGAGATGTGAACCCTGAGTAAGCAGCGTCCTTGCCTTACTGCCAGGCAGGAGATGACCTCATTACCACACGGCTCGGTGAGGAGTGGCAGGAAGCTCTGTCCATCCCACTTGGTGATGTAACACGGCGGAGGGCGGCGTTCTCTTTTGTGAGGGATCTGCACTGTGTAGAAACGGAGACTTTTCTTCTGGTCCAGGACCTTCCCAAACCTGGAGATTGTGAAGAATATCAGTGTATCCTGTTTGGCAGGGGATTATAATGGTCTACAGTGTACAAAGGTAACCGGACACTGCTTCAGCTAAGAAAAAAGGAGGGGGCAGAGAGACAGTGAGTGACAAATGTCTCATAGCAGCTCTCAGACAAGGAGCTGCTACAGGAAGACCCCCTGTGGACCCAAGCCAGGCAGCATTCCCTTTGTGTCAGATAATTATAATTCAATAACGAGTTATGGGAATGCGATACATCCCAGCGATACACCAAATAGATTTTTGGAATCACAAGAACATGAGGAATGTCATCCGGCTTCCAGCACAGACTAGCGCGTAGGGATGGGGAGATACACTGCACAGCCTTTCGAAAAAAAAACTAGGGTCACTGTGTTTGGTCTCCAAGCGTAGCAGGGGCCCGGCTGGATCCGATGACACCAGAATCGGCTCCCTAGGACCGTCCATTAAAGAAGTACAGCCCATTTTAGCTTTTGGAGCTTATAGCTGGAAGAGGTCAGGGGTGGAGACTTAGGTCCAGCCCAGCGGGCAGAAGGGGGAGTGACCCAGAGAGGTTAAGAGCTCCAGTAGCTATGGCCCATGGTCCTTTTTCTCTGGGAGGTCGCGACAATACATCGTGTGAGGGAAGGCACAGAAAAGAGAGAGGGAACCACAAGCCTCCCATGTGGCAGCCCCTCCCCCGCAAGCCAGGACTTCCATCTAACTGGTAACTGACTCTTAATAACTGCTTAGGTCTTTTGTACCACTACTATTGTGTTTGCATCCCGGACCATTATGTATGTATATCCCTTATGTATATAGTGTATTGTCTAGTGGTCCCTTAAGGCGATTAAATATATAATTTGACCTTGGGATGCACTTTTATCTTGATCCACGAATCCTCACGTCCAGTGTTCCATCCAACGAACACGCTACCGGGGTTGGTTCCTGGTCCGATATAATTCCCCGGTCATAGCGGGAATTATATTTAATAGGAACTGGTGGCAGCTCTATCAGGCCCACAAGGTTCTGCTTCACTGGGGCTAGTGAAGGGGCCTCTCAGGGGTGTGAGCGAGTGTGGTGCCACGTCAGTGACTGAGTGGGCCACCTCTTCTCACTCCTAGTACCTTCCTGTACCCGTTTGGACAGGGGTTGTCTGTGTAGCACTGTACTAATTTGACCTTAAGTGTCCCCGAGAGGTCCAGAATGTCACGTTGGTGCAAAGGGCTGATCCGTATCACGTGATCTGTCTGATGTAATTGTGACGTCAGGCGGGTGGCGAGGTGCGGATCCTTCACAAATGGTGGCAGAGGTGGGATTCTGTGGGGTCTCTCTGGTGCCATTCTTCACAGAGATGTATAGCCACTCCTCAGTATACTGACTCCACCCAGAAGATAGAACTCCACCCCCAAACACAATCTACTCCTCATATACTCAACCCAGAAGAGGACCACCCACAACCACAGCCCACCCCCAAATCCTGACTCCACCCTAAATAGGACCACCCCCAACAACCACCCACTCCCTCATATACTGACTCAACCCTGAAGAGGACCACTCCCAACCACAACCCCTAATATACAGACTCCACGCAGAATAGGATCACCTCCAACCCATACCCTCATATCCTGATTCCACCATGAAAAGGACCGTCCTTAACCACAACCCACCCCCATAGCCTGATGCCACCATAAATAGGACAACTCCCACCAACCCCCTCATATACTGACTCCACGCCAATCCCTGCCCTTTCCCCATAACCCGCTGGCCCCTTCTCACCTGCAGGCACGGTATTTATACATTTTGTCAGGGATATTGGGCAGATTTTCATTCCAGCTGAGCTCAGACAGAAGTTGGTCGGACTCCCAGACACAGCAGCGGAAATCCTGGCCGACAGTCACCACCTGTAGAGTTGACGGTTGTGTGTCCATCAGACTTAATTATGCTCGCCTCAAATTCATACTATGACCCCATCACCCCTCCCCCCACCACCCAGGTCACCTTATTATCAGGGCTGACAGCGATGTCCTCGATTTCTCCTTCATGCGCTTTGAAATCAAAAAGTTTTTTCATTCCTGGAAACTAAAAGATGAAGAAAATATGAGCGAGAAACCAACTGAGACAAGAGCCCCGCGCCCTGCCCGATAACATCACTGCCAGGAACCTCCCACAACCAAGAGAAGAGCCCCACGCCCTGCCCGATAACATCACTGCCAGGAACCTCCCACAACCAAGAGAAGAGCCCCACGCCCTGCCCGATAACATCACTGCCAGGAACCTCCCACAACCAAGAGAAGAGCCCCGACCTCTACACGGTGACATCACTGCCAGGAACCTCCCACAACCAAGAGAAGAGCTCAGCACCCTGCCCGATAACATCACTGCCAGGAACCTCCCACAACCAAGAGAAGAGCCCCACGCCCTGCCCGATAACATCACTGCCAGGAACCTCCCACAACCAAGAGAAGAGCCCCGCGCCCTGCCCGATAACATCACTGCCAGGAACCTCCCACAACCAAGAGAAGAGCCCCACGCCCTGCCCGATAACATCACTGCCAGGAACCTCCCACAACCAAGAGAAGAGCCCCACGCCCTGCCCGATAACATCACTGCCAGGAACCTCCCACAACCAAGAGAAGAGCCCCGACCTCTACACGGTGACATCACTGCCAGGAACCTCCCACAACTAAGAGAAGAGCCCCGCGCCCTGCCCGATAACATCACTGCCAGGAACCTCCCACAACCAAGAGAAGAGCCCCACGCCCTGCCCGATAACATCACTGCCAGGAACCTCCCACAACCAAGAGAAGAGGCCCGCGCCCTGCCCGATAACATCACTGCCAGGAACCTCCCACAACCAAGAGAAGAGCCCCGCACCCTGCCCGATAACATCACTGCCAGGAACCTCCCACAACCAAGTGAAGAGCCTGGACCTCTACACGGTGACATCACTGCCAGGAACCTCCCACAACCAAGAGAAGAGCCCCGCACCCTGCCCGATAACATCACTGCCAGGAACCTCCCACAACCAAGAGAAGAGCCCCGCGCCCTGCTCGATAACATCACTGCCAGGAACCTCCCACAACCAAGAGAAGAGCCCCGCACCCTGCCCGATAACATCACTGCCAGGAACCTCCCACAACCAAGAGAAGAGCCGGACCTCTACACGGTGACATCACTGCCAGGAACATCCCACAACCAAGAGAAGAGCCCCGTGCCCTGCCCGATAACATCACTGCCAGGAACCTCCCACAACCAAGAGAAGAGCCCCGCACCCTGCCCGATAACATCACTGCCAGGAACCTCCCACAACCAAGTGAAGAGCCTGGACCTCTACACGGTGACATCACTGCCAGGAACCTCCCACAACCAAGAGAAGAGCCCCGCGCCCTGCCCGATAACATCACTGCCAGGCACCTCCCACAACCATGAGAAGAGCCCCGCGCCCTGCCCGATAACATCACTGCCAGGAACCTCCCACAACCAAGAGAAGAGCCCCACGCCCTGCCCGATAACATCACTGCCAGGAACCTCCCACAACTAAGAGAAGAGCCCCGCGCCCTGCCCGATAACATCACTGCCAGGAACCTCCCACAACCAAGAGAAGAGCCCCGCGCCCTGCCCGATAACATCACTGCCAGGAACCTCCCACAACCAAGAGAAGAGCCCCACGCCCTGCCCGATAACATCACTGCCAGGAACCTCCCACAACCAAGAGAAGAGCCCCGCGCCCTGCCCGATAACATCACTGCCAGGAACCTCCCACAACCAAGAGAAGAGCCCCACGCCCTGCCCGATAACATCACTGCCAGGAACCTCCCACAACCAAGAGAAGAGCCCCACGCCCTGCCCGATAACATCACTGCCAGGAACCTCCCACAACCAAGAGAAGAGCCCAGACCTCTACACGGTGACATCACTGCCAGGAACCTCCCACAACCAAGTGAAGAGCCTGGACCTCTACACGGTGACATCACTGCCAGGAACCTCCCACAACTAAGAGAAGAGCCCCGCGCCCTGCCCGATAACATCACTGCAAGGAACCTCCCACAACCAAGAGAAGAGCCCAGACCTCTACACGGTGACATCACTGCCAGGAACCTCCCACAACCAAGTGAAGAGCCTGGACCTCTACACGGTGACATCACTGCCAGGAACCTCCCACAACCAAGAGAAGAGCCCCGCGCCCTGCCCGATAACATCACTGCTAGGAACCTCCCACAACCAAGAGAAGAGCCCCGCGCCCTGCCCGATAACATCACTGCCAGGAACCTCCCACACCCAAGAGAAGAGCCCCGCACCCTGCCCGATAACATCACTGCCAGGAACCTCCCACAACCAAGAGAAGAGCCGGACCTCTACACGGTGACATCACTGCCAGGAACATCCCACAACCAAGAGAAGAGCCCCGTGCCCTGCCCGATAACATCACTGCCAGGAACCTCCCACAACCAAGAGAAGAGCCCCGACCTCTACACGGTGACATCACTGCCAGGAACATCCCACAATCAACAGAAGAGCCCCGTCCCCTGTTCGGTGACATCACTGCCAGGAACCGACGTCAACCAAGAAAGGAGATCTGCCCTCTGTCCTATGATATCACTGACAGGAACCTCCTACAAGTGAGAGAAGAGCGCCATCCACTAGTGACATCACTGCCGGGAACGAACCGAGAAAAGATATCACTGCCAGGAACTAGCCACAACCAAGAGAAGAGCCTTGGCCCCCTGATATCACTACCAGGAACCAACCGAGAAAAGAGCCCCGTCTGCTGACATCAGTGCCAGAAAGGTTGAGGACCAGTGTATGACCACAATGGTGGAGCTCCGCAGCTGCCAAGGAGAGTACAGATGGAGTGCCCAGTCTGCAGCCCCATGACCAGGGGTGGAGGAGCAGTGTATGACCACAGTGGTGGAGCTCAGCAGCTTCCGGGACTGTACAGATTGAGCGCTCACCCTGTAGCCCCATGACCTGGGATGGAGGAGCAGTGTATGACGCATGTGGTGGAGCTCAGCAGCATCCGGGATTGTACAGATGGAGCGCTCACCCTGTAGCCCCATGACCCGACGGTGGAAAAACAGTGTGTGACCACGGTGGTGGAGCTCAGCAGCTTCCGGGACTGTACAGATGGAGCGCTCACCCTGTAGCCCCATGACCCGACGGTGGAAAAACAGTGTATGACCACGGTGGTGGAGCTCAGCAACTTCCGGGACTGTACAGATGGAGTGCTCACCCTGTAGCCCCATGACCCGACGTTGGAGGAGCAGTGTATGACGCATGTGGTGGAACTCAGCGGCTTCTGGGACTGTACAGATGGAGCGCTCACCCTGTAGCCCCATGACCCGACGATGGAGGAGCAGTGTATGACCACGGTGGTGGAGCTCAGCAGCTTCCGGGACTGTACAGATGGAGTGCTCACCCTGTAGCCCCATAACCCGAGGGTGGAGGAGCAGTGTATGAAGCATGTGGTAGAGCTCAGCAGCATCCGGGATTGTACAGATGGAGCGCTCACCCTGTAGCCCCATGACCCGACGGTGGAGGAGCAGTGTATGACGCATGTGGTGGAGCTCAGCGGCTTCTGGGACTGTACAGATGGAGCGCTCAACCTGTAGCCCCATAACCAGACGGTGGAGGAGCAGTGTATGATGCATGTGGTGGAGCTCAGCAGCATCCGGGATTGTACAGATGGAGCGCTCAACCTGTAGCCCCATGACCCGGGGTGGAGGAGCAGTGTGTGATGCATGTGGCGGAGCTCAGCGGCTTCTGGGACTGTACAGATGGAGCACTCAACCTGTAGCCCCATAACCAGACGGTGGAGGAGCAGTGTATGATGCATGTGGTGGAGCTCAGCAGCATCCGGGATTGTACAGATGGAGCGCTCAACCTGCAGCCCCATGACCCGGGGTGGAGGAGCAGTGTGTGATGCATGTGGCGGAGCTCAGCGGCTTCTGGGACTGTACAGATGGAGCACTCAACCTGTAGCCCCATGACCTGACGGTGGAGGAGCAGTGTATGACCACAGTGGTGGAGCTCAGCAGCGCCCTGGGACTGTACAGATGGAGCGCTCACTCCTGACGGTGGAGGCATTTTCCCTTGGTTTCTGGTCACACATCTTCTAGGCTCTGGGGACTCTCTGGCTGTGCTCCGTTAGGTTCAGCCTCCAGATCTCTCACTAAGTACCACTCCACCTACATTATCTACCATTGGATCTGCACTATTCACATGCCCCCCCCAGGATGGAGTACCTACCTCCCACACACGCACAAATCCGTCGGCTCCCCCCGTCAGCAGCTTGGTAGAGTCCACATTAAAGCACACTGCCTTTTGTAGAGTGTCAGGACTGAAGTCTGTCTGTACCACTGTCACAGGGTGCAGGGAGATCTCAGGAGTCTCATCCTTTATGCCGCCCCCTGAGGCCTCCGAGTGACTCTTAGAAGGTTTCCTCTTCCTTGATCCCCGATCATTGATCCCTGAGACCAAAAAACTCATTAGTCCAAACTATACCGGAACCACCAGCACCGCGGGGAATGGCTACTGGATGCAAGTGCCTGGAGATCAGTGGTAGTCTGGAGAGCGCGTGTGAAACAGGAACGCTCGATCTCCGGGAGGGGGGAAAAGTATCAGCCCTGGGGAGGGTGAACGCTCGATCTCCGGGAGGGGGGAAAAGTATCAGCCCTGGGGAGGGTGAACGCTCGATCTCCGGGAGGGGGGAAAAGTATCAGCCCTGGGGAGGGTGAACGCTCGATCTCCGGGAGGGGGGAAAAGTATCAGCCCTGGGGAGGGTGAACGCTCGATCTCCGGGAGGGGGGAAAAGTATCAGCCCTGGGGAGGGTGAACGCTCGATCTCCGGGAGGGGGGAAAAGTATCAGCCCTGGGGAGGGTGAACGCACGATTTCCGGGAGAGGGGAAAAGTATCAGCCCTGGGGAGGGTGAACGCACGATTTCCGGGAGAGGGGAAAAGTATCAGCCCTGGGGAGGGTGAACGCTCGATCTCCGGGAGGGAGGGGATAAAGAAACAGCCCCGGGAAGTGTGAACGCTCGCTCTCCGGGAGGGAGGGGGGGAATCAGCCCTGGGGAGGGTGAACGCTCGATCTCCGAGAGGGGGAAAAAGGATCAGCCCCGGGGAGGGTGAACGCTCGCTCTCCAGGAGGGAGGGGGTAAAGAATCAGCCCCGGGGAGGGTGAACGCTCGCTCTCCGGGAGGGAGGGGGGGAATCAGCCCCGGGGAGGGTGAACGCTCGCTCTCCGGGAGGGAGAAGGGAAAGAATCAGCCCCGGGGAGGGTGAACGCTCGCTCTCTGGGAGGGAGTGGGGGGAAGAATCAGCCCCGGGGAGGGTGAACGCTCGCTCTCCCGGAGGAAGGGTCAGCCCCGGGGAGGGTGAACGCTCGCTCTCCCGGAGGAAGGGTCAGCCCCGGGGAGGGTGAACGCTCGCTCTCCCGGAGGAAGGGTCAGCCCCGGGGAGGGTGAACGCTCGCTCTCCCGGAGGAAGGGTCAGCCCCGGGGAGGGTGAACGCTTGCTCTCCCGGAGGAAGGGTCAGCCCCGGGGAGGGTGAACGCTCGCTCTCCCGGGGGAAGGGTCAGCCCCGAGGAGGGTGAAAGCTCGCTCTCCCGGGGAAAGGGTCAGTCCCGGGGAGGGGATGGGGGTGAGAATCAGCCCCGGGGAGGGTGAACGCTAGCTCTCCGGGAGGTGGTAAAGAATCAGCCCCGGGGAGGGTGAACGCTCGCTCTCCGGGAGGGAGGGGGGGGGGCGGGATCAGCCCCGGGGAGGGTGAACGCTCGCTCTCCGGGAAGGGGGAGAGGAATCAGCCCCGGGGAGGCTGAACGCTCGCTCTCCGGTAGGGAGGGGGTAAAGAATCAGCCCCGGGGAGGGTGAATGCTCGCTCTCTGGGATGGAGGGGGGGGGGGAAATCAGCCCCGGGGAGGGTGAACGCTCGCTCTCCGGGAGGGAGGGGGGTGAGGGGGGAATCAGCCCCGGGGAGGGTGAACGCTCGCTCTCCGGGAGGGAGGGGGTAAAGAATCAACCTCGGGGAGGGTGAAGGCTCGCTCTCCGGGAGGGAGCAGGTAAAGAATCAGCCCCGGGGAGGGTGAACGCTCGCTCTCCGGGATGGAAAGGGGGGGGGGGGAATCAGCCCCGGGGAGGGTGAACGCTCGCTCTCCGGGATGGAGGGGGGAGAATCAGACCCGGGGAAGGTGAACGCTCGCTCTCCGGGATGGAGGGGGGGGGGGGAATCAGCCCCGGGGAAGGTGAACACTCGCTCTCAGGGAGGGGGTAAAGAATCAGCCCCGGGGAGGGTGAACGCTCGCTCTCCCGGGGAAAGGGTCAGCCCCGGGGAGGGTGAACGCTCGCTCTCCCGGGGGAAGGGTCAGCCCCGGGGAGGGTGAACGCTCGCTCTCCCGGGGGAAGGGTCAGCCCCGGGGAGGGTGAACGCTCGCTCTCCCGGGGGAAGGGTCAGCCCCGGGGAGGGTGAACGCTCGCTCTCCCGGGGGAAGGGTCAGCCCCGGGGGAAGGGTCAGCCCCGGGGAGGGTGAACGCTCGCTCTCCCGGGGGAAGGGTCAGCCCCGGGGAGGGTGAACGCTCGCTCTCCCGGGGGAAGGGTCAGCCCCGGGGAGGGTGAACGCTCGCTCTCCCGGGGGAAGGGTCAGCCCCGGGGAGGGTGAGCGCTCGCTCTCCCGGGGGAAGGGTCAGCCCCGGGGAGGGTGAACGCTCGCTCTCCCGGGGGAAGGGTCAGCCCCGGGGAGGGTGAGCGCTCGCTCTCCCGGGGGAAGGGTCAGCCCCGGGGAGGGTGAGCGCTCTCTCTCCTGGAGGAAGGGTCAGACCCGGGGAGGGGATGGGGAGAATCAGCCCCGGGGAGGGTGAACGCTCGCTCTCCGGGAGGAGGGGGGGGGGGGGAAGAATCAGCCCCGGGGAGGGTGAACGCTCGCTCTCCGGGAGGGAAAGAATCAGCCCCGAGGAGTGTGTACGCTCGCTCTCCGGGAGGGAGGGGGGGAGAATCAGCCCCGAGGAGGGTGAACGCTCGCTCTCCGGGAAGGGGGAGAGAATCAGCCCCGGGGAGGGTGAACGCTCGCTCTCCAGGAGGGTAAAGAATCAGCCCCGGGGAGGGTGAACGCTCGCTCTCCGGGAGGGGGGGAAAGAATCAGCCCCGGGGAGGGTGAACGCTCGCTCTCCGGGAGGGGGAGGGGGAGAATCAGCCCCGGGGAGGCTGAACGCTCGCTCTCCGGGAGGGGAGGGGGGTAAAGAATCAGCCCCGGGGAGGGTGAGAGAATCAGCCCCGGGGAGGGTGAACGCTCGCTCTCCGGGAGGGAAGGGGGGGGGGTACAGAATCAGCCCCGGGAAAGGTGAACGCTCGCTCTCCAGGAGGGGGTAAAGAATCAGCCCCAGGGAGGGTGAACGCTCGCTATCCGGGAGGGGGTAAAGAATCAGCCCCGGGGAGGGTGAACGCTCGCTCTCCGGGAGGGAGCAGGTAAAGAATCAGCCCCGGGGAGGGTGAACGCTCGCTCTCCGGGAGGGAGCAGTTAAAGAATCAGCCCCGGGGAGGGTGAACGCTCGCTCTCCGGGTGGGGGTAAAGAATCAGCCCCGGGGAGGGTGAAAGCTCGCTCTCCGGGAGGGGGTACAGAATCAGCCCCGGGGAGGGTGAACGCTCGCTCTCCGGGAGAGAGGGGGTAAAGAATCAGCCCCGGGGAAGGTGAACGCTCGCTCTCAGGGATGGAGGGGGGAGGGGAAATCAGCCCCGGGGAGGGTGAACGCTCGCTCTCCGGGAGGGAGGGGGTAAAGAATCAAACTCGGGGAGGGTGAAGGCTCGCTCTCCGGGAGGGAGCAGGTAAAGAATCAGCCCCGGGGAGGGTGAACGCTCGCTCTCCGGGATGGAGGGGGGAGAATCAGCCCCGGGGAAGGTGAACGCTCGCTCTCCGGGATGGAGGGGGGGGGGGGGGGGGGATCAGCCCCGGGGAAGGTGAACACTCGCTCTCAGGGAGGGGGTGAAGAATCAGCCCCGTGGAGGGTGAACGCTTGCTCTCCAGGAGGGAGGGGGGGGGGGGAGAGAATCAGCCTCGGGGAGGGTGAACGCTCGCTCTCCCGGGGGAAGGGTCAGCCCCGGGGAGGGTGAACGCTCGCTCTCCCGAGGGAAGGGTCAGCCCCGGGGAGGGTGAACGCTCGCTCTCCCGGGGGAAGGGTCAGCCCCGGGGAGGGTGAACGCTCGCTCTCCCGGGGGAAGGGTCAGCCCCGGGGAGGGTGAACGCTCGCTCTCCCGGGGGAAGGGTCAGCCCCGGGGAGGGTGAACGCTCGCTCTCCCGGGGGAAGGGTCAGCCCCGGGGAGGGTGAACGCTCGCTCTCCCGGGGGAAGGGTCAGCCCCGGGGAGGGTGAACGCTCGCTCTCCCGGGGGAAGGGTCAGCCCCGGGGAGGGTGAACGCTCGCTCTCCCGGGGGAAGGGTCAGCCCCGGGGAGGGTGAACGCTCGCTCTCCCGGGGGAAGGGTCAGCCCCGGGGAGGGTGAACGCTCGCTCTCCCGGGGGAAGGGTCAGCCCCGGGGAGGGTGAACGCTCGCTCTCCCGGGGGAAGGGTCAGCCCCGGGGAGGGTGAACGCTCGCTCTCCCGGGGGAAGGGTCAGCCCCGGGGAGGATGAACGCTCGCTCTCCCGGGGGAAGGGTCAGCCCCGGGGAGGGTGAACGCTCGCTCTCCGGGAGGGAGGGGGGGAGAATCAGCCCCGGGGAGGTTGAGCGCTCGCTCTCTGGGAGGGGGAGAATCAGCCCTGGAGAGGGTGAACGCTCGCTCTCCTGGGGGTCAGCACTGGGGGGTGAGTGCTCACTCACCTGTCTCGTCGTTGCTTCCGTCCTTCTCCCGCTGCTGGTACTGGATGATGTGGCAGGATGCGTCCTGTCCTGCCGCCAGCGTGTCTCCTGTGACCGCCAGGTTCATGGTGGCCCTGGTGTCGGTGTCGTGTGCGTGGAGCAGCGAGGCGCAGAGCCGGCCGGAGATCCGCTCCAGGCGCAGGAAGTGCTGGTAGGAGAACGGTGAGGTCAGTACAGAGATGGCGGGGCTCAGTGGGTTACGGGCGGAGCTTCACTGCGCTAGGAGTGGGCACTTACCAGAGCATTCTTGATGCCAGTCTTAGAGGCTCCTCCCCCACCACCGGTCACCACTGTCCCCGTGTTTCGGTGGAAGCGCACGGTGTAGAGGGGGAAGGGCGCACGGTACAGATCGGGGTGCCGACGTCTCCCCATCTTCACAGAGATCTCCGCCTGGAAAACACAAGAACGCGAGGTGAGCAACGCCAAGATGGCGGACGGCGATGACGACATATTGGGAATAGTAAGCTGGAACTGCAACAAGTTGGCGGACGGCACCAACGGCCCGGGGCAGGACGAGGAGGGGCGGAGCCAACGGCAGGGGGCAGGACGAGGAGGGGCGGAGCCAACAGCAGGGGGCAGGAAGGCGACAACGTCCCGGGACAGGACAAGGGGGGACGGCGCCAACGTCCCGGGGCAGGACGAGGGGGGACGGCGCCAACGTCCCGGGGCAGGACGAGGGGGGACGGCGCCAACGTCCCGGGGCAGGACGGCGCCAACGTCCCCGGGCAGGACGAGGGGGGACGGCGCCAACGTCCCGGGGCAGGACGAGGGTGGACGGCGCCAACGTCCCGGGGCAGGACGAGGGGGGACGGCGCCAACGTCCCGGGGCAGGACGAGGGGGGATGGCGCCTACGTCCCGGGGCAGGACGAGGGGGGACGGCGCCAACGTCCCCGGGCAGGACGAGGGGGGACGGCGCCAACGTCCCCGGGCATGACGAGGGGGGACGGCGCCAACGTCCCGGGGCAGGACGAGGGGGGACGGCGCCAACGTCACGGGGCAGGACGAGGGGGGACGGCGCCAACGTCCCGGGGCAGGACGAGGGGGGACGGCGCCAACGTCCCGGGGCAGGACGAGGGGGGACGGCGCCAACGTCCCGGGGCAGGACGAGGGGGGACGGCGCCAACGTCCCGGGGCAGGACGAGGGGGGACGGCGCCAACGTCCCCGGGCAGGACGAGGGGGGACGGCGCCAACGTCCCCGGGCAGGACGAGGGGGGACGGCCCGGGACAGGATGAGGGGCAGTGCTAATTACATATGGGAGAATAATACATCAGAATCGCAACAAGATGGCGGGCAGAAGAAAGCACTATGCCACACTGAGCATTGCCGCCCTCAGTATCAGCACCAGCCCACCCTGCCCCCAGTATCAGCACCGGACCACCCTGCCCCCAGTATCAGCACCGGTCCACCCTGCCCCCAGTATCAGCACCGGTCCACCCTGCCCCCAGTATCAGCACCGAACCACCTCGCCCCCAGATTCAGCACAAGACAACCCCGCCCCCAGAATCAGCACAAGACCACCTCGCCCCCAAAAAGAGCACAAGACCTCCCCGCCCCCAGAATCAGCACAAGACCACCCCGCCCCCTCTCACCGCTCCGGTTACATTTCACGATACTCCGTCCACTGAGCAGCAGGATCTGACGCCTGACAGAAGCTCTGCGCATGCGCACACACGCCTGACAGAAGCTCTGCGCATGCGCACACAACACAGCAATCCTAAAGCGCATGCTCAGTGGGAAAAAGCTAAAGGAAGGAGCGCATGCGTTAAAGACGTCTATACGGCAGTCCGATACTCAGCAGTTAGAAAAAGCCACGCCCACCAAAAATTACACTGACACGTCAGCGCAGATACAAGGTCTGCACTGCGGCGCCATCTTACCGGAGCCTCGTCAGCGATTGCGGGAGCAGCAACGGCAACATGGCGGCGCCAGACTGTGTGACCACAGGTGGACGAGACAGTGACGAGAAGGGGCCAAAATGTGTACAGACACCAGAGAGGCCATATATACCGCACACAGCAGAGAGGAGGAGTATACAGCACACAGCAGAGAGGAGGAGTATACAGCACACAGGAGAGAGGAGGTGTATACAGCACACAGCAGAGAGGAGGTATATACTGCACACAGCAGAGAGGAGGTATATACCGCACACAGCAGAGAGGAGGTATATACAGCACACAGCAGAGAGGAGGAGTATACAGCACACAGCAGAGAGGAGGAATATACAGCACACAGCAGAGAGGAGGAATATACAGCACACAGCAGAGAGGAGGTATATACAGCACACAGCAGAGAGGAGGTGTATACAGCACACAGCAGAGAGGAGGTATATACCGCACACAGCAGAGAGGAGGTATATACCGCACACAGCAGAGAGGAGGTATATACAGCACACAGCAGAGAGGAGGAGTATACAGCACACAGCAGAGAGGAGGAATATACAGCACACAGCAGAGAGGAGGTATATACTGCACACAGCAGAGAGGAGGAATATACAGCACACAGCAGAGAGGAGGAGTATACAGCACACAGCAGAGAGGAGGTATATACCGCACACAGCAGAGAGGAGGTATATACAGCACACAGCAGAGAGGAGGAGTATACAGCACACAGCAGAGAGGAGGAATATACAGCACACAGCAGAGAGGAGGTATATACTGCACACAGCAGAGAGGAGGTATATACAGCACACAGCAGAGAGGAGGAGTATACAGCACACAGCAGAGAGGAGGAATATACAGCACACAGCAGAGAGGAGGAGTATACAGCACACAGCAGAGAGGAGGAGTATACAGCACACAGCAGAGAGGAGGTATATACTGCACACAGCAGAGAGGAGGTATATACAGCACACAGCAGAGAGGAGGTATATACTGCACACAGCAGAGAGGAGGTATATACCGCACACAGCAGAGAGGAGGAATATACAGCACACAGCAGAGAGGAGGAGTATACAGCACACAGCAGAGAGGAGGTGTATACAGCACACAGCAGAGAGGAGGTATATACTGCACACAGCAGAGAGGAGGTATATACAGCACACAGCAGAGAGGAGGTATATACTGCACACAGCAGAGAGGAGGTATATACCGCACACAGCAGAGAGGAGGAGTATACAGCACACAGCAGAGAGGAGGAATATACAGCACACAGCAGAGAGGAGGAGTATACAGCACACAGCAGAGAGGAGGAATATACAGCACACAGCAGAGAGGAGGTATATACAGCACACAGCAGAGAGGAGGTGTATACAGCACACAGCAGAGAGGAGGTATATACAGCAGAGAGGAGGTATATACAGCACACAGCAGAGAGGAGGAATATACAGCACACAGCAGAGAGGAGGAATATACAGCACACAGCAGAGAGGAGGTATATACAGCACACAGCAGAGAGGAGGAATATACAGCACACAGCAGAGAGGAGGTATATACAGCACACAGCAGAGAGGAGGTATATACAGCACACAGCAGAGAGGAGGTGTATACAGCACACAGCAGAGAGGAGGTATATACAGCACACAGCAGAGAGGAGGTATATACCGCACACAGCAGAGAGGAGGAATATACAGCACACAGCAGAGAGGAGGTATATACAGCACACAGCAGAGAGGAGGTATATACAGCACACAGCAGAGAGGAGGTGTATACAGCACACAGCAGAGAGGAGGTGTATACTGCACACACCAGAGAGGAGGTATATACTGCACACAGCAGAGAGGAGGTGTATACAGCACACAGCAGAGAGGAGGAATATACAGCACACAGCAGAGAGGAGGTGTATACAGCACACAGCAGAAAGGAGGTATATACTGCAGAGAGGAGGAATATACAGCACACAGCAGAGAGGAGGTGTATACAGCACACAGCAGAGAGGAGGTGTATACAGCACACAGCAGAGAGGAGGAATATACAGCACACAGCAGAGAGGAGGTATATACAGCACACAGCAGAGAGGAGGTGTATACAGCACACAGCAGAGTGGAGGAGTATACAGCACACAGCAGAGAGGAGGTATATACAGCACACAGCAGAGAGGAGGTATATACAGCACACAGCAGAGAGGAGGAATATACAGCACACAGCAGAGAGGAGGAATATACTGCACACAGCAGAGAGGAGGAATATACAGCACACAGCAGAGAGGAGGTATATACAGCACACAGCAGAGAGGAGGAGTATACAGCACACAGCAGAGAGGAGGAATATACTGCACACAGCAGAGAGGAGGTGTATACAGCACACAGCAGAGAGGAGGAATATACAGCACACAGCAGATAGGAGGAATATACAGCACACAGCAGAGAGGAGGAATATACAGCACACAGCAGAGAGGAGGTATATACAGCACACAGCAGAGAGGAGGAGTATACAGCACACAGCAGAGAGGAGGAGTATACAGCACACAGCAGAGAGGAGGAGTATACAGCACACAGCAGAGAGGAGGTATATACAGCACACAGCAGAGAGGAGGTGTATACAGCACACAGCAGAGAGGAGGTATATACAGCACACAGCAGAGAGGAGGTATATACAGCACACAGCAGAGAGGAGGTATATACAGCACACAGCAGAGAGGAGGAATATACAGCACACAGCAGAGAGGAGGTATATACAGCACACAGCAGAGAGGAGGTGTATACAGCACACAGCAGAGAGGAGGAATATACAGCACACAGCAGAGAGGAGGTATATACAGCAGAGAGGAGGTATATACAGCACACAGCAGAGAGGAGGAGTATACAGCACACAGCAGAGAGGAGGAGTATACAGCACACAGCAGAGAGGAGGTATATACAGCACACAGCAGAGAGGAGGTGTATACAGCACACAGCAGAGAGGAGGAGTATACAGCACACAGCAGAGAGGAGGAGTATACAGCACACAGCAGAGAGGAGGTATATACAGCACACAGCAGAGAGGAGGAGTATACAGCACACAGCAGAGAGGAGGTATATACAGCACACAGCAGAGAGGAGGAGTATACAGCACACAGCAGAGAGGAGGAGTATACAGCACACAGCAGAGAGGAGGTATATACAGCACACAGCAGAGAGGAGGAGTATACAGCACACAGCAGAGAGGAGGAGTATACAGCACACAGGAGAGAGGAGGTGTATACAGCACACAGCAGAGAGGAGGTATATACTGCACACAGCAGAGAGGAGGTATATACCGCACACAGCAGAGAGGAGGTGTATACAGCACACAGCAGAGAGGAGGTATATACTGCACACAGCAGAGAGGAGGTATATACAGCACACAGCAGAGAGGAGGTATATACTGCACACAGCAGAGAGGAGGTATATACCGCACACAGCAGAGAGGAGGAGTATACAGCACACAGCAGAGAGGAGGAATATACAGCACACAGCAGAGAGGAGGAGTATACAGCACACAGCAGAGAGGAGGAATATACAGCACACAGCAGAGAGGAGGTATATACAGCACACAGCAGAGAGGAGGTATATACAGCACACAGCAGAGAGGAGGTGTATACAGCACACAGCAGAGAGGAGGTATATACAGCACACAGCAGAGAGGAGGTATATACCGCACACAGCAGAGAGGAGGTGTATACAGCACACAGCAGAGAGGAGGTGTATACAGCACACAGCACAGAGGAGGAATATACAGCACACAGCAGAGAGGAGGTGTATACAGCACACAGCAGAGAGGAGGTATATACTGCACACAGCAGAGAGGAGGAATATACAGCAGAGAGGAGGAGTATACAGCACACAGCAGAGAGGAGGTGTATACAGCACACAGCAGAGAGGAGGAGTATACAGCACACAGCAGAGAGGAGGTGTATACAGCACACAGCAGAGAGGAGGAATATACAGCACACAGCAGAGAGGAGGTATATACAGCACACAGCAGAGAGGAGGTGTGTACAGCACACAGCAGAGAGGAGGTATATACAGCAGAGAGGAGGTATATACAGCACACAGCAGAGAGGAGGAATATACTGCACACAGCAGAGAGGAGGAGTATACAGCACACAGCAGAGAGGAGGAATATACAGCACACAGCAGAGAGGAGGTATATACAGCACACAGCAGAGAGGAGGTGTATACAGCACACAGCAGAGAGGAGGAATATACTGCACACAGCAGAGAGGAGGAATATACAGCACACAGCAGAGAGGAGGTATATACAGCACACAGCAGAGAGGAGGAGTATACAGCACACAGCAGAGAGGAGGAATATACTGCACACAGCAGAGAGGAGGTGTATACAGCACACAGCAGAGAGGAGGAATATACAGCACACAGCAGAGAGGAGGAATATACAGCACACAGCAGAGAGGAGGAATATACAGCACACAGCAGAGAGGAGGTATATACAGCACACAGCAGAGAGGAGGAGTATACAGCACACAGCAGAGAGGAGGAGTATACAGCACACAGCAGAGAGGAGGAGTATACAGCACACAGCAGAGAGGAGGTATATACAGCACACAGCAGAGAGGAGGTGTATACAGCACACAGCAGAGAGGAGGAATATACAGCACACAGCAGAGAGGAGGTATATACAGCACACAGCAGAGAGGAGGTATATACAGCACACAGCAGAGAGGAGGTATATACAGCACACAGCAGAGAGGAGGAATATACAGCACACAGCAGAGAGGAGGTATATACAGCACACAGCAGAGAGGAGGTGTATACAGCACACAGCAGAGAGGAGGAATATACAGCACACAGCAGAGAGGAGGTATATACAGCAGAGAGGAGGTATATACAGCACACAGCAGAGAGGAGGAGTATACAGCACACAGCAGAGAGGAGGAGTATACAGCACACAGCAGAGAGGAGGTATATACAGCACACAGCAGAGAGGAGGTGTATACAGCACACAGCAGAGAGGAGGAGTATACAGCACACAGCAGAGAGGAGGAGTATACAGCACACAGCAGAGAGGAGGTATATACAGCACACAGCAGAGAGGAGGAGTATACAGCACACAGCAGAGAGGAGGTATATACAGCACACAGCAGAGAGGAGGAGTATACAGCACACAGCAGAGAGGAGGAGTATACAGCACACAGCAGAGAGGAGGTATATACAGCACACAGCAGAGAGGAGGTATATACAGCACACAGCAGAGAGGAGGAGTATACAGCACACAGCAGAGAGGAGGTATATACAGCACACAGCAGAGAGGAGGAGTATACAGCACACAGCAGAGAGGAGGTGTATACAGCACACAGCAGAGAGGAGGTATATACAGCACACAGCAGAGAGGAGGAATATACAGCACACAGCAGAGAGGAGGTATATACAGCACACAGCAGAGAGGAGGAGTATACAGCACACAGCAGAGAGGAGGAATATACAGCACACAGCAGAGAGAAGGAGTATACAGCACACAGCAGAGAGGAGGTATATACAGCACACAGCAGAGAGGAGGTATATACAGCACACAGCAGAGAGGAGGTGTATACAGCACACAGCAGAGAGGAGGTATATACAGCACACAGCAGAGAGGAGGTATATACAGCACACAGCAGAGAGGAGGAGTATACAGCACACAGCAGAGAGGAGGAGTATACAGCACACAGCAGAGAGGAGGAATATACAGCACACAGCAGAGAGGAGGAGTATACAGCACACAGCAGAGAGGAGGAATATACAGCACACAGCAGAGAGGAGGTGTATACAGCACACAGCAGAGAGGAGGAGTATACAGCACACAGCAGAGAGGAGGTATATACAGCACACAGCAGAGAGGAGGTATATACACCACACAGCAGAGAGGAGGTGTATACAGCACACAGCAGAGAGGAGGTATATACAGCACACAGCAGAGAGGAGGTGTATACAGCACACAGCAGAGAGGAGGAGTATACAGCACACAGCAGAGAGGAGGTGTATACAGCACACAGCAGAGAGGAGGTATATACAGCACACAGCAGAGAGGAGGAGTATACAGCACACAGCAGAGAGGAGGTATATACAGCACACAGCAGAGAGGAGGTGTATACAGCACACAGCAGAGAGGAGGAATATACAGCACACAGCAGAGAGGAGGAATATACAGCACACAGCAGAGAGGAGGTGTATACAGCACACAGCAGAGAGGAGGTATATACAGCACACAGCAGAGAGGAGGAGTATACAGCACACAGCAGAGAGGAGGAATATACAGCACACAGCAGAGAGGAGGTGTATACAGCACACAGCAGAGAGGAGGAATATACAGCACACAGCAGAGAGGAGGAATATACAGCACACAGCAGAGAGGAGGTGTATACAGCACACAGCAGAGAGGAGGTGTATACAGCACACAGCAGAGAGGAGGTGTATACAGCACACAGCAGAGAGGAGGAATATACAGCAGAGAGGAGGAGTATACAGCACACAGCAGAGAGGAGGAGTATACAGCACACAGCAGAGAGGAGGAGTATACAGCACACAGCAGAGAGGAGGAGTATACAGCACACAGCAGAGAGGAGGAATATACTGCACACAGCAGAGAGGAGGAGTATACAGCACACAGCAGAGAGGAGGTGTATACAGCACACAGCAGAGAGGAGGAGTATACAGCACACAGCAGAGAGGAGGTGTATACAGCACACAGCAGAGAGGAGGTGTATACAGCACACAGCAGAGAGGAGGAGTATACAGCACACAGCAGAGAGGAGGAGTATACAGCACACAGCAGAGAGGAGGAATATACTGCACACAGCAGAGAGGAGGTGTATACAGCACACAGCAGAGAGGAGGTATATACAGCACACAGCAGAGAGGAGGTATATACAGCACACAGCAGAGAGGAGGTATATACAGCACACAGCAGAGAGGAGGAATATACAGCACACAGCAGAGAGGAGGTGTATACAGCACACAGCAGAGAGGAGGAATATACAGCACACAGCAGAGAGGAGGTATATACAGCAGAGAGGAGGTATATACAGCACACAGCAGAGAGGAGGAATATACTGCACACAGCAGAGAGGAGGAGTATACAGCACACAGCAGAGAGGAGGTATATACTGCACACAGCAGAGAGGAGGTATATACAGCACACAGCAGAGAGGAGGAATATACAGCACACAGCAGAGAGGAGGTATATACAGCAGAGAGGAGGTATATACAGCACACAGCAGAGAGGAGGAATATACTGCACACAGCAGAGAGGAGGAGTATACTGCACACAGCAGAGAGGAGGTATATACAGCACACAGCAGAGAGGAGGAGTATACAGCACACAGCAGAGAGGAGGTATATACAGCAGAGAGGAGGTATATACAGCACACAGCAGAGAGGAGGAATATACTGCACACAGCAGAGAGGAGGAGTATACAGCACACAGCAGAGAGGAGGTATATACTGCACACAGCAGAGAGGAGGTATATACAGCACACAGCAGAGAGGAGGAGTATACAGCACACAGCAGAGAGGAGGTATATACAGCACACAGCAGAGAGGAGGAATATACTGCACACAGCAGAGAGGAGGAGTATACAGCACACAGCAGAGAGGAGGTATATACTGCACACAGCAGAGAGGAGGAGTATACAGCACACAGCACAGAGGAAGTATATACAGCACACAGCAGAGAGGAGGAATATACTGCACACAGCAGAGAGGAGGAGTATACAGCACACAGCAGAGAGGAGGAGTATACAGCACACAGCAGAGAGGAGGAATATACAGCACAGCAGAGAGGAGGTGTATACAGCACACAGCAGAGAGGAGGTGTATACAGCACACAGCAGAGAGGAGGTATATACTGCACACAGCAGAGAGTAGGAATATACAGCACACAGCAGAGAGGAGGAATATACAGCAGAGAGGAGGTATATACAGCACACAGCAGAGAGGAGGAGTATACAGCACACAGCAGAGAGGAGGTATATACAGCACACAGCAGAGAGGAGGAATATACTGCACACAGCAGAGAGGAGGAGTATACAGCACACAGCAGAGAGGAGGTATATACTGCACACAGCAGAGAGGAGGAATATACAGCACACAGCAGAGAGGAGGTGTATACAGCACACAGCAGAGAGGAGGAATATACAGCACAGCAGAGAGGAGGTGTATACAGCACACAGCAGAGAGGAGGTGTATACAGCACACAGCAGAGAGGAGGTATATACTGCACACAGCAGAGAGTAGGAATATACAGCACACAGCAGAGAGGAGGAATATACAGCAGAGAGGAGGTATATACAGCACACAGCAGAGAGGAGGAGTATACAGCACACAGCAGAGAGGAGGTATATACAGCAGAGAGGAAGTATATACAGCACACAGCAGAGAGGAGGAATATACTGCACACAGCAGAGAGGAGGAGTATACAGCACACAGCAGAGAGGAGGTATATACAGCAGAGAGGAGGTATATACAGCACACAGCAGAGAGGAGGAATATACTGCACACAGCAGAGAGGAGGAGTATACAGCACACAGCAGAGAGGAGGAATATGCAGCACACAGCAGAGAGGAGGTGTATACAGCACACAGCAGAGAGGAGGTATATACTGCACACAGCAGAGAGGAGATATATACAGCAGAGAGGAGGTATATACAGCACACAGCAGAGAGGAGATATATACAGCAGAGAGGAGGAGTATACAGCACACAGCAGAGAGGAGGTATATACAGCAGAGAGGAGGTATATACAGCACACAGCAGAGAGGAGGAATATACTGCACACAGCAGAGAGGAGGAGTATACAGCACACAGCAGAGAGGAGGTATATACTGCACACAGCAGAGAGGAGGAGTATACAGCACACAGCACAGAGGAAGTATATACAGCACACAGCAGAGAGGAGGTATATACTGCACACAGCAGAGAGGAGGAATATACAGCACACAGCAGAGAGGAGGTGTATACAGCACACAGCAGAGAGGAGGAATATACAGCACAGCAGAGAGGAGGTGTATACAGCACACAGCAGAGAGGAGGTGTATACAGCACACAGCAGAGAGGAGGTGTATACAGCACACAGCAGAGAGTAGGAATATACAGCACACAGCAGAGAGGAGGAATATACAGCAGAGAGGAGGTATATACAGCACACAGCAGAGAGGAGGAGTATACAGCACACAGCAGAGAGGAGGTATATACAGCAGAGAGGAGGTATATACAGCACACAGCAGAGAGGAGGAATATACTGCACACAGCAGAGAGGAGGAGTATACAGCACACAGCAGAGAGGAGGTATATACAGCAGAGAGGAGGTATATACAGCACACAGCAGAGAGGAGGAATATACTGCACACAGCAGAGAGGAGGAGTATACAGAACACAGCACAGAGGAGGAATATGCAGCACACAGCAGAGAGGAGGTATATACTGCACACAGCAGAGAGGAGATATATACAGCACACAGCAGAGAGGAGGTGTATACAGCACACAGCAGAGAGGAGGTGTATACAGCACACAGCAGAGAGGAGGAATATACAGCACACAGCAGAGAGGAGGAGTATACAGCACACAGCAGAGAGGAGGAGTATACAGCACACAGCAGAGAGGAGGAGTATACAGCACACAGCAGAGAGGAGGAGTATACAGCACACAGCAGAGAGGAGGAGTATACAGCACACAGCAGAGAGGAGGAATATACTGCACACAGCAGAGAGGAGGAGTATACAGCACACAGCAGAGAGGAGGTGTATACAGCACACAGCAGAGAGGAGGAGTATACAGCACACAGCAGAGAGGAGGAGTATACAGCACACAGCAGAGAGGAGGTGTATACAGCACACAGCAGAGAGGAGGTGTATACAGCACACAGCAGAGAGGAGGAGTATACAGCACACAGCAGAGAGGAGGAGTATACAGCACACAGCAGAGAGGAGGAATATACTGCACACAGCAGAGAGGAGGTGTATACAGCACACAGCAGAGAGGAGGTATATACAGCACACAGCAGAGAGGAGGTATATACAGCACACAGCAGAGAGGAGGTATATACAGCACACAGCAGAGAGGAGGAATATACAGCACACAGCAGAGAGGAGGTGTATACAGCACACAGCAGAGAGGAGGAATATACAGCACACAGCAGAGAGGAGGTATATACAGCAGAGAGGAGGTATATACAGCACACAGCAGAGAGGAGGAATATACTGCACACAGCAGAGAGGAGGAGTATACAGCACACAGCAGAGAGGAGGTATATACTGCACACAGCAGAGAGGAGGTATATACAGCACACAGCAGAGAGGAGGAGTATACAGCACACAGCAGAGAGGAGGTATATACAGCAGAGAGGAGGTATATACAGCACACAGCAGAGAGGAGGAATATACTGCACACAGCAGAGAGGAGGAGTATACAGCACACAGCAGAGAGGAGGTATATACTGCACACAGCAGAGAGGAGGTATATACAGCACACAGCAGAGAGGAGGAGTATACAGCACACAGCAGAGAGGAGGTATATACAGCAGAGAGGAGGTATATACAGCACACAGCAGAGAGGAGGAATATACTGCACACAGCAGAGAGGAGGAGTATACAGCACACAGCAGAGAGGAGGTATATACTGCACACAGCAGAGAGGAGGAGTATACAGCACACAGCACAGAGGAAGTATATACAGCACACAGCAGAGAGGAGGTATATACTGCACACAGCAGAGAGGAGGAGTATACAGCACACAGCAGAGAGGAGGAGTATACAGCACACAGCAGAGAGGAGGAGTATACAGCACACAGCAGAGAGGAGGAATATACTGCACACAGCAGAGAGGAGGAGTATACAGCACACAGCAGAGAGGAGGTGTATACAGCACACAGCAGAGAGGAGGAGTATACAGCACACAGCAGAGAGGAGGAGTATACAGCACACAGCAGAGAGGAGGTGTATACAGCACACAGCAGAGAGGAGGTGTATACAGCACACAGCAGAGAGGAGGAGTATACAGCACACAGCAGAGAGGAGGAGTATACAGCACACAGCAGAGAGGAGGAATATACTGCACACAGCAGAGAGGAGGTGTATACAGCACACAGCAGAGAGGAGGTATATACAGCACACAGCAGAGAGGAGGTATATACAGCACACAGCAGAGAGGAGGTATATACAGCACACAGCAGAGAGGAGGAATATACAGCACACAGCAGAGAGGAGGTGTATACAGCACACAGCAGAGAGGAGGAATATACAGCACACAGCAGAGAGGAGGTATATACAGCAGAGAGGAGGTATATACAGCACACAGCAGAGAGGAGGAATATACTGCACACAGCAGAGAGGAGGAGTATACAGCACACAGCAGAGAGGAGGTATATACTGCACACAGCAGAGAGGAGGTATATACAGCACACAGCAGAGAGGAGGAGTATACAGCACACAGCAGAGAGGAGGTATATAGAGCAGAGAGGAGGTATATACAGCACACAGCAGAGAGGAGGAATATACTGCACACAGCAGAGAGGAGGAGTATACAGCACACAGCAGAGAGGAGGTATATACTGCACACAGCAGAGAGGAGGTATATACAGCACACAGCAGAGAGGAGGAGTATACAGCACACAGCAGAGAGGAGGTATATACAGCACACAGCAGAGAGGAGGAATATACTGCACACAGCAGAGAGGAGGAGTATACAGCACACAGCAGAGAGGAGGTATATACAGCACACAGCAGAGAGGAGGTATATACAGCACACAGCAGAGAGGAGGTATATACAGCACACAGCAGAGAGGAGGTGTATACAGCACACAGCAGAGAGGAGGTATATACTGCACACAGCAGAGAGGAGGAGTATACAGCACACAGCACAGAGGAAGTATATACAGCACACAGCAGAGAGGAGGTATATACTGCACACAGCAGAGAGGAGGAATATACAGCACACAGCAGAGAGGAGGTGTATACAGCACACAGCAGAGAGGAGGAATATACAGCACAGCAGAGAGGAGGTGTATACAGCACACAGCAGAGAGGAGGTGTATACAGCACACAGCAGAGAGGAGGTATATACTGCACACAGCAGAGAGTAGGAATATACAGCACACAGCAGAGAGGAGGAATATACAGCAGAGAGGAGGTATATACAGCACACAGCAGAGAGGAGGAGTATACAGCACACAGCAGAGAGGAGGTATATACAGCAGAGAGGAAGTATATACAGCACACAGCAGAGAGGAGGAATATACTGCACACAGCAGAGAGGAGGAGTATACAGCACACAGCAGAGAGGAGGTATATACAGCACAGAGGAGGTATATACAGCACACAGCAGAGAGGAGGAATATACTGCACACAGCAGAGAGGAGGAGTATACAGCACACAGCAGAGAGGAGGAATATGCAGCACACAGCAGAGAGGAGGTGTATACAGCACACAGCAGAGAGGAGGTATATACTGCACACAGCAGAGAGGAGATATATACAGCAGAGAGGAGGTATATACAGCACACAGCAGAGAGGAGATATATACAGCAGAGAGGAGGAGTATACAGCACACAGCAGAGAGGAGGTATATACAGCAGAGAGGAGGTATATACAGCACACAGCAGAGAGGAGGAATATACTGCACACAGCAGAGAGGAGGAGTATACAGCACACAGCAGAGAGGAGGTATATACTGCACACAGCAGAGAGGAGGAGTATACAGCACACAGCACAGAGGAAGTATATACAGCACACAGCAGAGAGGAGGTATATACTGCACACAGCAGAGAGGAGGAATATACAGCACACAGCAGAGAGGAGGTGTATACAGCACACAGCAGAGAGGAGGAATATACAGCACAGCAGAGAGGAGGTGTATACAGCACACAGCAGAGAGGAGGTGTATACAGCACACAGCAGAGAGGAGGTGTATACAGCACACAGCAGAGAGTAGGAATATACAGCACACAGCAGAGAGGAGGAATATACAGCAGAGAGGAGGTATATACAGCACACAGCAGAGAGGAGGAGTATACAGCACACAGCAGAGAGGAGGTATATACAGCAGAGAGGAGGTATATACAGCACACAGCAGAGAGGAGGAATATACTGCACACAGCAGAGAGGAGGAGTATACAGCACACAGCAGAGAGGAGGTATATACAGCAGAGAGGAGGTATATACAGCACACAGCAGAGAGGAGGAATATACTGCACACAGCAGAGAGGAGGAGTATACAGAACACAGCACAGAGGAGGAATATGCAGCACACAGCAGAGAGGAGGTATATACTGCACACAGCAGAGAGGAGATATATACAGCACACAGCAGAGAGGAGGTGTATACAGCACACAGCAGAGAGGAGGTGTATACAGCACACAGCAGAGAGGAGGAATATACAGCACACAGCAGAGAGGAGGAGTATACAGCACACAGCAGAGAGGAGGAGTATACAGCACACAGCAGAGAGGAGGAGTATACAGCACACAGCAGAGAGGAGGAGTATACAGCACACAGCAGAGAGGAGGAGTATACAGCACACAGCAGAGAGGAGGAATATACTGCACACAGCAGAGAGGAGGAGTATACAGCACACAGCAGAGAGGAGGTGTATACAGCACACAGCAGAGAGGAGGAGTATACAGCACACAGCAGAGAGGAGGAGTATACAGCACACAGCAGAGAGGAGGTGTATACAGCACACAGCAGAGAGGAGGTGTATACAGCACACAGCAGAGAGGAGGAGTATACAGCACACAGCAGAGAGGAGGAGTATACAGCACACAGCAGAGAGGAGGAATATACTGCACACAGCAGAGAGGAGGTGTATACAGCACACAGCAGAGAGGAGGTATATACAGCACACAGCAGAGAGGAGGTATATACAGCACACAGCAGAGAGGAGGTATATACAGCACACAGCAGAGAGGAGGAATATACAGCACACAGCAGAGAGGAGGTGTATACAGCACACAGCAGAGAGGAGGAATATACAGCACACAGCAGAGAGGAGGTATATACAGCAGAGAGGAGGTATATACAGCACACAGCAGAGAGGAGGAATATACTGCACACAGCAGAGAGGAGGAGTATACAGCACACAGCAGAGAGGAGGTATATACTGCACACAGCAGAGAGGAGGTATATACAGCACACAGCAGAGAGGAGGAGTATACAGCACACAGCAGAGAGGAGGTATATACAGCAGAGAGGAGGTATATACAGCACACAGCAGAGAGGAGGAATATACTGCACACAGCAGAGAGGAGGAGTATACAGCACACAGCAGAGAGGAGGTATATACTGCACACAGCAGAGAGGAGGTATATACAGCACACAGCAGAGAGGAGGAGTATACAGCACACAGCAGAGAGGAGGTATATACAGCAGAGAGGAGGTATATACAGCACACAGCAGAGAGGAGGAATATACTGCACACAGCAGAGAGGAGGAGTATACAGCACACAGCAGAGAGGAGGTATATACTGCACACAGCAGAGAGGAGGTGTATACAGCACACAGCAGAGAGGAGATATATACAGCAGAGAGGAGGTATATACAGCACACAGCAGAGAGGAGATATATACAGAAGAGAGGAGGAGTATACAGCACACAGCAGAGAGGAGGTATATACAGCAGAGAGGAGGTATATACAGCACACAGCAGAGAGGAGGAATATACTGCACACAGCAGAGAGGAGGAGTACACAGCACACAGCAGAGAGGAGGTATATACTGCACACAGCAGAGAGGAGGAGTATACAGCACACAGCACAGAGGAAGTATATACAGCACACAGCAGAGAGGAGGTATATACTGCACACAGCAGAGAGGAGGAATATACAGCACACAGCAGAGAGGAGGTGTATACAGCACACAGCAGAGAGGAGGAATATACAGCACAGCAGAGAGGAGGTGTATACAGCACACAGCAGAGAGGAGGTGTATACAGCACACAGCAGAGAGGAGGTGTATACAGCACACAGCAGAGAGTAGGAATATACAGCACACAGCAGAGAGGAGGAATATACAGCAGAGAGGAGGTATATACAGCACACAGCAGAGAGGAGGAGTATACAGCACACAGCAGAGAGGAGGTATATACAGCAGAGAGGAGGTATATACAGCACACAGCAGAGAGGAGGAATATACTGCACACAGCAGAGAGGAGGAGTATACAGCACACAGCAGAGAGGAGGTATATACAGCAGAGAGGAGGTATATACAGCACACAGCAGAGAGGAGGAATATACTGCACACAGCAGAGAGGAGGAGTATACAGCACACAGCACAGAGGAGGAATATGCAGCACACAGCAGAGAGGAGGTATATACTGCACACAGCAGAGAGGAGATATATACAGCACACAGCAGAGAGGAGGTGTATGCAGCACACAGCAGAGAGGAGGAATATACAGCACACAGCAGAGAGGAGGAGTATACAGCACACAGCAGAGAGGAGGAGTATACAGCACACAGCAGAGAGGAGGAGTATACAGCACACAGCAGAGAGGAGGAGTATACAGCACACAGCAGAGAGGAGGAGTATACAGCACACAGCAGAGAGGAGGAATATACTGCACACAGCAGAGAGGAGGAGTATACAGCACACAGCAGAGAGGAGGTGTATACAGCACACAGCAGAGAGGAGGAGTATACAGCACACAGCAGAGAGGAGGAGTATACAGCACACAGCAGAGAGGAGGTGTATACAGCACACAGCAGAGAGGAGGTGTATACAGCACACAGCAGAGAGGAGGAGTATACAGCACACAGCAGAGAGGAGGAGTATACAGCACACAGCAGAGAGGAGGAATATACTGCACACAGCAGAGAGGAGGTGTATACAGCACACAGCAGAGAGGAGGTATATACAGCACACAGCAGAGAGGAGGTATATACAGCACACAGCAGAGAGGAGGTATATACAGCACACAGCAGAGAGGAGGAATATACAGCACACAGCAGAGAGGAGGTGTATACAGCACACAGCAGAGAGGAGGAATATACAGCACACAGCAGAGAGGAGGTATATACAGCACACAGCAGAGAGGAGGAATATACTGCACACAGCAGAGAGGAGGAGTATACAGCACACAGCAGAGAGGAGGTATATACTGCACACAGCAGAGAGGAGGTATATACAGCACACAGCAGAGAGGAGGAGTATACAGCACACAGCAGAGAGGAGGTATATACAGCAGAGAGGAGGTATATACAGCACACAGCAGAGAGGAGGAATATACTGCACACAGCAGAGAGGAGGAGTATACAGCACACAGCAGAGAGGAGGTATATACTGCACACAGCAGAGAGGAGGTATATACAGCACACAGCAGAGAGGAGGAGTATACAGCACACAGCAGAGAGGAGGTATATACAGCAGAGAGGAGGTATATACAGCACACAGCAGAGAGGAGGAATATACTGCACACAGCAGAGAGGAGGAGTATACAGCACACAGCAGAGAGGAGGTATATACTGCACACAGCAGAGAGGAGGAGTATACAGCACACAGCACAGAGGAAGTATATACAGCACACAGCAGAGAGGAGGTATATACTGCACACAGCAGAGAGGAGGAATATACAGCACACAGCAGAGAGGAGGTGTATACAGCACACAGCAGAGAGGAGGAATATACAGCACAGCAGAGAGGAGGTGTATACAGCACACAGCAGAGAGGAGGTGTATACAGCACACAGCAGAGAGGAGGTATATACTGCACACAGCAGAGAGTAGGAATATACAGCACACAGCAGAGAGGAGGAATATACAGCAGAGAGGAGGTATATACAGCACACAGCAGAGAGGAGGAGTATACAGCACACAGCAGAGAGGAGGTATATACAGCAGAGAGGAAGTATATACAGCACACAGCAGAGAGGAGGAATATACTGCACACAGCAGAGAGGAGGAGTATACAGCACACAGCAGAGAGGAGGTATATACAGCAGAGAGGAGGTATATACAGCACACAGCAGAGAGGAGGAATATACTGCACACAGCAGAGAGGAGGAGTATACAGCACACAGCAGAGAGGAGGAATATGCAGCACACAGCAGAGAGGAGGTGTATACAGCACACAGCAGAGAGGAGGTATATACTGCACACAGCAGAGAGGAGATATATACAGCAGAGAGGAGGTATATACAGCACACAGCAGAGAGGAGATATATACAGCAGAGAGGAGGAGTATACAGCACACAGCAGAGAGGAGGTATATACAGCAGAGAGGAGGTATATACAGCACACAGCAGAGAGGAGGAATATACTGCACACAGCAGAGAGGAGGAGTATACAGCACACAGCAGAGAGGAGGTATATACTGCACACAGCAGAGAGGAGGAGTATACAGCACACAGCACAGAGGAAGTATATACAGCACACAGCAGAGAGGAGGTATATACTGCACACAGCAGAGAGGAGGAATATACAGCACACAGCAGAGAGGAGGTGTATACAGCACACAGCAGAGAGGAGGAATATACAGCACAGCAGAGAGGAGGTGTATACAGCACACAGCAGAGAGGAGGTGTATACAGCACACAGCAGAGAGGAGGTGTATACAGCACACAGCAGAGAGTAGGAATATACAGCACACAGCAGAGAGGAGGAATATACAGCAGAGAGGAGGTATATACAGCACACAGCAGAGAGGAGGAGTATACAGCACACAGCAGAGAGGAGGTATATACAGCAGAGAGGAGGTATATACAGCACACAGCAGAGAGGAGGAATATACTGCACACAGCAGAGAGGAGGAGTATACAGCACACAGCAGAGAGGAGGTATATACAGCACACAGCAGAGAGGAGGAATATACTGCACACAGCAGAGAGGAGGAGTATACAGCACACAGCAGAGAGGAGGAATATACAGTACACAGCAGAGAGGAGGTATATACTGCACACAGCAGAGAGGAGATATATACAGCACACAGCAGAGAGGAGGTGTATACAGCACACAGCAGAGAGGAGGTGTATACAGCACACAGCAGAGAGGAGGAATATACAGCACACAGCAGAGAGGAGGTATATACTGCACACAGCAGAGAGGAGATATATACAGCACACAGCAGAGAGGAGGTGTATACAGCACACAGCAGAGAGGAGGTATATACAGCACACAGCAGAGAGAAGGAATATACAGCACACTGCAGAGAGGAGGTATATACAGCACACAGCAGAGAGGAGGTGTATACAGCACACAGCAGAGAGGAGGTATATACAGCACACAGCAGAGAGGAGGTATATACAGCACACAGCAGAGAGGAGGAATATACTGCACACAGCAGAGAGGAGGAGTATACAGCACACAGCAGAGAGGAGGTATATACTGCACACAGCAGAGAGGAGGAATATACAGCACATAGCAGAGAGGAGGTATATACAGCACACAGCAGAGAGGAGGTATATACTGCACACAGCAGAGAGGAGGAGTATACAGCACACAGCAGAGAGGAAGTATATACAGCACACAGCAGAGAGGAGGTATATACTGCACACAGCAGAGAGGAGGAATATACAGCACACAGCAGAGAGGTGGAATATACAGCACACAGCAGAGAGGAGGTATATACCGCACACAGCAGAGAGGAGGTATATACAGCACACAGCAGAGAGGAGGAGTATACAGCACACAGCAGAGAGGAGGTGTATACAGCACACAGCAGAGAGGAGGTGTATACAGCACACAGCAGAGAGGAGGTATATACAGCACACAGCAGAGAGGAGGAGTATACAGCACACAGCAGAGAGGAAGTATATACAGCACACAGCAGAGAGGAGGTATATACAGCAGAGAGGAGGTATATACAGCACACAGCAGAGAGGAGGAATATACTGCACACAGCAGAGAGGAGGAGTATACAGCACACAGCAGAGAGGAGGTATATACTGCACACAGCAGAGAGGAGGTATATACAGCACACAGCAGAGAGGAGGAGTATACAGCACACAGCAGAGAGGAGGTATATACTGCACACAGCAGAGAGGAGATATATACAGCACACAGCAGAGAGGAGGTATATACAGCACACAGCAGAGAGGAGGAATATACAGCACACTGCAGAGAGGAGGTATATACGGCACACAGCAGAGAGGAGGTATATACAGCACACAGCAGAGAGGAGGTATATACAGCACACAGCAGAGAGGAGGTGTATACAGCACACAGCAGAGAGGAGGAATATACAGCACACAGCAGAGAGGAGGAGTATACAGCACACAGCAGAGAGGAGGTATATACAGCAGAGAGGAGGAATATACAGCACACAGCAGAGAGGAGGTATATACATCACACAGCAGAGAGGAGGAGTATACAGCACACAGCAGAGAGGAGGTATATACAGCACACAGCAGAGAGGAGGTATATACAGCACACAGCAGAGAGGAGGTGTATACAGCACACAGCAGAGAGGAGGAATATACAGCACACAGCAGAGAGGAGGTGTATACAGCACACAGCAGAGAGGAGGTATATACAGCACACAGCAGAGAGGAGGTATATACAGCACACAGCAGAGAGGAGGTATATACTGCACACAGCAGAGAGGAGGAGTATACAGCACACAGCAGAGAGGAGGTATATACAGCACACAGCAGAGAGGAGGTATATACAGCACACAGCAGAGAGGAGGTATATACTGCACACAGCAGAGAGGAGGAGTGTACAGCACACAGCAGAGAGGAGGTATATACTGCACACAGCAGAGAGGAGGTATATACAGCACACAGCAGAGAGGAGGTGTATACAGCACACAGCAGAGAGGAGGTATATACAGCACACAGCAGAGAGGAGGTATATACAGCACACAGCAGAGAGGAGGTGTATACAGCACACAGCAGAGAGGAGGAATATACTGCACACAGCAGAGAGGAGGAGTATACAGCACACAGCAGAGAGGAGGTATATACAGCACACAGCAGAGAGGAGGTGTATACAGCACACAGCAGAGAGGAGGAATATACAGCACACAGCAGAGAGGAGGAATATACAGCACACAGCAGAGAGGAGGTGTATACAGCACACAGCAGAGAGGAGGTGTATACAGCACACAGCAGAGAGGAGGTATATACAGCACACAGCAGAGAGGAGGTATATACAGCACACAGCAGAGAGGAGGTGTATACAGCACACAGCAGAGAGGAGGTATATACAGCACACAGCAGAGAGGAGGAATATACTGCACACAGCAGAGAGGAGGAATATACAGCACACAGCAGTGAGGAGGTATATACTGCACACAGCAGAGAGGAGGTATATACAGCACACAGCAGAGAGGAGGTATATACAGCACACAGCAGAGAGGAGGTATATACAGCACACAGCAGAGAGGAGGTATATACAGCACACAGCAGAGAGGAGGTATATACTGCACACAGCAGAGAGGAGGAGTATACAGCACACAGCAGAGAGGAGGTATATACAGCACACAGCAGAGAGGAGGTATATACAGCACACAGCAGAGAGGAGGTATATACTGCACAGCAGAGAGGAGGAGTATACAGCACACAGCAGAGAGGAGGTATATACAGCACACAGCAGAGAGGAGGAATATACTGCACACAGCAGAGAGGAGGTATATACAGCACACAGCAGAGAGGAGGTATATACAGCACACAGCAGAGAGGAGGTATATACAGCACACAGCAGAGAGGAGGAATATACAGCACACACCAGAGAGGAGGAATATACAGCACACAGCAGAGAGGAGGTGTATACAGCACACAGCAGAGAGGAGGTGTATACAGCACACAGCAGAGAGGAGGTATATACAGCACACAGCAGAGAGGAGGTATATACAGCACACAGCAGAGAGGAGGTGTATACAGCACACAGCAGAGAGGAGGAATATACAGCACACAGCAGAGAGGAGGTGTATACAGCACACAGCAGAGAGGAGGTATATACAGCACACAGCAGAGAGGAGGTGTATACAGCACACAGCAGAGAGGAGGTATATACAGCACACAGCAGAGAGGAGGTGTATACAGCACACAGCAGAGAGGAGGTATATACAGCACACAGCAGAGAGGAGGTATATACAGCACACAGCAGAGAGGAGGAATATACAGCACACAGCAGAGAGGAGGTATATACAGCACAAAGCAGAGAGGAGGTATATACTGCACACAGCAGAGAGGAGGAGTATACAGCACACAGCAGAGAGGAGGTATATACAGCAGAGAGGAGGTATATACAGCACACAGCAGAGAGGAGGAATATACAGCACACAGCAGAGAGGAGGAGTATACAGCACACAGCAGAGAGGAGGTATATACAGCAGAGAGGAGGTATATACAGCACACAGCAGAGAGGAGGAATATACTGCACACAGCAGAGAGGAGGAGTATACAGCACACAGCAGAGAGGAGGTATATACTGCACACAGCAGAGAGGAGGTATATACAGCACACAGCAGAGAGGAGGAGTATATAGCACACAGCAGAGAGGAGGTATATACAGCAGAGAGGAGGTATATACAGCACACAGCAGAGAGGAGGAATATACTGCACACAGCAGAGAGGAGGAATATACAGCACACAGCAGAGAGGAGGTATATACTGCACACAGCAGAGAGGAGGAGTATACAGCACACAGCAGAGAGGAGGTATATACAGCACACAGCAGAGAGGAGGTATATACAGCACACAGCAGAGAGGAGGTATATACAGCACACAGCAGAGAGGAGGTATATACTGCACACAGCAGAGAGGAGGAGTATACAGCACACAGCAGAGAGGAGGTATATACAGCACACAGCAGAGAGGAGGTATATACAGCACACAGCAGAGAGGAGGTATATACAGCACACAGCAGAGAGGAGGTATATACTGCACACAGCAGAGAGGAGGAGTATACAGCACACAGCAGAGAGGAGGTATATACAGCACACAGCAGAGAGGAGGAATATACTGCACACAGCAGAGAGGAGGAGTATACAGCACACAGCAGAGAGGAGGTATATACTGCACACAGCAGAGAGGAGGAGTATACAGCACACAGCAGAGAGGAGGTATATACAGCACACAGCAGAGAGGAGGTATATACAGCACACAGCATAGAGGAGGTGTATACAGCACACAGCAGAGAGGAGAAGTATACAGCACACAGCAGAGAGGAGGAGTATACAGCACACAGCAGAGAGGAGGTATATACAGCAGAGAGGAGGTATATACAGCACACAGCAGAGAGGAGGAATATACTGCACACAGCAGAGAGGAGGAGTATACAGCACACAGCAGAGAGGAGGTATATACTGCACACAGCAGAGAGGAGGAGTATACAGCACACAGCAGAGAGGAGGTATATACAGCACACAGCAGAGAGGAGGTATATACTGCACACAGCAGAGAGGAGGAATATACAGCACACAGCAGAGAGGAGGAGTATACAGCACACAGCAGAGAGGAGGTATATACTGCACACAGCAGAGAGGAGGAATATACAGCACACAGCAGAGAGGAGGAATATACAGCACACAGCAGAGAGGAGGAGTATACAGCACACAGCAGAGAGGAGGTATATACTGCACACAGCAGAGAGGAGGTGTATACAGCACACAGCAGAGAGGAGGTGTATACAGCACACAGCAGAGAGGAGGAATATACTGCACACAGCAGAGAGGAGGAGTATACAGCACACAGCAGAGAGGAGGAGTATACAGCACACAGCAGAGAGGAGGTATATACAGCAGAGAGGAGGTATATACAGCACACAGCAGAGAGGAGGAATATACTGCACACAGCAGAGAGGAGGAGTATACAGCACACAGCAGAGAGGAGGAATATACAGCACACAGCAGAGAGGAGGTATATACAGCAGAGAGGAGGAATATACAGCACACAGCAGAGAGGAGGTATATACATCACACAGCAGAGAGGAGGAGTATACAGCACACAGCAGAGGAGGTGTATACAGCACACAGCAGAGAGGAGGAATATACAGCACACAGCAGAGAGGAGGTGTATACAGCACACAGCAGAGAGGAGGTATATACAGCACACAGCAGAGAGGAGGTATATACAGCACACAGCAGAGAGGAGGTATATACTGCACACAGCAGAGAGGAGGAGTATACAGCACACAGCAGAGAGGAGGTATATACAGCACACAGCAGAGAGGAGGTATATACAGCACACAGCAGAGAGGAGGTATATACTGCACACAGCAGAGAGGAGGAGTGTACAGCACACAGCAGAGAGGAGGTATATACTGCACACAGCAGAGAGGAGGAGTATACAGCACACAGCAGAGAGGAGGTATATACAGCACACAGCAGAGAGGAGGTATATACAGCACACAGCAGAGAGGAGGTGTATACAGCACACAGCAGAGAGGAGGAATATACTGCACACAGCAGAGAGGAGGAGTATACAGCACACAGCAGAGAGGAGGTATATACAGCACACAGCAGAGAGGAGGTATATACAGCACACAGCAGAGAGGAGGTGTATACAGCACACAGCAGAGAGGAGGAATATACAGCACACAGCAGAGAGGAGGAATATACAGCACACAGCAGAGAGGAGGTGTATACAGCACACAGCAGAGAGGAGGTGTATACAGCACACAGCAGAGAGGAGGTATATACAGCACACAGCAGAGAGGAGGAGTATACAGCACACAGCAGAGAGGAGGTGTATACAGCACACAGCAGAGAGGAGGAATATACAGCACACAGCAGAGAGGAGGTGTATACAGCACACAGCAGAGAGGAGGTATATACAGCACACAGCAGAGAGGAGGTATATACAGCACACAGCAGAGAGGAGGTATATACTGCACACAGCAGAGAGGAGGAGTATACAGCACACAGCAGAGAGGAGGTATATACAGCACACAGCAGAGAGGAGGTATATACAGCACACAGCAGAGAGGAGGTATATACTGCACACAGCAGAGAGGAGGAGTGTACAGCACACAGCAGAGAGGAGGTATATACTGCACACAGCAGAGAGGAGGAGTATACAGCACACAGCAGAGAGGAGGTATATACAGCACACAGCAGAGAGGAGGTATATACAGCACACAGCAGAGAGGAGGTGTATACAGCACACAGCAGAGAGGAGGAATATACTGCACACAGCAGAGAGGAGGAGTATACAGCACACAGCAGAGAGGAGGTATATACAGCACACAGCAGAGAGGAGGTATATACAGCACACAGCAGAGAGGAGGTGTATACAGCACACAGCAGAGAGGAGGAATATACAGCACACAGCAGAGAGGAGGAATATACAGCACACAGCAGAGAGGAGGTGTATACAGCACACAGCAGAGAGGAGGTGTATACAGCACACAGCAGAGAGGAGGTATATACAGCACACAGCAGAGAGGAGGTATATACAGCACACAGCAGAGAGGAGGTGTATACAGCACACAGCAGAGAGGAGGTATATACAGCACACAGCAGAGAGGAGGAATATACTGCACACAGCAGAGAGGAGGAATATACAGCACACAGCAGTGAGGAGGTATATACTGCACACAGCAGAGAGGAGGTATATACAGCACACAGCAGAGAGGAGGTATATACAGCACACAGCAGAGAGGAGGTATATACAGCACACAGCAGAGAGGAGGTATATACAGCACACAGCAGAGAGGAGGTATATACTGCACACAGCAGAGAGGAGGAGTATACAGCACACAGCAGAGAGGAGGTATATACAGCACACAGCAGAGAGGAGGTATATACAGCACACAGCAGAGAGGAGGTATATACTGCACAGCAGAGAGGAGGAGTATACAGCACACAGCAGAGAGGAGGAATATACTGCACACAGCAGAGAGGAGGTATATACAGCACACAGCAGAGAGGAGGTATATACAGCACACAGCAGAGAGGAGGAATATACAGCACACACCAGAGAGGAGGAATATACAGCAGAGAGGAGGTGTATACAGCACACAGCAGAGAGGAGGTGTATACAGCACACAGCAGAGAGGAGGTATATACAGCACACAGCAGAGAGGAGGTATATACAGCACACAGCAGAGAGGAGGTGTATACAGCACACAGCAGAGAGGAGGAATATACAGCACACAGCAGAGAGGAGGTGTATACAGCACACAGCAGAGAGGAGGTATATACAGCACACAGCAGAGAGGAGGTGTATACAGCACACAGCAGAGAGGAGGTATATACAGCACACAGCAGAGAGGAGGTGTATACAGCACACAGCAGAGAGGAGGTATATACAGCACACAGCAGAGAGGAGGTATATACAGCACACAGCAGAGAGGAGGAATATACAGCACAAAGCAGAGAGGAGGTATATACTGCACACAGCAGAGAGGAGGAGTATACAGCACACAGCAGAGAGGAGGTATATACAGCAGAGAGGAGGTATATACAGCACACAGCAGAGAGGAGGAATATACAGCACACAGCAGAGAGGAGGAGTATACAGCACACAGCAGAGAGGAGGTATATACAGCAGAGAGGAGGTATATACAGCACACAGCAGAGAGGAGGTATATACAGCACACAGCAGAGAGGAGGTATATACAGCAGAGAGGAGGTATATACAGCACACAGCAGAGAGGAGGAATATACAGCACACAGCAGAGAGGAGGAATATACAGCACACAGCAGAGAGGAGGAGTATACAGCACACAGCAGAGAGGAGGTATATACAGCAGAGAGGAGGTATATACAGCACACAGCAGAGAGGAGGAATATACTGCACACAGCAGAGAGGAGGAGTATACAGCACACAGCAGAGAGGAGGTATATACTGCACACAGCAGAGAGGAGGTATATACAGCACACAGCAGAGAGGAGGAGTATATAGCACACAGCAGAGAGGAGGTATATACAGCAGAGAGGAGGTATATACAGCACACAGCAGAGAGGAGGAATATACTGCACACAGCAGAGAGGAGGAATATACAGCACACAGCAGAGAGGAGGTATATACTGCACACAGCAGAGAGGAGGAGTATACAGCACACAGCAGAGAGGAGGTATATACAGCACACAGCAGAGAGGAGGTATATACAGCACACAGCAGAGAGGAGGTATATACAGCACACAGCAGAGAGGAGGTATATACTGCACACAGCAGAGAGGAGGAGTATACAGCACACAGCAGAGAGGAGGTATATACAGCACACAGCAGAGAGGAGGTATATACAGCACACAGCAGAGAGGAGGTATATACAGCACACAGCAGAGAGGAGGTATATACTGCACACAGCAGAGAGGAGGAGTATACAGCACACAGCAGAGAGGAGGTATATACAGCACACAGCAGAGAGGAGGAATATACTGCACACAGCAGAGAGGAGGAGTATACAGCACACAGCAGAGAGGAGGTATATACTGCACACAGCAGAGAGGAGGAGTATACAGCACACAGCAGAGAGGAGGTATATACAGCACACAGCAGAGAGGAGGTATATACAGCACACAGCATAGAGGAGGTGTATACAGCACACAGCAGAGAGGAGGTATATACAGCACACAGCAGAGAGGAGGTATATACAGCACACAGCAGAGAGGAGGAGTATACAGCACACAGCAGAGAGGAGGTATATACAGCAGAGAGGAGGTATATACAGCACACAGCAGAGAGGAGGAATATACTGCACACAGCAGAGAGGAGGAGTATACAGCACACAGCAGAGAGGAGGTATATACTGCACACAGCAGAGAGGAGGAGTATACAGCACACAGCAGAGAGGAGGTATATACAGCACACAGCAGAGAGGAGGTATATACTGCACACAGCAGAGAGGAGGAATATACAGCACACAGCAGAGAGGAGGAGTATACAGCACACAGCAGAGAGGAGGTATATACTGCACACAGCAGAGAGGAGGAATATACAGCACACAGCAGAGAGGAGGAATATACAGCACACAGCAGAGAGGAGGAGTATACAGCACACAGCAGAGAGGAGGTATATACTGCACACAGCAGAGAGGAGGTGTATACAGCACACAGCAGAGAGGAGGTGTATACAGCACACAGCAGAGAGGAGGAATATACTGCACACAGCAGAGAGGAGGAGTATACAGCACACAGCAGAGAGGAGGAGTATACAGCACACAGCAGAGAGGAGGTATATACAGCACACAGCAGAGAGGAGGAATATACTGCACACAGCAGAGAGGAGGAGTATACAGCACACAGCAGAGAGGAGGTATATACTGCACACAGCAGAGAGGAGGTATATACAGCACACAGCAGAGAGGAGGAGTATACATCACACAGCAGAGAGGAGGTATATACAGCAGAGAGGAGGTGTATACAGCACACAGCAGAGAGGAGGTATATACAGTACACAGCAGAGAGGAGGAATATACTGCACACAGCAGAGAGGAGGAGTATACAGCACACAGCAGAGAGGAGGAGTATACAGCACACAGCAGAGAGGAGGAGTATACAGCACACAGCAGAGAGGAGGAGTATACAGCACACAGCAGAGAGGAGGTATATACTGCACACAGCAGAGAGGAGGAGTATACAGCACACAGCAGAGAGGAAGTATATACAGCACACAGCAGAGAGGAGGTGTATACAGCACACAGCCGAGAGGAGGAGTATACTGCACACAGCAAAGAGGAGGAGTATACAGCAGAGAGGAGGTATATACAGCACACAGCAGAGAGGAGGAATATACTGCACACAGCAGAGAGGAGGTGTATACAGCACACAGCAGAGAGGAGGAATATACAGCACACAGCAGAGAGGAGGTGTATACAGCACACAGCAGAGAGGAGGTATATACAGCACACAGCGGAGAGGAGGTGTATACTGCACACAGCAGAGAGGGGATATATACAGCACACAGCAGAGAGCAGGTGTATACAGCACACAGCAGAGAGGAGGTATATACAGCACACAGCAGAGAGGAGGAATATACAGCACACAGCAGAGAGGAGGTATATACAGCACACAGCAGAGAGGAGGTGTATACAGCACACAGCAGAGAGGAGGTATATACAGCACACAGCAGAGAGGAGGTATATACAGCACACAGCAGAGAGGAGGTGTATACAGCACACAGCAGAGAGGAGGAATATACAGCACACAGCAGAGAGGAGGAGTATACTGCACACAGCAAAGAGGAGGAGTATACAGCAGAGAGGAGGTATATACAGCAGAGAGGAGGTATATACAGCACACAGCAGAGAGGAGGAGTATACAGCACACAGCAGAGAGGAGGTATATACTGCACACAGCAGAGAGGAGATATATACAGCACACAGCAGAGAGCAGGTGTATACAGCACACAGCAGAGAGGAGGTATATACAGCACACAGCAGAGAGGAGGAATATACAGCACACTGCAGAGAGGAGGTATATACGGCACACAGCAGAGAGGAGGTGTATACAGCACACAGCAGAGAGGAGGTATATACAGCACACAGCAGAGAGGAGGTATATACAGCACACAGCAGAGAGGAGGTGTATACAGCACACAGCAGAGAGGAGGAATATACAGCACACAGCAGAGAGGAGGAGTATACAGCACACAGCAGAGAGGAGGTGTATACAGCACACAGCAGAGAGGAGGAATATACAGCACACAGCAGAGAGGAGGTATATACATCACACAGCAGAGAGGAGGAGTATACAGCACACAGCAGAGAGGAGGTATATACAGCACACAGCAGAGAGGAGGTATATACAGCACACAGCAGAGAGGAGGTGTATACAGCACACAGCAGAGAGGAGGAATATACAGCACACAGCAGAGAGGAGGTGTATACAGCACACAGCAGAGAGGAGGTATATACAGCACACAGCAGAGAGGAGGAGTATATAGCACACAGCAGAGAGGAGGTATATACAGCAGAGAGGAGGTATATACAGCACACAGCAGAGAGGAGGAATATACAGCACACAGCAGAGAGGAGGTGTATACAGCACACAGCAGAGAGGAGGAGTATACAGCACACAGCAGAGAGGAGGAATATACTGCACACAGCAGAGAGGAGGAATATACAGCACACAGCAGAGAGGAGGTATATACTGCACACAGCAGAGAGGAGGAGTATACAGCACACAGCACAGAGTAGGTATATACAGCACACAGCAGAGAGGAGGTATATACAGCACACAGCAGAGAGGAGGTATATACAGCACACAGCAGAGAGGAGGTATATACTGCACACAGCAGAGAGGAGGAGTATACAGCACACAGCAGAGAGGAGGTATATACAGCACACAGCAGAGAGGAGGTATATACAGCACACAGCAGAGAGGAGGAGTATACAGCACACAGCAGAGAGGAGGTATATACTGCACACAGCAGAGAGGAGGAGTATACAGCACACAGCAGAGAGGAGGTATATACAGCACACAGCAGAGAGGAGGTATATACAGCACACAGCAGAGAGGAGGTGTATACAGCACACAGCAGAGAGGAGGTATATACAGCACACAGCAGAGAGGAGGTATATACTGCACACAGCAGAGAGGAGGAGTATACAGCACACAGCAGAGAGGAGGTATATACAGCACACAGCAGAGAGGAGGTATATACAGCACACAGCAGAGAGGAGGTATATACAGCACACAGCAGAGAGGAGGAGTATACAGCACACAGCAGAGAGGAGGAATATACAGCACACAGCAGAGAGGAGTTGTATACTGCACACAGCAGAGAGGAGGAGTATACAGCACACAGCAGAGAGGAGGAGTATACAGCACACAGCAGAGAGGAGGAGTATACAGCACACAGCAGAGAGGAGGAGTATACAGCACACAGCAGAGAGGAGGTATATACAGCAGAGAGGAGGTATATACAGCACACAGCAGAGAGGAGGAATATACTGCACACAGCAGAGAGGAGGAGTATACAGCACACAGCAGAGAGGAGGTATATACTGCACACAGCAGAGAGGAGGAGTATACAGCACACAGCAGAGAGGAGGTATATACAGCACACAGCAGAGAGGAGGTGTATACAGCACACAGCAGAGAGGAGGTGTATACAGCACACAGCAGAGAGGAGGAATATACTGCACACAGCAGAGAGGAGGAGTATACAGCACACAGCAGAGAGGAGGTGTATACAGCACACAGCAGAGAGGAGGTATATACAGCAGAGAGGAGGTATATACAGCACACAGCAGAGAGGAGGAATATACTGCACACAGCAGAGAGGAGGAGTATACAGCACACAGCAGAGAGGAAGTATATACAGCAGAGAGGAGGTATATACAGCACACAGCAGAGAGGAGGAATATACTGCACACAGCAGAGAGGAGGAGTATACAGCACACAGCAGAGAGGAGGTATATACAGCAGAGAGGAGGTATATACAGCACACAGCAGAGAGGAGGAATATACTGCACACAGCAGAGAGGAGGAGTATACAGCACACAGCAGAGAGGAGGTATATACTGCACACAGCAGAGAGGAGGTATATACAGCACACAGCAGAGAGGAGGAGTATACAGCACACAGCAGAGAGGAGGTATATACAGCAGAGAGGAGGTATATACAGTACACAGCAGAGAGGAGGAATATACTGCACACAGCAGAGAGGAGGAGTATACAGCACACAGCAGAGAGGAAGTATATACAGCACACAGCAGAAAGGAGGTATATACTGCACACAGAAGAGAGGAGGAATATACAGCACACAGCAGAGAGGAGGAGTATACAGCAGAGAGGAGGTATATACAGTACACAGCAGAGAGGAGGTATATACTGCACACAGCAGAGAGGAGGAGTATACAGCACACAGCAGAGGAAGTATATACAGCACACAGCAGAAAGGAGGTATATACAGGACACAGCAGAGAGGAGGTATATACAGTACACAGCAGAAAGGAGGTATATACTGCACACAGAAGAGAGGAGGAATATACAGCACACAGCAGAGAGGAGGTATATACAGTAGAGAGGAGGTATATACAGTACACAGCAGAGAGGAGGTATATACTGCACACAGCAGAGAGGAGGAGTATACAGCACACAGCAGAGAGGAAGTATATACAGCACACAGCAGAAAGGAGGTATATACTGCACACAGAAGAGAGGAGGAGTATACAGCACACAGCAGAGAGGAGGAGTATACAGCAGAGAGGAGGTATATACAGCAGAGAGGAGGTATATACAGCACACAGCAGAGAGGAGGTATATACTGCACACAGCAGAGAGGAGATATATACAGCACACAGCAGAGAGCAGGTGTATACAGCACACAGCAGAGAGGAGGTATATACAGCACACAGCAGAGAGGAGGAATATACAGCACACAGCAGAGAGGAGGAGTATACAGCACACAGCAGAGAGGAGGTGTATACAGCACACAGCAGAGAGGAGGTATATACAGCACACAGCAGAGAGGAGGTATATACAGCACACAGCAGAGAGGAGGTGTATACAGCACACAGCAGAGAGGAGGAATATACAGCACACAGCAGAGAGGAGGAGTATACAGCACACAGCAGAGAGGAGGTGTATACAGCACACAGCAGAGAGGAGGAATATACAGCACACAGCAGAGAGGAGGTATATACATCACACAGCAGAGAGGAGGAGTATACAGCACACAGCAGAGAGGAGGTATATACAGCACACAGCAGAGAGGAGGTATATACAGCACACAGCAGAGAGGAGGTGTATACAGCACACAGCAGAGAGGAGGAATATACAGCACACAGCAGAGAGGAGGTATATACAGCACACAGCAGAGAGGAGGTGTATACAGCACACAGCAGAGAGGAGGTATATACAGCACACAGCAGAGAGGAGGTGTATACAGCACACAGCAGAGAGGAGGTATATACAGCACACAGCAGAGAGGAGGTGTATACAGCACACAGCAGAGAGGAGGTATATACAGCACACAGCAGAGAGGAGGTATATACAGCACACAGCAGAGAGGAGGAATATACAGCACACAGCAGAGAGGAGGTATATACTGCACACAGCAGAGAGGAGGAGTATACAGCACACAGCAGAGAGGAGGTATATACAGCAGAGAGGAGGTATATACAGCACACAGTAGAGAGGAGGAATATACTGCACACAGCAGAGAGGAGGAGTATACAGCACACAGCAGAGAGGAGGAATATACAGCACACAGCAGAGAGGAGGTATATACAGCACACAGCAGAGAGGAGGTATATACAGCACACAGCAGAGAGGAGGAATATACTGCACACAGCAGAGAGGAGGAGTATACAGCACACAGCAGAGAGGAGGTATATACTGCACACAGCAGAGAGGAGGTATATACAGCACACAGCAGAGAGGAGGAGTATACAGCACACAGCAGAGAGGAGGTATATACAGCAGAGAGGAGGTATATACAGCACACAGCAGAGAGGAGGAATATACAGCACACAGCAGAAAGGAGGTATATACAGCACACAGCAGAGAGGAGGTGTATACAGCACACAGCAGAGAGGAGGTATATACAGCACACAGCAGAGAGGAGGTATATACAGCACACAGCAGAGAGGAGGTATATACAGCACACAGCAGAGAGGAGGAATATACAGCACACAGCAGAGAGGAGGTATATACAGCACACAGCAGAGAGGAGGTATATACAGCACACAGCAGAGAGGAGGTATATACTGCACACAGCAGAGAGGAGGAATATACAGCACACAGCAGAGAGGAGGAGTATACAGCACACAGCAGAGAGGAGGTATATACAGCACACAGCAGAGAGGAGGTGTATACAGCACACAGCAGAGAGGAGGTGTATACAGCACACAGCAGAGAGGAGGAATATACTGCACACAGCAGAGAGGAGGAGTATACAGCACACAGCAGAGAGGAGGAGTATACAGCACACAGCAGAGAGGAGGTATATACAGCAGAGAGGAGGTATATACAGCACACAGCAGAGAGGAGGAATATACAGCACACAGCAGAGAGGAGGAGTATACAGCACACAGCAGAGAGGAGGTATATACTGCACACAGCAGAGAGGAGGTATATACAGCACACAGCAGAGAGGGGGAGTATACAGCACACAGCAGAGAGGAGGTATATACAGCAGAGAGAAGGTATATACAGCACACAGCAGAGAGGAGGTATATACTGCACACAGCAGAGAGGAGGTATATACAGCACACAGCAGAGAGGAGGAGTATACAGCACACAGCAGAGAGGAGGTATATACAGCACACAGCAGAGAGGGGGAGTATACAGCACACAGCAGAGAGGAGGTATATACAGTACACAGCAGAGAGGAGGAATATACTGCACACAGCAGAGAGGAGGAGTATACAGCACACAGCAGAGAGGAGGTATATACTGCACACAGCAGAGAGGAGGAGTATACAGCACACAGCAGAGAGGAAGTATATACAGCACACAGCAGAGAGGAGGAATATACAGCACACAGCAGAGAGGAGGTATATACAGCACACAGCAGAGAGGAGGTATATACAGCACACAGCAGAGAGGAGGAATATACTGCACACAGCAGAGAGGAGGAGTATACAGCACACAGCAGAGAGGAGGTATATACTGCACACAGCAGAGAGGAGGTATATACAGCACACAGCAGAGAGGAGGAGTATACAGCACACAGCAGAGGAGGTATATACAGCAGAGAGGAGGTATATACAGCACACAGCAGAGAGGAGGAATATACAGCACACAGCAGAGAGGAGGTATATACAGCACACAGCAGAAAGGAGGTATATACAGCACACAGCAGAGAGGAGGTGTATACAGCACACAGCAGAGAGGAGGTATATACAGCACACAGCAGAGAGGAGGTATATACAGCACACAGCAGAGAGCAGGTATATACAGCACACAGCAGAGAGGAGGAATATACAGCACACAGCAGAGAGAAGGTATATACAGCACACAGCAGAGAGGAGGTATATACAGCACACAGCAGAGAGGAGGTATATACAGCACACAGCAGAGAGGAGGAATATACAGCACACAGCAGAGAGGAGGAGTATACAGCACACAGCAGAGAGGAGGTATATACAGCACACAGCAGAGAGGAGGTGTATACAGCACACAGCAGAGAGGAGGTATATACAGCACACAGCAGAGAGGAGGAATATACAGCACACAGCAGAGAGGAGGAGTATACAGCACACAGCAGAGAGGAGGTGTATACAGCACACAGCAGAGAGGAGGTATATACAGCACACAGCAGAGAGGAGGTATATACAGCACACAGCAGAGAGGAGGTGTATACAGCACACAGCAGAGAGGAGGAATATACAGCACACAGCAGAGAGGAGGAGTATACAGCACACAGCAGAGAGGAGGTGTATACAGCACACAGCAGAGAGGAGGAATATACAGCACACAGCAGAGAGGAGGTATATACATCACACAGCAGAGAGGAGGAGTATACAGCACACAGCAGAGAGGAGGTATATACAGCACACAGCAGAGAGGAGGTATATACAGCACACAGCAGAGAGGAGGTGTATACAGCACACAGCAGAGAGGAGGAATATACAGCACACAGCAGAGAGGAGGTATATACAGCACACAGCAGAGAGGAGGTGTATACAGCACACAGCAGAGAGGAGGTATATACAGCACACAGCAGAGAGGAGGTGTATACAGCACACAGCAGAGAGGAGGTATATACAGCACACAGCAGAGAGGAGGTGTATACAGCACACAGCAGAGAGGAGGTATATACAGCACACAGCAGAGAGGAGGTATATACAGCACACAGCAGAGAGGAGGAATATACAGCACACAGCAGAGAGGAGGTATATACTGCACACAGCAGAGAGGAGGAGTATACAGCACACAGCAGAGAGGAGGTATATACAGCAGAGAGGAGGTATATACAGCACACAGCAGAGAGGAGGAATATACTGCACACAGCAGAGAGGAGGAGTATACAGCACACAGCAGAGAGGAGGAATATACAGCACACAGCAGAGAGGAGGTATATACAGCACACAGCAGAGAGGAGGTATATACAGCACACAGCAGAGAGGAGGAATATACTGCACACAGCAGAGAGGAGGAGTATACAGCACACAGCAGAGAGGAGGTGTATACAGCACACAGCAGAGAGGAGGAGTATACAGCACACAGCAGAGAGGAGGTATATACAGCACACAGCAGAGAGGAGGAGTATACAGCACACAGCAGAGAGGAGGTATATACAGCAGAGAGGAGGTATATACAGCACACAGCAGAGAGGAGGAATATACAGCACACAGCAGAGAGGAGGTGTATACAGCACACAGCAGAGAGGAGGTATATACAGCACACAGCAGAGAGGAGGTATATACAGCACACAGCAGAGAGGAGGTATATACAGCACACAGCAGAGAGGAGGAATATACAGCACACAGCAGAGAGGAGGTATATACAGCACACAGCAGAGAGGAGGAATATACTGCACACAGCAGAGAGGAGGAGTATACAGCACACAGCAGAGAGGAGGTGTATACAGCACACAGCAGAGAGGAGGAGTATACAGCACACAGCAGAGAGGAGGTATATACAGCACACAGTAGAGAGGAGGAGTATACAGCACACAGCAGAGAGGAGGTATATACAGCAGAGAGGAGGTATATACAGCACACAGCAGAGAGGAGGAATATACAGCACACAGCAGAGAGGAGGTGTATACAGCACACAGCAGAGAGGAGGTATATACAGCACACAGCAGAGAGGAGGTATATACAGCACACAGCAGAGAGGAGGTATATACAGCACACAGCAGAGAGGAGGAATATACAGCACACAGCAGAGAGGAGGTATATACAGCACACAGCAGAGAGGAGGTATATACAGCACACAGCAGAGAGGAGGAGTATACAGCACACAGCAGAGAGGAGGTATGTACAGCAGAGAGGAGGTATATACAGCACACAGCAGAAAGGAGGTATATACAGCACACAGCAGAGAGGAGGTGTATACAGCACACAGCAGAGAGGAGGTATATACAGCACACAGCAGAGAGGAGGTATATACAGCACACAGCAGAGAGGAGGTATATACAGCACACAGCAGAGAGGAGGAATATACAGCACACAGCAGAGAGGAGGTATATACAGCACACAGCAGAGAGGAGGTATATACAGCACACAGCAGAGAGGAGGTATATACTGCACACAGCAGAGAGGAGGAATATACAGCACACAGCAGAGAGGAGGAGTATACAGCACACAGCAGAGAGGAGGTATATACAGCACACAGCAGAGAGGAGGTGTATACAGCAGAGAGGAGGTGTATACAGCACACAGCAGAGAGGAGGAATATACTGCACACAGCAGAGAGGAGGAGTATACAGCACACAGCAGAGAGGAGGAGTATACAGCACACAGCAGAGAGGAGGTATATACAGCAGAGAGGAGGTATATACAGCACATAGCAGAGAGGAGGAATATACAGCACACAGCAGAGAGGAGGAGTATACAGCACACAGCAGAGAGGAGGTATATACTGCACACAGCAGAGAGGAGGTATATACAGCACACAGCAGAGAGGGGGAGTATACAGCACACAGCAGAGAGGAGGTATATACAGTACACAGCAGAGAGGAGGAATATACTGCACACAGCAGAGAGGAGGAGTATACAGCACACAGCAGAGAGGAGGTATATACTGCACACAGCAGAGAGGAGGAGTATACAGCACACAGCAGAGAGGAAGTATATACAGCACACAGCAGAGAGGAGGAATATACAGCACACAGCAGAGAGGAGGTATATACAGCACACAGCAGAGAGGAGGTATATACAGCACACAGCAGGGAGGAGGAATATACTGCACACAGCAGAGAGGAGGAGTATACAGCACACAGCAGAGAGGAGGTATATACTGCACACAGCAGAGAGGAGGTATATACAGCACACAGCAGAGAGGAGGAGTATACAGCACACAGCAGAGAGGAGGTATATACAGCAGAGAGGAGGTATATACAGCACACAGCAGAGAGGAGGAATATACAGCACACAGCAGAGAGGAGGTATATACAGCACACAGCAGAGAGGAGGTGTATACAGCACACAGCAGAGAGGAGGTATATACAGCACACAGCAGAGAGGAGGTATATACAGCACACAGCAGAGAGGAGGTATATACAGCACACAGCAGAGAGGAGGTATATACAGCACACAGCAGAGAGGAGGAGTATACAGCACACAGCAGAGAGGAGGTATATACAGCACACAGCAGAGAGGAGGTATATACAGCACACAGCAGAAAGGAGGTATATACAGCACACAGCAGAGAGGAGGTGTATACAGCACACAGCAGAGAGGAGGTATATACAGCACACAGCAGAGAGGAGGTATATACAGCACACAGCAGAGAGGAGGTATATACAGCACACAGCAGAGAGGAGGAATATACAGCACACAGCAGAGAGGAGGTATATACAGCACACAGCAGAGAGGAGGTATATACAGCACACAGCAGAGAGGAGGTATATACTGCACACAGCAGAGAGGAGGAATATACAGCACACAGCAGAGAGGAGGAGTATACAGCACACAGCAGAGAGGAGGTATATACAGCACACAGCAGAGAGGAGGTGTATACAGCACACAGCAGAGAGGAGGTGTATACAGCACACAGCAGAGAGGAGGAATATACTGCACACAGCAGAGAGGAGGAGTATACAGCACACAGCAGAGAGGAGGAGTATACAGCACACAGCAGAGAGGAGGTACATACAGCAGAGAGGAGGTATATACAGCACACAGCAGAGAGGAGGAATATACAGCACACAGCAGAGAGGAGGAGTATACAGCACACAGCAGAGAGGAGGTATATACTGCACACAGCAGAGAGGAGGTATATACAGCACACAGCAGAGAGGAGTATACAGCACACAGCAGAGAGGAGATATATACAGTACACAGCAGAGAGGAGGAATATACTGCACACAGCAGAGAGGAGGAGTATACAGCACACAGCAGAGAGGAGGTATATACTGCACACAGCAGAGAGGAGGAGTATACAGCACACAGCAGAGAGGAAGTATATACAGCACACAGCAGAAAGGAGGTATATACTGCACACAGAAGAGAGGAGGAATATACAGCACACAGCAGAGAGGAGGAATATACAGCACACAGCAGAGAGGAGGAATATACAGCACACAGCAGAGAGGAGGAGTATACAGCAGAGAGGAGGTATATACAGCAGAGAGGAGGTATATACAGCAGAGAGGAGGTATATACAGCACACAGCAGAGAGGAGGAGTATACAGCACACAGCAGAGAGGAGGTATATACTGCACACAGCAGAGAGGAGATATATACAGCACACAGCAGAGAGCAGGTGTATACAGCACACAGCAGAGAGGAGGTATATACAGCACACAGCAGAGAGGAGGAATATACAGCACACAGCAGAGAGGAGGTGTATACAGCACACAGCAGAGAGGAGGTATATACAGCACACAGCAGAGAGGAGGTGTATACAGCACACTGCAGAGAGGAGGTATATACGGCACACAGCAGAGAGGAGGTGTATACAGCACACAGCAGAGAGGAGGTATATACAGAACACAGCAGAGAGGAGATATATACAGCACACAGCAGAGCAGGTGTATACAGCACACAGCAGAGAGGAGGTATATACAGCACACAGCAGAGAGGAGATATATACAGCACACAGCAGAGAGCAGGTGTATACAGCACACAGCAGAGAGGAGGTATATACAGCACACAGCAGAGAGGAGGTGTATACAGCACACTGCAGAGAGGAGGTATATACGGCACACAGCAGAGAGGAGGTGTATACAGCACACAGCAGAGAGGAGGTATATACAGCACACAGCAGAGAGGAGGTATATACAGCACACAGCAGAGAGGAGGAGTATACAGCACACAGCAGAGAGGAGGTATATACAGCACACAGCAGAGAGCAGGTATATACAGCACACAGCAGAGAGGAGATATATACAGCACACAGCAGAGAGGAGGTATATACAGCACACAGCAGAGAGGAGGAATATACAGCACACAGCAGAGAGGAGGTGTATACAGCACACAGCAGAGAGGAGGAATATACAGCACACAGCAGAGAGGAGGTGTATACAGCACACAGCAGAGAGGAGGAATATACAGCACACACCAGAGAGGAGGAGTATACAGCACACAGCAGAGAGGAGGTGTATACAGCACACAGCAGAGAGGAGGAATATACAGCACACACCAGAGAGGAGGAGTATACAGCACACAGCAGAGAGGAGGTATATACATCACACAGCAGAGAGGAGGTATATACATCACACAGCAGAGAGGAGGAGTATACAGCACACAGCAGAGAGGAGGTATATACAGCACACAGCAGAGAGGAGGTATATACAGCACACAGCAGAGAGGAGGAATATACAGCACACACCAGAGAGGAGGAGTATACAGCACACAGCAGAGAGGAGGTATATACATCACACAGCAGAGAGGAGGAGTATACAGCACACAGCAGAGAGGAGGTATATACAGCACACAGCAGAGAGGAGGTATATACAGCACACAGCAGAGAGGAGGTGTATACAGCACACAGCAGAGAGGAGGTGTATACAGCACACAGCAGAGAGGAGGAATATACAGCACACAGCAGAGAGGAGGTATATACAGCACACAGCAGAGAGGAGGAATATACAGCACACAGCAGAGAGGAGGTGTATACAGCACACAGCAGAGAGGAGGTATATACAGCACACAGCAGAGAGGAGGTGTATACAGCACACAGCAGAGAGGAGGTGTATACAGCACACAGCAGAGAGGAGGTGTATACAGCACACAGCAGAGAGGAGGTATATACAGCACACAGCAGAGAGGAGGTGTATACAGCACACAGCAGAGAGGAGTTATATACAGCACACAGCAGAGAGGAGGTATATACAGCACACAGCAGAGAGGAGGAATATACAGCACACAGCAGAGAGGAGGTATATACTGCACACAGCAGAGAGGAGGAGTATACAGCACACAGCAGAGAGGAGGAGTATACAGCACACAGCAGAGAGGAGGTATATACAGCAGAGAGGAGGTATATACAGCACACAGCAGAGAGGAGGAATATACTGCACACAGCAGAGAGGAGGAATATACAGCACACAGCAGAGAGGAGGTATATACAGCACACAGCAGAGAGGAGGAATATACAGCACACAGCAGAGAGGAGGTATATACTGCACACAGCAGAGAGGAGGAGTATACAGCACACAGCAGAGAGGAGGTATATACAGCACACAGCAGAGAGGAGGAATATACAGCACACAGCAGAGAGGAGGAATATACAGCACACAGCAGAGAGGAGGAGTATACAGCACACAGCAGAGAGGAGGTATATACAGCACACAGCAGAGAGGAGGTATATACAGCACACAGCAGAGAGGAGGAATATACAGCACACAGCAGAGAGGAGGTGTATACAGCACACAGCAGAGAGGAGGTATATACTGCACACAGCAGAGAGGAGGAATATACAGCACACAGCAGAGAGGAGGTATATACAGCACACAGCAGAGAGGAGGAATATACAGCACACAGCAGAGAGGAGGAATATACAGCACACAGCAGAGAGGAGGAGTATACAGCACACAGCAGAGAGGAGGTATATACAGCACACAGCAGAGAGGAGGTATATACAGCACACAGCAGAGAGGAGGAATATACAGCACACAGCAGAGAGGAGGTGTATACAGCACACAGCAGAGAGGAGGTGTATACAGCACACAGCAGAGAGGAGGATTATACGGCACACAGCAGAGAGGAGGTATATACAGCACACAGCAGAGAGGAGGTATATACAGCACACAGCAGAGAGGAGGATTATACGGCACACAGCAGAGAGGAGGTGTATACAGCACACAGCAGAGAGGAGAAATATACAGCACACAGCAGAGAGGAGGAATATACAGCACACAGCAGAGAGGAGGTATATACAGCACACAGCAGAGAGGAGGTATATACAGCACACAGCAGAGAGGAGGTATATACAGCAGAGAGGAGGTATATACAGCACACAGCAGAGAGGAGGAATATACAGCACACAGCAGAGAGGAGGAATATACAGCACACAGCAGAGAGGAGGTATATACAGCACACAGCAGAGAGGAGGTGTATACAGCACACAGCAGAGAGGAGGTATATACAGCACACAGCAGAGAGGAGGTGTATACAGCACACAGCAGAGAGGAGGTATATACAGCACACAGCAGAGAGGAGGTGTATACAGCACACAGCAGAGAGGAGGTATATACAGCACACAGCAGAGAGGAGGTATATACAGCACACAGCAGAGAGGAGGAATATACAGCACACAGCAGAGAGGAGGTATATACTGCACACAGCAGAGAGGAGGAGTATACAGCACACAGCAGAGAGGAGGTATATACAGCAGAGAGGAGGTATATACAGCACACAGCAGAGAGGAGGAGTATACAGCACACAGCAGAGAGGAGGTATATACAGCACACAGCAGAGAGCAGGTATATACAGCACACAGCAGAGAGGAGATATATACAGCACACAGCAGAGAGGAGGTATATACAGCACACAGCAGAGAGGAGGAATATACAGCACACAGCAGAGAGGAGGTGTATACAGCACACAGCAGAGAGGAGGAATATACAGCACACAGCAGAGAGGAGGTGTATACAGCACACAGCAGAGAGGAGGAATATACAGCACACACCAGAGAGGAGGAGTATACAGCACACAGCAGAGAGGAGGTGTATACAGCACACAGCAGAGAGGAGGAATATACAGCACACACCAGAGAGGAGGAGTATACAGCACACAGCAGAGAGGAGGTATATACATCACACAGCAGAGAGGAGGAGTATACAGCACACAGCAGAGAGGAGGTATATACAGCACACAGCAGAGAGGAGGTATATACAGCACACAGCAGAGAGGAGGAATATACAGCACACACCAGAGAGGAGGAGTATACAGCACACAGCAGAGAGGAGGTATATACATCACACAGCAGAGAGGAGGAGTATACAGCACACAGCAGAGAGGAGGTATATACAGCACACAGCAGAGAGGAGGTATATACAGCACACAGCAGAGAGGAGGTGTATACAGCACACAGCAGAGAGGAGGTGTATACAGCACACAGCAGAGAGGAGGAATATACAGCACACAGCAGAGAGGAGGTATATACAGCACACAGCAGAGAGGAGGAATATACAGCACACAGCAGAGAGGAGGTGTATACAGCACACAGCAGAGAGGAGGTATATACAGCACACAGCAGAGAGGAGGTGTATACAGCACACAGCAGAGAGGAGGTGTATACAGCACACAGCAGAGAGGAGGTGTATACAGCACACAGCAGAGAGGAGGTATATACAGCACACAGCAGAGAGGAGGTGTATACAGCACACAGCAGAGAGGAGTTATATACAGCACACAGCAGAGAGGAGGTATATACAGCACACAGCAGAGAGGAGGAATATACAGCACACAGCAGAGAGGAGGTATATACTGCACACAGCAGAGAGGAGGAGTATACAGCACACAGCAGAGAGGAGGAGTATACAGCACACAGCAGAGAGGAGGTATATACAGCAGAGAGGAGGTATATACAGCACACAGCAGAGAGGAGGAATATACTGCACACAGCAGAGAGGAGGAATATACAGCACACAGCAGAGAGGAGGTATATACAGCACACAGCAGAGAGGAGGAATATACAGCACACAGCAGAGAGGAGGTATATACTGCACACAGCAGAGAGGAGGAGTATACAGCACACAGCAGAGAGGAGGTATATACAGCACACAGCAGAGAGGAGGAATATACAGCACACAGCAGAGAGGAGGAATATACAGCACACAGCAGAGAGGAGGAGTATACAGCACACAGCAGAGAGGAGGTATATACAGCACACAGCAGAGAGGAGGTATATACAGCACACAGCAGAGAGGAGGAATATACAGCACACAGCAGAGAGGAGGTGTATACAGCACACAGCAGAGAGGAGGTATATACTGCACACAGCAGAGAGGAGGAATATACAGCACACAGCAGAGAGGAGGTATATACAGCACACAGCAGAGAGGAGGAATATACAGCACACAGCAGAGAGGAGGAATATACAGCACACAGCAGAGAGGAGGAGTATACAGCACACAGCAGAGAGGAGGTATATACAGCACACAGCAGAGAGGAGGTATATACAGCACACAGCAGAGAGGAGGAATATACAGCACACAGCAGAGAGGAGGTGTATACAGCACACAGCAGAGAGGAGGTGTATACAGCACACAGCAGAGAGGAGGATTATACGGCACACAGCAGAGAGGAGGTATATACAGCACACAGCAGAGAGGAGGTATATACAGCACACAGCAGAGAGGAGGATTATACGGCACACAGCAGAGAGGAGGTGTATACAGCACACAGCAGAGAGGAGAAATATACAGCACACAGCAGAGAGGAGGAATATACAGCACACAGCAGAGAGGAGGTATATACAGCACACAGCAGAGAGGAGGTATATACAGCACACAGCAGAGAGGAGGTATATACAGCAGAGAGGAGGTATATACAGCACACAGCAGAGAGGAGGAATATACAGCACACAGCAGAGAGGAGGAATATACAGCACACAGCAGAGAGGAGGTATATACAGCACACAGCAGAGAGGAGGTGTATACAGCACACAGCAGAGAGGAGGTATATACAGCACACAGCAGAGAGGAGGTGTATACAGCACACAGCAGAGAGGAGGTATATACAGCACACAGCAGAGAGGAGGTGTATACAGCACACAGCAGAGAGGAGGTATATACAGCACACAGCAGAGAGGAGGTATATACAGCACACAGCAGAGAGGAGGAATATACAGCACACAGCAGAGAGGAGGTATATACTGCACACAGCAGAGAGGAGGAGTATACAGCACACAGCAGAGAGGAGGTATATACAGCAGAGAGGAGGTATATACAGCACACAGCAGAGAGGAGGAATATACTGCACACAGCAGAGAGGAGGAGTATACAGCACACAGCAGAGAGGAGGAATATACAGCACACAGCAGAGAGGAGGTATATACAGCACACAGCAGAGAGGAGGTATATACAGCACACAGCAGAGAGGAGGAATATACTGCACACAGCAGAGAGGAGGAGTATACAGCACACAGCAGAGAGGAGGTATATACAGCACACAGCAGAGAGGAGGAGTATACAGCACACAGCAGAGAGGAGGTATATACAGCAGAGAGGAGGTATATACAGCACACAGCAGAGAGGAGGAATATACAGCACACAGCAGAGAGGAGGTATATACAGCACACAGCAGAGAGGAGGTATATACAGCACACAGCAGAGAGGAGGAATATACTGCACACAGCAGAGAGTAGGAATATACTGCACACAGCAGAGAGGAGGTATATACAGCACACAGCAGAGAGGAGGAGTATACAGCACACAGCAGAGAGGAGGTATATACAGCAGAGAGGAGGTATATACAGCACACAGCAGAGAGGAGGAATATACAGCACACAGCAGAGAGGAGGTGTATACAGCACACAGCAGAGAGGAGGTATATACAGCACACAGCAGAGAGGAGGTATATACAGCACACAGCAGAGAGGAGGAGTATACAGCACACAGCAGAGAGGAGGTATATACAGCAGAGAGGAGGAGTATACAGCACACAGCAGAGAGGAGGAATATACAGCACACAGCAGAGAGGAGGTATATACAGCACACAGCAGAGAGGAGGTATATACAGCACACAGCAGAGAGGAGGAATATACTGCACACAGCAGAGAGGAGGAATATACTGCACACAGCAGAGAGGAGGTATATACAGCACACAGCAGAGAGGAGGAGTATACAGCACACAGCAGAGAGGAGGTATATACAGCAGAGAGGAGGTATATACAGCACACAGCAGAGAGGAGGAATATACAGCACACAGCAGAGAGGAGGTGTATACAGCACACAGCAGAGAGGAGGTATATACAGCACACAGCAGAGAGGAGGTATATACAGCACACAGCAGAGAGGAGGTATATACAGCACACAGCAGAGAGGAGGAATATACAGCACACAGCAGAGAGGAGGTATATACAGCACACAGCAGAGAGGAGGTATATACAGCACACAGCAGAGAGGAGGAGTATACAGCACACAGCAGAGAGGAGGTATATACAGCAGAGAGGAGGTATATACAGCACACAGCAGAAAGGAGGTATATACAGCACACAGCAGAGAGGAGGTGTATACAGCACACAGCAGAGAGGAGGTATATACAGCACACAGCAGAGAGGAGGTATATACAGCACACAGCAGAGAGGAGGTATATACAGCACACAGCAGAGAGGAGGAATATACAGCACACAGCAGAGAGGAGGTATATACAGCACACAGCAGAGAGGAGGTATATACAGCACACAGAGAGGAGGTATATACTGCACACAGCAGAGAGGAGGAATATACAGCACACAGCAGAGAGGAGGAGTATACAGCACACAGCAGAGAGGAGGTATATACAGCACACAGCAGAGAGGAGGTGTATACAGCACACAGCAGAGAGGAGGTGTATACAGCACACAGCAGAGAGGAGGAATATACTGCACACAGCAGAGAGGAGGAGTATACAGCACACAGCAGAGAGGAGGAGTATACAGCACACAGCAGAGAGGAGGTATATACAGCAGAGAGGAGGTATATACAGCACATAGCAGAGAGGAGGAATATACAGCACACAGCAGAGAGGAGGAGTATACAGCACACAGCAGAGAGGAGGTATATACTGCACACAGCAGAGAGGAGGTATATACAGCACACAGCAGAGAGGGGGAGTATACAGCACACAGCAGAGAGGAGGTATATACAGTACACAGCAGAGAGGAGGAATATACTGCACACAGCAGAGAGGAGGAGTATACAGCACACAGCAGAGAGGAGGTGTATACAGCACACAGCAGAGAGGAGGTGTATACAGCACACAGCAGAGAGGAAGTATATACAGCACACAGCAGAGAGGAGGAATATACAGCACACAGCAGAGAGGAGGTATATACAGCACACAGCAGAGAGGAGGTATATACAGCACACAGCAGAGAGGAGGAATATACTGCACACAGCAGAGAGGAGGAGTATACAGCACACAGCAGAGAGGAGGTATATACTGCACACAGCAGAGAGGAGGTATATACAGCACACAGCAGAGAGGAGGAGTATACAGCACACAGCAGAGAGGAGGTATATACAGCAGAGAGGAGGTATATACAGCACACAGCAGAGAGGAGGAATATACAGCACACAGCAGAGAGGAGGTATATACAGCACACAGCAGAAAGGAGGTATATACAGCACACAGCAGAGAGGAGGTATATACAGCACACAGCAGAGAGGAGGTATATACAGCACACAGCAGAGAGGAGGTATATACAGCACACAGCAGAGAGGAGGAATATACAGCACACAGCAGAGAGGAGGTATATACAGCACACAGCAGAGAGGAGGTATATACAGCACACAGCAGAGAGGAGGTATATACTGCACACAGCAGAGAGGAGGAATATACAGCACACAGCAGAGAGGAGGAGTATACAGCACACAGCAGAGAGGAGGTATATACAGCACAGCAGAGAGGAGGTGTATACAGCACACAGCAGAGAGGAGGTGTATACAGCACACAGCAGAGAGGAGGAATATACTGCACACAGCAGAGAGGAGGAGTATACAGCACACAGCAGAGAGGAGGAGTATACAGCACACAGCAGAGAGGAGGTACATACAGCAGAGAGGAGGTATATACAGCACACAGCAGAGAGGAGGAATATACAGCACACAGCAGAGAGGAGGAGTATACAGCACACAGCAGAGAGGAGGTATATACTGCACACAGCAGAGAGGAGGTATATACAGCACACAGCAGAGAGGAGTATACAGCACACAGCAGAGAGGAGATATATACAGTACACAGCAGAGAGGAGGAATATACTGCACACAGCAGAGAGGAGGAGTATACAGCACACAGCAGAGAGGAGGTATATACTGCACACAGCAGAGAGGAGTATACAGCACACAGCAGAGAGGAAGTATATACAGCACACAGCAGAAAGGAGGTATATACTGCACACAGAAGAGAGGAGGAATATACAGCACACAGCAGAGAGGAGGAATATACAGCACACAGCAGAGAGGAGGAATATACAGCACACAGCAGAGAGGAGGAGTATACAGCAGAGAGGAGGTATATACAGCAGAGAGGAGGTATATACAGCAGAGAGGAGGTATATACAGCACACAGCAGAGAGGAGGAGTATACAGCACACAGCAGAGAGGAGGTATATACTGCACACAGCAGAGAGGAGATATATACAGCACACAGCAGAGAGCAGGTGTATACAGCACACAGCAGAGAGGAGGTATATACAGCACACAGCAGAGAGGAGGAATATACAGCACACAGCAGAGAGGAGGTGTATACAGCACACAGCAGAGAGGAGGTATATACAGCACACAGCAGAGAGGAGGTGTATACAGCACACTGCAGAGAGGAGGTATATACGGCACACAGCAGAGAGGAGGTGTATACAGCACACAGCAGAGAGGAGGTATATACAGAACACAGCAGAGAGGAGGTATATACAGAACACAGCAGAGAGGAGGTATATACAGCACACAGCAGAGAGGAGATATATACAGCACACAGCAGAGAGCAGGTGTATACAGCACACAGCAGAGAGGAGGTATATACAGCACACAGCAGAGAGGAGGTGTATACAGCACACTGCAGAGAGGAGGTATATACGGCACACAGCAGAGAGGAGGTGTATACAGCACACAGCAGAGAGGAGGTATATACAGCACACAGCAGAGAGGAGGTATATACAGCACACAGCAGAGAGGAGGAGTATACAGCACACAGCAGAGAGGAGGTATATACAGCACACAGCAGAGAGCAGGTATATACAGCACACAGCAGAGAGGAGATATATACAGCACACAGCAGAGAGGAGGTATATACAGCACACAGCAGAGAGGAGGAATATACAGCACACAGCAGAGAGGAGGTGTATACAGCACACAGCAGAGAGGAGGAATATACAGCACACACCAGAGAGGAGGAGTATACAGCACACAGCAGAGAGGAGGTGTATACAGCACACAGCAGAGAGGAGGAATATACAGCACACACCAGAGAGGAGGAGTATACAGCACACAGCAGAGAGGAGGTATATACATCACACAGCAGAGAGGAGGAGTATACAGCACACAGCAGAGAGGAGGTATATACAGCACACAGCAGAGAGGAGGTATATACAGCACACAGCAGAGAGGAGGTATATACAGCACACAGCAGAGAGGAGGAATATACAGCACACACCAGAGAGGAGGAGTATACAGCACACAGCAGAGAGGAGGTATATACATCACACAGCAGAGAGGAGGAGTATACAGCACACAGCAGAGAGGAGGTATATACAGCACACAGCAGAGAGGAGGTATATACAGCACACAGCAGAGAGGAGGTATATACATCACACAGCAGAGAGGAGGAGTATACAGCACACAGCAGAGAGGAGGTATATACATCACACAGCAGAGAGGAGGAGTATACAGCACACAGCAGAGAGGAGGTATATACAGCACACAGCAGAGAGGAGGTGTATACAGCACACAGCAGAGAGGAGGTGTATACAGCACACAGCAGAGAGGAGGAATATACAGCACACAGCAGAGAGGAGGTATATACAGCACACAGCAGAGAGGAGGAATATACAGCACACAGCAGAGAGGAGGTGTATACAGCACACAGCAGAGAGGAGGTATATACAGCACACAGCAGAGAGGAGGTGTATACAGCACACAGCAGAGAGGAGGTGTATACAGCACACAGCAGAGAGGAGGTGTATACAGCACACAGCAGAGAGGAGGTATATACAGCACACAGCAGAGAGGAGGTGTATACAGCACACAGCAGAGAGGAGTTATATACAGCACACAGCAGAGAGGAGGTATATACAGCACACAGCAGAGAGGAGGAATATACAGCACACAGCAGAGAGGAGGTATATACTGCACACAGCAGAGAGGAGGAGTATACAGCACACAGCAGAGAGGAGGAGTATACAGCACACAGCAGAGAGGAGGTATATACAGCAGAGAGGAGGTATATACAGCACACAGCAGAGAGGAGGAATATACTGCACACAGCAGAGAGGAGGAATATACAGCACACAGCAGAGAGGAGGTATATACAGCACACAGCAGAGAGGAGGAATATACAGCACACAGCAGAGAGGAGGAATATACAGCACACAGCAGAGAGGAGGAGTATACAGCACACAGCAGAGAGGAGGTATATACAGCACACAGCAGAGAGGAGGTATATACAGCACACAGCAGAGAGGAGGTATATACAGCACACAGCAGAGAGGAGGAATATACAGCACACAGCAGAGAGGAGGTGTATACAGCACACAGCAGAGAGGAGGTGTATACAGCACACAGCAGAGAGGAGGATTATACGGCACACAGCAGAGAGGAGGTATATACAGCACACAGCAGAGAGGAGGTATATACAGCACACAGCAGAGAGGAGGATTATACGGCACACAGCAGAGAGGAGGTGTATACAGCACACAGCAGAGAGGAGAAATATACAGCACACAGCAGAGAGGAGGAATATACAGCACACAGCAGAGAGGAGGTATATACAGCACACAGCAGAGAGGAGGTATATACAGCACACAGCAGAGAGGAGGTATATACAGCAGAGAGGAGGTATATACAGCACACAGCAGAGAGGAGGAATATACAGCACACAGCAGAGAGGAGGAGTATACAGCACACAGCAGAGAGGAGGTATATACTGCACACAGCAGAGAGGAGGTATATACAGCACACAGCAGAGAGGAGTATACAGCACACAGCAGAGAGGAGGTATATACAGTACACAGCAGAGAGGAGGAATATACTGCACACAGCAGAGAGGAGGAGTATACAGCACACAGCAGAGAGGAGGTATATACTGCACACAGCAGAGAGGAGGAGTATACAGCACACAGCAGAGAGGAAGTATATACAGCACACAGCAGAAAGGAGGTATATACTGCACACAGAAGAGAGGAGGAATATACAGCACACAGCAGAGAGGAGGAATATACAGCACACAGCAGAGAGGAGGAATATACAGCACACAGCAGAGAGGAGGAGTATACAGCAGAGAGGAGGTATATACAGCAGAGAGGAGGTATATACAGCAGAGAGGAGGTATATACAGCACACAGCAGAGAGGAGGAGTATACAGCACACAGCAGAGAGGAGGTATATACAGAACACAGCAGAGAGGAGATATATACAGCACACAGCAGAGAGCAGGTGTATACAGCACACAGCAGAGAGGAGGTATATACAGCACACAGCAGAGTGGAGGAATATACAGCACACAGCAGAGAGGAGGTGTATACAGCACACAGCAGAGAGGAGGTATATACAGCACACAGCAGAGAGGAGGTGTATACAGCACACTGCAGAGAGGAGGTATATACGGCACACAGCAGAGAGGAGGTATATACAGAACACAGCAGAGAGGAGATATATACAGCACACAGCAGAGCAGGTGTATACAGTACACAGCAGAGAGGAGGTATATACAGCACACAGCAGAGAGGAGGTATATACAGAACACAGCAGAGAGGAGATATATACAGCACACAGCAGAGCAGGTGTATACAGTACACAGCAGAGAGGAGGTATATACAGCACACAGCAGAGAGGAGATATATACAGCACACAGCAGAGAGCAGGTGTATACAGCACACAGAGAGGAGGTATATACAGCACACAGCAGAGAGGAGGTGTATACAGCACACTGCAGAGAGGAGGTATATACGGCACACAGCAGAGAGGAGGTGTATACAGCACACAGCAGAGAGGAGGTATATACAGCACACAGCAGAGAGGAGGTATATACAGCACACAGCAGAGAGGAGGAGTATACAGCACACAGCAGAGAGGAGGTATATACAGCACACAGCAGAGAGGAGGTGTATACAGCACACAGCAGAGAGGAGGAATATACAGCACACACCAGAGAGGAGGAGTATACAGCACACAGCAGAGAGGAGGTGTATACAGCACACAGCAGAGAGGAGGAATATACAGCACACAGCAGAGAGGAGGTATATACATCACACAGCAGAGAGGAGGAGTATACAGCACACAGCAGAGAGGAGGTATATACAGCACACAGCAGAGAGGAGGTGTATACAGCACACAGCAGAGAGGAGGTGTATACAGCACATAGCAGAGAGGAGGAATATACAGCACACAGCGGAGAGGAGGTATATACAGCACACAGCAGAGAGGAGGAATATACAGCACACAGCAGAGAGGAGGTGTATACAGCACACAGCAGAGAGGAGGTATATACAGCACACAGCAGAGAGGAGGTGTATACAGCACACAGCAGAGAGGAGGTATATACAGCACACAGCAGAGAGGAGGTGTATACAGCACACAGCAGAGAGGAGGTATATACAGCACACAGCAGAGAGGAGGTGTATACAGCACACAGCAGAGAGGAGGTATATACAGCACACAGCAGAGAGGAGGTATATACAGCACACAGCAGAGAGGAGGAATATACAGCACACAGCAGAGAGGAGGTATATACTGCACACAGCAGAGAGGAGGAGTATACAGCACACAGCAGAGAGGAGGAGTATACAGCACACAGCAGAGAGGAGGTATATACAGCAGAGAGGAGGTATATACAGCACACAGCAGAGAGGAGGAATATACTGCACACAGCAGAGAGGAGGAATATACAGCACACAGCAGAGAGGAGGTATATACAGCACACAGCAGAGAGGAGGAATATACAGCACACAGCAGAGAGGAGGAATATACAGCACACAGCAGAGAGGAGGAGTATACAGCACACAGCAGAGAGGAGGTATATACAGCACACAGCAGAGAGGAGGTATATACAGCACACAGCAGAGAGGAGGTATATACAGCACACAGCAGAGAGGAGGAATATACAGCACACAGCAGAGAGGAGGAATATACTGCACACAGCAGAGAGGAGGAATATACAGCACACAGCAGAGAGGAGGTATATACAGCACACAGCAGAGAGGAGGTATATACAGCACACAGCAGAGAGGAGGTATATACAGCAGAGAGGAGGTGTATACAGCACACAGCAGAGAGGAGGTGTATACAGCACACAGCAGAGAGGAGGAGTATACAGCACACAGCAGAGAGGAGGTATATACAGCACACAGCAGAGAGGAGGTATATACAGCACACAGCAGAGAGGAGGATTATACGGCACACAGCAGAGAGGAGGTGTATACAGCACACAGCAGAGAGGAGAAATATACAGCACACAGCAGAGAGGAGGAATATACAGCACACAGCAGAGAGGAGGTATATACAGCACACAGCAGAGAGGAGGTATATACAGCACACAGCAGAGAGGAGGTATATACAGCACACAGCAGAGAGGAGGAATATACAGCACACAGCAGAGAGGAGGTGTATACAGCACACAGCAGAGAGGAGGAATATACAGCACACAGCAGAGAGGAGGTGTATACAGCACACAGCAGAGAGGAGGAATATACAGCACACAGCAGAGAGGAGGATTATACGGCACACAGCAGAGAGGAGGTATATACAGCACACAGCAGAGAGGAGGTATATACAGCACACAGCAGAGAGGAGGTATATACAGCACACAGCAGAGAGGAGGTATATACAGCACACAGCAGAGAGGAGGATTATACAGTACACAGCAGAGAGGAGGAGTATACAGCACACAGCAGAGAGGAGGTATATACAGCACACAGCAGAGAGGAGGTATATACAGCACACAGCAGAGAGGAGGAATATACTGCACACAGCAGAGAGGAGGAGTATACAGCACACAGCAGAGAGGAGGTATATACTGCACACAGCAGAGAGGAGGTATATACAGCACACAGCAGAGAGGAGGAGTATACAGCACACAGCAGAGAGGAGGTATATACAGCAGAGAGGAGGTATATACAGCACACAGCAGAGAGGAGGAATATACAGCACACAGCAGAGAGGAGGTATATACAGCACACAGCATAAAGGAGGTATATACAGCACACAGCAGAGAGGAGGTGTATACAGCACACAGCAGAGAGGAGGTATATACAGCACACAGCAGAGAGGAGGTATATACAGCACACAGCAGAGAGGAGGTATATACAGCACACAGCAGAGAGGAGGAATATACAGCACACAGCAGAGAGGAGGTATATACAGCACACAGCAGAGAGGAGGTATATACAGCACACAGCAGAGAGGAGGTATATACTGCACACAGCAGAGAGGAGGAATATACAGCACACAGCAGAGAGGAGGAGTATACAGCACACAGCAGAGAGGAGATATATACAGCACACAGCAGAGAGGAGGTGTATACAGCACACAGCAGAGAGGAGGTGTATACAGCACACAGCAGAGAGGAGGAATATACTGCACACAGCAGAGAGGAGGAGTATACAGCACACAGCAGAGAGGAGGAGTATACAGCACACAGCAGAGAGGAGGTATATACAGCAGAGAGGAGGTATATACAGCACACAGCAGAGAGGAGGAATATACAGCACACAGCAGAGAGGAGGAGTATACAGCACACAGCAGAGAGGAGGTATATACTGCACACAGCAGAGAGGAGGTATATACAGCACACAGCAGAGAGGGGGAGTATACAGCACACAGCAGAGAGGAGGTATATACAGTACACAGCAGAGAGGAGGAATATACTGCACACAGCAGAGAGGAGGAGTATACAGCACACAGCAGAGAGGAGGTATATACTGCACACAGCAGAGAGGAGGAGTATACAGCACACAGCAGAGAGGAAGTATATACAGCACACAGCAGAGAGGAGGAATATACAGCACACAGCAGAGAGGAGGTATATACAGCACACAGCAGAGAGGAGGTATATACAGCACACAGCAGAGAGGAGGAATATACTGCACACAGCAGAGAGGAGGAGTATACAGCACACAGCAGAGAGGAGGTATATACTGCACACAGCAGAGAGGAGGTATATACAGCACACAGCAGAGAGGAGGAGTATACAGCACACAGCAGAGAGGAGGTATATACAGCAGAGAGGAGGTATATACAGCACACAGCAGAGAGGAGGAATATACAGCACACAGCAGAGAGGAGGTATATACAGTACACAGCAGAAAGGAGGTATATACAGCACACAGCAGAGAGGAGGTGTATACAGCACACAGCAGAGAGGAAGTATATACAGCACACAGCAGAGAGGAGGTATATACAGCACACAGCAGAGAGGAGGTATATACAGCACACAGCAGAGAGGAGGAATATACAGCACACAGCAGAGAGGAGGTATATACAGCACACAGCAGAGAGGAGGTGTATACAGCACACAGCAGAGAGGAGGTATATACAGCACACAGCAGAGAGGAGGTGTATACAGCACACAGCAGAGAGGAAGTATATACAGCACACAGCAGAGAGGAGGTATATACAGCACACAGCAGAGAGGAGGAATATACAGCACACAGCAGAGAGGAGGAGTATACAGCACACAGCAGAGAGGAGGTATATACAGCACACAGCAGAGAGGAGGTGTATACAGCACACAGCAGAGAGGAGGTGTATACAGCACACAGCAGAGAGGAGGAATATACTGCACACAGCAGAGAGGAGGAGTATACAGCACACAGCAGAGAGGAGGAGTATACAGCACACAGCAGAGAGGAGGTATATACAGCAGAGAGGAGGTATATACAGCACACAGCAGAGAGGAGGAATATACAGCACACAGCAGAGAGGAGGAGTATACAGCACACAGCAGAGAGGAGGTATATACTGCACACAGCAGAGAGGAGGTATATACAGCACACAGCAGAGAGGAGGAATATACAGCACACAGCAGAGAGGAGGTATATACAGCACACAGCAGAGAGGAGGTATATACAGCACACAGCAGAGAGGAGGTATATACAGCACACAGCAGAGAGGAGGAATATACAGCACACAGCAGAGAGGAGGTGTATACAGCACACAGCAGAGAGGAGGAATATACAGCACACAGCAGAGAGGAGGTGTATACAGCACACAGCAGAGAGGAGGAATATACAGCACACAGCAGAGAGGAGGATTATACGGCACACAGCAGAGAGGAGGTATATACAGCACACAGCAGAGAGGAGGTATATACAGCACACAGCAGAGAGGAGGTATATACAGCACACAGCAGAGAGGAGGATTATACGGCACACAGCAGAGAGGAGGTATATACAGCACACAGCAGAGAGGAGGTATATACAGCACACAGCAGAGAGGAGGTATATACAGCACACAGCAGAGAGGAGGATTATACAGTACACAGCAGAGAGGAGGAGTATACAGCACACAGCAGAGAGGAGGTATATACAGCACACAGCAGAGAGGAGGTATATACAGCACACAGCAGAGAGGAGGAATATACTGCACACAGCAGAGAGGAGGAGTATACAGCACACAGCAGAGAGGAGGTATATACTGCACACAGCAGAGAGGAGGTATATACAGCACACAGCAGAGAGGAGGAGTATACAGCACACAGCAGAGAGGAGGTATATACAGCAGAGAGGAGGTATATACAGCACACAGCAGAGAGGAGGAATATACAGCACACAGCAGAGAGGAGGTATATACAGCACACAGCAGAAAGGAGGTATATACAGCACACAGCAGAGAGGAGGTGTATACAGCACACAGCAGAGAGGAGGTATATACAGCACACAGCAGAGAGGAGGTATATACAGCACACAGCAGAGAGGAGGTATATACAGCACACAGCAGAGAGGAGGAATATACAGCACACAGCAGAGAGGAGGTATATACAGCATACAGCAGAGAGGAGGTATATACAGCACACAGCAGAGAGGAGGTATATACTGCACACAGCAGAGAGGAGGAATATACAGCACACAGCAGAGAGGAGGAGTATACAGCACACAGCAGAGAGGAGATATATACAGCACACAGCAGAGAGGAGGTGTATACAGCACACAGCAGAGAGGAGGTGTATACAGCACACAGCAGAGAGGAGGAATATACTGCACACAGCAGAGAGGAGGAGTATACAGCACACAGCAGAGAGGAGGAGTATACAGCACACAGCAGAGAGGAGGTATATACAGCAGAGAGGAGGTATATACAGCACACAGCAGAGAGGAGGAATATACAGCACACAGCAGAGAGGAGGAGTATACAGCACACAGCAGAGAGGAGGTATATACTGCACACAGCAGAGAGGAGGTATATACAGCACACAGCAGAGAGGGGGAGTATACAGCACACAGCAGAGAGGAGGTATATACAGTACACAGCAGAGAGGAGGAATATACTGCACACAGCAGAGAGGAGGAGTATACAGCACACAGCAGAGAGGAGGTATATACTGCACACAGCAGAGAGGAGGAGTATACAGCACACAGCAGAGAGGAAGTATATACAGCACACAGCAGAGAGGAGGAATATACAGCACACAGCAGAGAGGAGGTATATACAGCACACAGCAGAGAGGAGGTATATACAGCACACAGCAGAGAGGAGGAATATACTGCACACAGCAGAGAGGAGGAGTATACAGCACACAGCAGAGAGGAGGTATATACTGCACACAGCAGAGAGGAGGTATATACAGCACACAGCAGAGAGGAGGAGTATACAGCACACAGCAGAGAGGAGGTATATACAGCAGAGAGGAGGTATATACAGCACACAGCAGAGAGGAGGAATATACAGCACACAGCAGAGAGGAGGTATATACAGCACACAGCAGAAAGGAGGTATATACAGCACACAGCAGAGAGGAGGTGTATACAGCACACAGCAGAGAGGAAGTATATACAGCACACAGCAGAGAGGAGGTATATACAGCACACAGCAGAGAGGAGGTATATACAGCACACAGCAGAGAGGAGGAATATACAGCACACAGCAGAGAGGAGGTATATACAGCACACAGCAGAGAGGAGGTATATACTGCACACAGCAGAGAGGAGGAATATACAGCACACAGCAGAGAGGAGGAGTATACAGCACACAGCAGAGAGGAGGTATATACAGCACACAGCAGAGAGGAGGTGTATACAGCACACAGCAGAGAGGAGGAATATACTGCACACAGCAGAGAGGAGGAGTATACAGCACACAGCAGAGAGGAGGAGTATACAGCACACAGCAGAGAGGAGGTATATACAGCAGAGAGGAGGTATATACAGCACACAGCAGAGAGGAGGAATATACAGCACACAGCAGAGAGGAGGAGTATACAGCACACAGCAGAGAGGAGGTATATACTACACACAGCAGAGAGGAGGTATATACAGCACACAGCAGAGAGGAGTATACAGCACACAGCAGAGAGGAGGTATATACAGTACACAGCAGAGAGGAGGAATATACTGCACACAGCAGAGAGGAGGAGTATACAGCACACAGCAGAGAGGAGGTATATACTGCACACAGCAGAGAGGAGGAGTATACAGCACACAGCAGAGAGGAAGTATATACAGCACACAGCAGAAAGGAGGTATATACTGCACACAGAAGAGAGGAGGAATATACAGCACACAGCAGAGAGGAGGAATATACAGCACACAGCAGAGAGGAGGAATATACAGCACACAGCAGAGAGGAGGAATATACAGCACACAGCAGAGAGGAGGAATATACAGCACACAGCAGAGAGGAGGAGTATACAGCAGAGAGGAGGTATATACAGCAGAGAGGAGGTATATACAGCACACAGCAGAGAGGAGGAGTATACAGAACACAGCAGAGAGGAGGTATATACTGCACACAGCAGAGAGGAGATATATACAGCACACAGCAGAGAGCAGGTGTATACAGCACACAGCAGAGAGGAGGTATATACAGCACACAGCAGAGAGGAGGTGTATACAGCACACTGCAGAGAGGAGGTGTATACAGCACACAGCAGAGAGGAGGTATATACAGCACACAGCAGAGAGGAGGTGTATACAGCACACTGCAGAGAGGAGGTATATACGGCACACAGCAGAGAGGAGGTGTATACAGCACACAGCAGAGAGGAGGTATATACGGCACACAGCAGAGAGGAGGTGTATACAGCACACAGCAGAGAGGAGGTATATACAGCACACAGCAGAGAGGAGGTATATACAGCACAGCATAGAGGAGGAGTATACAGCACACAGCAGAGAGGAGGTATATACAGCACACAGCAGAGAGGAGGTGTATACAGCACACAGCAGAGAGGAGGTATATACAGCACACAGCAGAGAGGAGGTATATACAGCACACAGCAGAGAGGAGGTATATACAGAACACAGCAGAGAGGAGATATATACAGCACACAGCAGAGAGCAGGTGTATACAGCACACAGCAGAGAGGAGGTATATACAGCACACAGCAGAGAGGAGGTGTATACAGCACACTGCAGAGAGGAGGTATATACGGCACACAGCAGAGAGGAGGTGTATACAGCACACAGCAGAGAGGAGGTATATACAGCACACAGCAGAGAGGAGGTATATACAGCACACAGCAGAGAGGAGGTGTATACAGCACACAGCAGAGAGGAGGAATATACAGCACACACCAGAGAGGAGGAGTATACAGCACACAGCAGAGAGGAGGTGTATACAGCACACAGCAGAGAGGAGGTGTATACAGCACACAGCAGAGAGGAGGAATATACAGCACACAGCAGAGAGGAGGTATATACAGCACACAGCAGAGAGGAGGAATATACAGCACACAGCAGAGAGGAGGTGTATACAGCACACAGCAGAGAGGAGGTATATACAGCACACAGCAGAGAGGAGGTGTATACAGCACACAGCAGAGAGGAGGTATATACAGCACACAGCAGAGAGGAGGTGTATACAGCACACAGCAGAGAGGAGGTATATACAGCACACAGCAGAGAGGAGGTGTATACAGCACACAGCAGAGAGGAGGTATATACAGCACACAGCAGAGAGGAGGTATATACAGCACACAGCAGAGAGGAGGAATATACAGCACACAGCAGAGAGGAGGTATATACTGCACACAGCAGAGAGGAGGAGTATACAGCACACAGCAGAGAGGAGGAGTATACAGCACACAGCAGAGAGGAGGTATATACAGCAGAGAGGAGGTATATACAGCACACAGCAGAGAGGAGGAATATACTGCACACAGCAGAGAGGAGGAATATACAGCACACAGCAGAGAGGAGGTGTATACAGCACACAGCAGAGAGGAGGTATATACAGCACACAGCAGAGAGGAGGTATATACAGCACACAGCAGAGAGGAGGAATATACAGCACACAGCAGAGAGGAGGTATATACTGCACACAGCAGAGAGGAGGAGTATACAGCACACAGCAGAGAGGAGGAGTATACAGCACACAGCAGAGAGGAGGTATATACAGCAGAGAGGAGGTATATACAGCACACAGCAGAGAGGAGGTATATACTGCACACAGCAGAGAGGAGGAGTATACAGCACACAGCAGAGAGGAGGAGTATACAGCACACAGCAGAGAGGAGGTATATACAGCAGAGAGGAGGTATATACAGCACACAGCAGAGAGGAGGAATATACAGCACACAGCAGAGAGGAGGTGTATACAGCACACAGCAGAGAGGAGGTATATACAGCACACAGCAGAGAGGAGGAATATACAGCACACAGCAGAGAGGAGGAATATACAGCACACAGCAGAGAGGAGGAATATACAGCACACAGCAGAGAGGAGGAGTATACAGCACACAGCAGAGAGGAGGTATATACAGCACACAGCAGAGAGGAGGTATATACAGCACACAGCAGAGAGGAGGAATATACAGCACACAGCAGAGAGGAGGTGTATACAGCACACAGCAGAGAGGAGGTGTATACAGCACACAGCAGAGAGGAGGATTATACGGCACACAGCAGAGAGGAGGTATATACAGCACACAGCAGAGAGGAGGATTATACGGCACACAGCAGAGAGGAGGTGTATACAGCACACAGCAGAGAGGAGAAATATACAGCACACAGCAGAGAGGAGGAATATACAGCACACAGCAGAGAGGAGGTATATACAGCACACAGCAGAGAGGAGGTATATACAGCACACAGCAGAGAGGAGGTGTATACAGCACACAGCAGAGAGGAGGAATATACAGCACACAGCAGAGAGGAGGTGTATACAGCACACAGCAGAGAGGAGGAATATACAGCACACAGCAGAGAGGAGGATTATACGGCACACAGCAGAGAGGAGGTATATACAGCACACAGCAGAGAGGAGGTATATACAGCACACAGCAGAGAGGAGGTATATACAGCACACAGCAGAGAGGAGGATTATACAGCACACAGCAGAGAGGAGGAGTATACAGCACACAGCAGAGAGGAGGTATATACAGCACACAGCAGAGAGGAGGTATATACAGCACACAGCAGAGAGGAGGTATATACAGCACACAGCAGAGAGGAGGTATATACAGCACACAGCAGAGAGGAGGTGTATACAGCACACAGCAGAGAGGAGGATTATACAGCACACAGCAGAGAGGAGGTATATACAGCACACAGCAGAGAGGAGGAATATACAGCACACAGCAGAGAGGAGGTGTATACAGCACACAGCAGAGAGGAGGATTATACAGCACACAGCAGAGAGGAGGAGTATACAGCACACAGCAGAGAGGAGGTATATACAGCACACAGCAGAGAGGAGGATTATACGGCACACAGCAGAGAGGAGGTATATACAGCACACAGCAGAGAGGAGGTATATACAGCACACAGCAGAGAGGAGGTATATACAGCACACAGCAGAGAGGAGGTATATACAGCACACAGCAGAGAGGAGGATTATACAGCACACAGCAGAGAGGAGGAGTATACAGCACACAGCAGAGAGGAGGTATATACAGCACACAGCAGAGAGGAGGATTATACGGCACACAGCAGAGAGGAGGTATATACAGCACACAGCAGAGAGGAGGTATATACAGCACACAGCAGAGAGGAGGATTATACGGTACACAGCAGAGAGGAGGTGTATACAGCACACAGCAGAGAGGAGGAATATACAGCACACAGCAGAGAGGAGGAGTATACAGCACACAGCAGAGAGGAGGTATATACAGCACACAGCAGAGAGGAGGTATATACAGCACACAGCAGAGAGGAGGAGTATACAGCACACAGCTGAGAGGAGGTATATACAGCACACAGCAGAGAGGAGGAATATACAGCACACAGCAGAGAGGAGGAATATACAGCACACAGCAGAGAGGAGGTATATACAGCAGAGAGGAGGTATATACAGCACACAGCAGAGAGGAGGAATATACTGCACACAGCAGAGAGGAGGAGTATACAGCACACAGCAGAGAGGAGGTATATACTGCACACAGCAGAGAGGAGGTATATACAGCACACAGCAGAGAGGAGGAGTATACAGCACACAGCAGAGAGGAGGTATATACAGCAGAGAGGAGGTATATACAGCACACAGCAGAGAGGAGGAATATACAGCACACAGCAGAGAGGAGGTATATACAGCACACAGCAGAGAGGAGGTATATACAGCACACAGCAGAGAGAAGGTATATACAGCACACAGCAGAGAGGAGGTATATACAGCACACAGCAGAGAGGAGGTATATACAGCACACAGCAGAGAGGAGGAATATACAGCACACAGCAGAGAGGAGGTGTATACAGCACACAGCAGAGAGGAGGTATATACAGCACACAGCAGAGAGGAGGTGTATACAGCACACAGCAGAGAGGAGGTGTATACAGCACACAGCAGAGAGGAGGAATATACAGCACACAGCAGAGAGGAGGTGTATACAGCACACAGCAGAGAGGAGGTATATACAGCACACAGCAGAGAGGAGGAGTATACAGCACGCAGCAGAGAGGAGGTGTATACAGCACACAGCAGAGAGGAGGAATATACAGCACACAGCAGAGAGGAGGTGTATACAGCACACAGCAGAGAGGAGGTGTATACAGCACACAGCAGAGAGGAGGTATATACAGCACACAGCAGAGAGGAGGTATATACAGCACACAGCAGAGAGGAGGAATATACAGCACACAGCAGAGAGGAGGAATATACAGCACACAGCAGAGAGGAGGTATATACAGCACACAGCAGAGAGGAGGAATATACAGCACACAGCAGAGAGGAGGAATATACAGCACACAGCAGAGAGGAGGTGTATACAGCACACAGCAGAGAGGAGGAGTATACAGCACACAGCAGAGAGGAGGTGTATACAGCACACAGCAGAGAGGAGGAATATACAGCACACAGCAGAGAGGAGGTGTATACAGCACACAGCAGAGAGGAGGAGTATACAGCACACAGCAGAGAGGAGGAGTATACAGCACACAGCAGAGAGGAGGTGTATACAGCACACAGCAGAGAGGAGGAGTATACAGCACACAGCAGAGAGGAGGTGTATACAGCACACAGCAGAGAGGAGGAGTATACAGCACACAGCAGAGAGGAGGTGTATACAGCACACAGCAGAGAGGAGGAATATCCAGCACACAGCAGAGAGGAGGAATATACAGCACACAGCAGAGAGGAGGTATATACAGCACACAGCAGAGAGGAGGAGTATACAGCACGCAGCAGAGAGGAGGTGTATACAGCACACAGCAGAGAGGAGAAATATACAGCACACAGCAGAGAGGAGGAATATACAGCACACAGCAGAGAGGAGGTATATACAGCAGAGAGGAGGTATATACAGCACACAGCAGAGAGGAGGAATATACAGCACACAGCAGAGAGGAGGTATATACAGCACACAGCAGAGAGGAGGTATATACAGCACACAGCAGAGTGGAGGTATATACAGCACACAGCAGAGAGGAGGTATATACAGCACACAGCAGAGAGGAGGTGTATACAGCACACAGCAGAGTGGAGGTATATACAGCACACAGCAGAGAGGAGGTATATACAGCACACAGCAGAGAGGAGGTATATACAGCACACAGCAGAGAGGAGGAATATACAGCACACAGCAGAGAGGAGGAATATACAGCACACAGCAGAGAGGAGGTGTATACAGCACACAGCAGAGAGGAGGAATATACAGCACACAGCAGAGAGGAGGTATATACAGCACACAGCAGAGAGGAGGTGTATACAGCACACAGCAGAGAGGAGGAGTATACAGCACACAGCAGAGAGGAGGAATATACAGCACACAGCAGAGAGGAGGTGTATACAGCACACAGCAGAGAGGAGGTGTATACAGCACACAGCAGAGAGGAGGTGTATACAGCACACAGCAGAGAGGAGGAGTATACAGCACACAGCAGAGAGGAGGTGTATACAGCACACAGCAGAGAGGAGGAATATACAGCACACAGCAGAGAGGAGGTGTATACAGCACACAGCAGAGAGGAGGAGTATACAGCACACAGCAGAGAGGAGGAATATACAGCACACAGCAGTGAGGAGGAATATACAGCACACAGCAGAGAGGAGGAGTATACAGCACACAGCTGAGAGGAGGAGTATACAGCACACAGCTGAGAGGAGGTATATACAGCACACAGCAGAGAGGAGGTATATACAGCACACAGCAGAGAGGAGATATATACAGCACACAGCAGAGAGGAGGTGTATACAGCACACAGCAGAGAGGAGGTGTATACAGCACACAGCAGAGAGGAGGAATATACAGCACACAGCAGAGAGGAGGTATATACAGCACACAGCAGAGAGGAGATATATACAGCACACAGCAGAGAGGAGGAATATACAGCACACAGCAGAGAGGAGGTGTATACAGCACACAGCAGAGAGGAGGTGTATACAGCACACAGCAGAGAGGAGGTATATACAGCACACAGCAGAGAGGAGGTATATACAGCACACAGCAGAGAGGAGGTATATACAGCACACAGCAGAGAGGAGGTGTATACAGCACACAGCAGAGAGAAGGTATATACAGCACACACAGCAGAGAGGAGGTGTATACAGCACACAGCAGAGAGGAGGTGTATACAGCACACAGCAGAGAGAAGGTATATACAGCACACAGCAGAGAGGAGGTATATACAGCACACAGCAGAGAGGAGATATATACAGCACACAGCAGAGAGGAGGAGTATACAGCACACAGCAGAGAGGAGATATATACAGCACACAGCAGAGAGGAGGAATATACAGCACACAGCAGAGAGGAGATATATACAGCACACAGCAGAGAGGAGGAGTATACAGCACACAGCAGAGAGGAGGTATATACAGCACAGAGCAGAGAGGAGGTGTATACAGCACACAGCAGAGAGGAGGAGTATACAGCACACAGCAGAGAGGAGGAATATACAGCACACAGCAGAGAGGAGGAGTATACAGCACACAGCAGAGAGAAGGTATATACAGCACACACAGCAGAGAGGAGATATATACAGCACACAGCAGAGAGGAGGAATATACAGCACACAGCAGAGAGGAGGAATATACAGCACACAGCAGAGAGGAGGAGTATACAGCACACAGCAGAGAGGAGGAATATACAGCACACAGCAGAGAGGAGGAGTATACAGCACACAGCAGAGAGAAGGTATATACAGCACACACAGCAGAGAGGAGATATATACAGCACACAGCAGAGAGGAGGAATATACAGCACACAGCAGAGAGGAGGAATATACAGCACACAGCAGAGAGGAGGAATATACAGCACACAGCAGAGAGGAGGAATATACAGCACACAGCAGAGAGGAGGTATATACAGCACACAGCAGAGAGGAGGTGTATACAGCACACAGCAGAGAGGAGGTATATACAGCACACAGCAGAGAGGAGGTATATACAGCACACAGCAGAGAGGAGGAATATACAGCACACAGCAGAGAGGAGGTGTATACAGCACACAGCAGAGAGGAGGTATATACAGCACACAGCAGAGAGGAGGTGTATACAGCACACAGCAGAGAGGAGGTATATACAGCACACAGCAGAGAGGAGGTGTATACAGCACACAGCAGAGAGGAGGTATATACAGCACACAGCAGAGAGGAGGTGTATACAGCACACAGCAGAGAGGAGGTATATACAGCACACAGCAGAGAGGAGGTATATACAGCACACAGCAGAGAGGAGGAATATACAGCACACAGCAGAGAGGAGGTATATACTGCACACAGCAGAGAGGAGGAGTATACAGCACACAGCAGAGAGGAGGAGTATACAGCACACAGCAGAGAGGAGGTATATACAGCAGAGAGGAGGTATATACAGCACACAGCAGAGAGGAGGAATATACTGCACACAGCAGAGAGGAGGAATATACAGCACACAGCAGAGAGGAGGTGTATACAGCACACAGCAGAGAGGAGGTATATACAGCACACAGCAGAGAGGAGGTATATACAGCACACAGCAGAGAGGAGGAATATACAGCACACAGCAGAGAGGAGGTATATACTGCACACAGCAGAGAGGAGGAGTATACAGCACACAGCAGAGAGGAGGAGTATACAGCACACAGCAGAGAGGAGGTATATACAGCAGAGAGGAGGTATATACAGCACACAGCAGAGAGGAGGTATATACTGCACACAGCAGAGAGGAGGAGTATACAGCACACAGCAGAGAGGAGGAGTATACAGCACACAGCAGAGAGGAGGTATATACAGCAGAGAGGAGGTATATACAGCACACAGCAGAGAGGAGGAATATACTGCACACAGCAGAGAGGAGGAATATACAGCACACAGCAGAGAGGAGGTGTATACAGCACACAGCAGAGAGGAGGTATATACAGCACACAGCAGAGAGGAGGAATATACAGCACACAGCAGAGAGGAGGAATATACAGCACACAGCAGAGAGGAGGAATATACAGCACACAGCAGAGAGGAGGAGTATACAGCACACAGCAGAGAGGAGGTATATACAGCACACAGCAGAGAGGAGGTATATACAGCACACAGCAGAGAGGAGGAATATACAGCACACAGCAGAGAGGAGGTGTATACAGCACACAGCAGAGAGGAGGTGTATACAGCACACAGCAGAGAGGAGGATTATACGGCACACAGCAGAGAGGAGGTATATACAGCACACAGCAGAGAGGAGGATTATACGGCACACAGCAGAGAGGAGGTGTATACAGCACACAGCAGAGAGGAGAAATATACAGCACACAGCAGAGAGGAGGAATATACAGCACACAGCAGAGAGGAGGTATATACAGCACACAGCAGAGAGGAGGTATATACAGCACACAGCAGAGAGGAGGTGTATACAGCACACAGCAGAGAGGAGGAATATACAGCACACAGCAGAGAGGAGGTGTATACAGCACACAGCAGAGAGGAGGAATATACAGCACACAGCAGAGAGGAGGATTATACGGCACACAGCAGAGAGGAGGTATATACAGCACACAGCAGAGAGGAGGTATATACAGCACACAGCAGAGAGGAGGTATATACAGCACACAGCAGAGAGGAGGATTATACAGCACACAGCAGAGAGGAGGAGTATACAGCACACAGCAGAGAGGAGGTATATACAGCACACAGCAGAGAGGAGGTATATACAGCACACAGCAGAGAGGAGGTATATACAGCACACAGCAGAGAGGAGGTATATACAGCACACAGCAGAGAGGAGGTGTATACAGCACACAGCAGAGAGGAGGATTATACAGCACACAGCAGAGAGGAGGTATATACAGCACACAGCAGAGAGGAGGAGTATACAGCACACAGCAGAGAGGAGGTGTATACAGCTCACAGCAGAGAGGAGGAATATCCAGCACACAGCAGAGAGGAGGTGTATACAGCACACAGCAGAGAGGAGGTATATACAGCACACAGCAGAGAGGAGGAGTATACAGCACGCAGCAGAGAGGAGGTGTATACAGCACACAGCAGAGAGGAGGAATATACAGCACACAGCAGAGAGGAGGTATATACAGCACACAGCAGAGAGGAGGTGTATACAGCACACAGCAGAGAGGAGGTGTATACAGCACACAGCAGAGAGGAGGTGTATACAGCACACAGCAGAGAGGAGGAATATACAGCACACAGCAGAGAGGAGGTGTATACAGCACACAGCAGAGAGGAGGAGTATACAGCACACAGCAGAGAGGAGGTATATACCGCACACAGCAGAGAGGAGGAATATACAGCACACAGCAGAGAGGAGGAGTATACAGCACACAGCTGAGAGGAGGTATATACAGCACACAGCAGAGAGGAGGTGTATACAGCACACAGCAGAGAGGAGGAATATACAGCACACAGCAGAGAGGAGGAGTATACAGCACACAGCAGAGAGGAGGAGTATACAGCACACAGCAGAGAGGAGGTGTATACAGCACACAGCAGAGAGGAGGAATATACAGCACACAGCAGAGAGGAGGAATATACAGCACACAGCAGAGAGGAGGAGTATACAGCACACAGCAGAGAGGAGGTGTATACAGCACACAGCAGAGAGGAGGAATATACAGCACAGCAGAGAGGAGGTGTATACAGCACACAGCAGAGAGGAGGAATATACAGCACACAGCAGAGAGGAGGAATATACAGCACACAGCAGAGAGGAGGTATATACAGCACACAGCAGAGAGGAGGAATATACAGCACACAGCAGAGAGGAGGAATATACAGCACACAGCAGAGAGGAGGTGTATACAGCACACAGCAGAGAGGAGGTATATACAGCACACAGCAGAGAGGAGGTGTATACTGCACACAGCAGAGAGGAGGTGTATACAGCACACAGCAGAGAGGAGGTGTATACAGCACACAGCAGAGAGGAGGTGTATACAGCACACAGCAGAGAGGAGGAGTATACAGCACACAGCAGAGAGGAGGAGTATACAGCACACAGCAGAGAGGAGGAATATACAGCACACAGCAGAGAGGAGGTGTATACTGCACACAGCAGAGAGGAGGTGTATACAGCACACAGCAGAGAGGAGGTATATACAGCACACAGCAGAGAGGAGGTGTATACAGCACACAGCAGAGAGGAGGAATATACAGCACACAGCAGAGAGGAGGTGTATACAGCACACAGCAGAGAGGAGGTGTATACAGCACACAGCAGAGAGGAGGTGTATACAGCACACAGCAGAGAGGAGGTATATACAGCACACAGCAGAGAGGAGGTGTATACAGCACACAGCAGAAAGGAGGTGTATACAGCACACAGCAGAGAGGAGGAATATACAGCAGAGAGGAGGTATATACAGCACACAGCAGAGAGGAGGTGTATACTGCACACAGCAGAGAGGAGGTGTATACAGCACACAGCAGAGAGGAGGAGTATACAGCACACAGCAGAGAGGAGGAATATACAGCACACAGCAGAGAGGAGGTATATACAGCAGAGAGGAGGAATATACAGCACACAACAGAGAGGAGGAGTATACAGCACACAGCTGAGAGGAGGAATATACAGCACACAGCAGAGAGGAGGAGTATACAGCACACAGCTGAGAGGAGGAATATACAGCACACAGCAGAGAGGAGGAGTATACAGCACACAGCAGAGAGGAGGTGTATACAGCACACAGCAGAGAGGAGGAATATACAGCACACAGCAGAGAGGAGGTGTATACTGCACACAGCAGAGAGGAGGTGTATACAGCACACAGCAGAGAGGAGGTGTATACAGCACACAGCAGAGAGGAGGTGTATACAGCACACAGCAGAGAGGAGGAATATACAGCACACAGCAGAGAGGAGGAGTATACAGCACAAAGCAGAGAGGAGGAATATACAGCACACAGCAGAGAGGAGGTATATACAGCACACAGCAGAGAGGAGGTATATACTGCACACAGCAGAGAGGAGGAATATACAGCACACAGCAGAGAGGAGGAATATACAGCACACAGCAGAGAGGAGGTATATACAGCACACAGCAGAGAGGAGGAATATACAGCACACAGCAGAGAGGAGGTGTATACTGCACACAGCAGAGAGGAGGTGTATACAGCACACAGCAGAGAGGAGGTATATACAGCACACAGCAGAGAGGAGGTATATACAGCACACAGCAGAGAGGAGCAATATACAGCACACAGCAGAGAGGAGGTGTATACTGCACACAGCAGAGAGGAGGTGTATACAGCACACAGCAGAGAGGAGGTATATACAGCACACAGCAGAGAGGAGGTGTATACAGCACACAGCAGAGAGGAGGTGTATACAGCACACAGCAGAGAGGAGGTGTATACAGCACACAGCAGAGAGGAGGTGTATACAGCACACAGCAGAGAGGAGGAGTATACAGCACACAGCAGAGAGGAGGTATATACAGCACACAGCAGAGAGGAGGAGTATACAGCACACAGCAGAGAGGAGGAATATACAGCACACAGCAGAGAGGAGGTGTATACAGCACACAGCAGAGAGGAGGAGTATACAGCACACAGCAGAGAGGAGGTATATACAGCACACAGCAGAGAGGAGGTATATACAGCACACAGCAGAGAGGAGGAATATACAGCACACAGCAGAGAGGAGGAGTATACAGCACACAGCTGAGAGGAGGTATATACAGCACACAGCAGAGAGGAGGAATATACAGCACACAGCAGAGAGGAGGAGTATACAGCACACAGCAGAGAGGAGGTGTATACAGCACACAGCAGAGAGAAGGTATATACAGCACACAGCAGAGAGGAGGTGTATACAGCACACAGCAGAGAGGAGGTGTATACAGCACACAGCAGAGAGGAGGTATATACAGCACACAGCAGAGAGGAGGTATATACAGCACAGAGCAGAGAGGAGGTATATACAGCACACAGCAGAGAGGAGGTGTATACAGCACACAGCAGAGAGGAGGTATATGCAGCAGAGAGGAGGTATATACAGCACACAGCAGAGAGGAGGTATATACAGCACACAGCAGAGAGGAGGTATATACAGCACACAGCAGAGAGGAGGTGTATACAGCACACAGCAGAGAGGAGGAATATACAGCAGAGAGGAGGTATATACAGCACACAGCAGAGAGGAGGTATATACAGCACACAGCAGAGAGGAGGTATATACAGCACACAGCAGAGAGGAGGTATATACAGCACACAGCAGAGAGGAGGTATATACAGCACACAGCAGAGAGGAGGTATATACAGCAGAGAGGAGGTATATACAGCACACAGCAGAGAGGAGGTATATACAGCACACAGCAGAGAGGAGGTGTATACAGCACACAGCAGAGAGGTGGTGTATACAGCACACAGCAGAGAGGAGGTATATACAGCAGAGAGGAGGTATATACAGCACACAGCAGAGAGGAGGTGTATACAGCAGAGAGGAGGTATATACAGCACACAGCAGAGAGGAGGTATATACAGCACACAGCAGAGAGGAGGTATATACAGCACACAGCAGAGAGGAGGTGTATACAGCACACAGCAGAGAGGAGGTGTATACAGCACACAGCAGAGAGGAGGTATATACAGCAGAGAGGAGGTGTATACAGCACACAGCAGAGAGGAGGTATATACAGCAGAGAGGAGGTATATACAGCACACAGCAGAGAGGAGGTATATACAGCACACAGCAGAGAGGAGGTGTATACAGCACACAGCAGAGAGGAGGTATATACAGCACACAGCAGAGAGGAGGTATATACAGCACACAGCAGAGAGGAGGTATATACAGCACACAGCAGAGAGGAGGTGTATACAGCACACAGCAGAGAGGAGGTGTATACAGCACACAGCAGAGAGGAGGTGTATACAGCACACAGCAGAGAGGAGGTGTATACAGCACACAGCAGAGAGGAGGTGTATACAGCACACAGCAGAGACGAGGTATATACAGCAGAGAGGAGGTATATACAGCACACAGCAGAGAGGAGGAATATACAGCACACAGCAGAGAGGAGGTATATACAGCACACAGCAGAGAGGAGGTGTATACAGCACACAGCAGAGAGGAGGTATATACAGCACACAGCAGAGAGGAGGTATATACAGCACACAGCAGAGAGGAGGTGTATACAGCACACAGCAGAGAGGAGGTGTATACAGCACACAGCAGAGAGGAGGAATATACAGCACACAGCAGAGAGGAGGTGTATACAGCACACAGCAGAGAGGAGGTGTAAACAGCACACAGCAGAGAGGAGGTGTATACAGCACACAGCAGAGAGGAGGTGTATACAGCACACAGCAGAGAGGAGGTATATACAGCAGAGAGGAGGTATATACAGCACACAGCAGAGAGGAGGTATATACAGCAGAGGAGGTATATACAGCACACAGCAGAGAGGAGGAATATACAGCACACAGCAGAGAGGAGGTATATACAGCACACAGCAGAGAGGAGGTGTATACAGCACACAGCAGAGAGGAGGTATATACAGCACACAGCAGAGAGGAGGTATATACAGCACACAGCAGAGAGGAGGTGTATACAGTACACAGCAGAGAGGAGGTGTATACAGCACACAGCAGAGAGGAGGAATATACAGCACACAGCAGAGAGGAGGTGTATACAGCACACAGCAGAGAGGAGGTGTATACAGCACACAGCAGAGGGGAGGTGTATACAGCACACAACAGAGAGGAGGTATATACAGCAGAGAGGAGGTGTATACAGCACACAGCAGAGAGGAGGTATATACAGCAGAGAGGAGGTATATACAGCACACAGCAGAGAGGAGGTATATACAGCACACAGCAGAGAGGAGGTGTATACAGCACACAGCAGAGAGGAGGTATATACCGCACACAGCAGAGAGGAGGTATATACAGCACACAGCAGAGAGGAGGTGTATACAGCACACAGCAGAGAGGAGGTGTATACAGCACACAGCAGAGAGGAGGTGTATACAGCACACAGCAGAGAGGAGGTATATACAGCAGAGAGGAGGTATATACAGCACACAGCAGAGAGGAGGAATATACAGCACACAGCAGAGAGGAGGTATATACAGCACACAGCAGAGAGGAGGTGTATACAGCACACAGCAGAGAGGAGGTATATACAGCACACAGCAGAGAGGAGGTATATACAGCACACAGCAGAGAGGAGGTGTATACAGCACACAGCAGAGAGGAGGTGTATACAGCACACAGCAGAGAGGAGGAATATACAGCACACAGCAGAGAGGAGGTGTATACAGCACACAGCAGAGAGGAGGTGTATACAGCACACAGCAGAGAGGAGGTATATACAGCAGAGAGGAGGTATATACAGCACACAGCAGAGAGGAGGTATATACAGCACACAGCAGAGAGGAGGTATATACAGCACACAGCAGAGAGGAGGAATATACAGCACACAGCAGAGAGGAGGTATATACAGCACACAGCAGAGAGGAGGTGTATACAGCACACAGCAGAGAGGAGGTATATACAGCACACAGCAGAGAGGAGGTATATACAGCACACAGCAGAGAGGAGGTGTATACAGCACACAGCAGAGAGGAGGTGTATACAGCAGAGAGGAGGTGTATACAGCACACAGCAGAGAGGAGGAATATACAGCACACAGCAGAGAGGAGGAATATACAGCACACAGCAGAGAGGAGGTGTATACAGCACACAGCAGAGAGGAGGTGTATACAGCACACAGCAGAGAGGAGGTGTATACAGCACACAGCAGAGAGGAGGTATATACAGCAGAGAGGAGGTGTATACAGCACACAGCAGAGAGGAGGTATATACAGCAGAGAGGAGGTATATACAGCACACAGCAGAGAGGAGGTATATACAGCACACAGCAGAGAGGAGGTGTATACAGCACACAGCAGAGAGGAGGTATATACAGCACACAGCAGAGAGGAGGTATATACAGCACACAGCAGAGAGGAGGTGTATACAGCACACAGCAGAGAGGAGGTGTATACAGCACACAGCAGAGAGGAGGTGTATACAGCACACAGCAGAGAGGAGGTGTATACAGCACACAGCAGAGAGGAGGTATATACAGCAGAGAGGAGGTATATACAGCACACAGCAGAGAGGAGGAATATACAGCACACAGCAGAGAGGAGGTATATATAGCACACAGCAGAGAGGAGGTATATACAGCACACAGCAGAGAGGAGGTGTATACAGCACACAGCAGAGAGGAGGTGTATACAGCACACAGCAGAGAGGAGGTATATACAGCACACAGCAGAGAGGAGGAGTATACAGCACACAGCAGAGAGGAGGAGTATACAGCACACAGCAGAGAGGAGGTATATACCGCACACAGCAGAGAGGAGGTATATACAGCACACAGCAGAGAGGAGGTATATACAGCACACAGCAGAGAGGAGGTATATACAGCACACAGCAGAGAGGAGGTATATACAGCACACAGCAGAGAGGAGGTGTATACAGCACACAGCAGAGAGGAGGTGTATACAGCACACAGCAGAGAGGAGGTGTATACAGCACACAGCAGAGAGGAGGTGTATACAGCACACAGCAGAGACGAGGTATATACAGCAGAGAGGAGGTATATACAGCACACAGCAGAGAGGAGGAATATACAGCACACAGCAGAGAGGAGGTATATACAGCACACAGCAGAGAGGAGGTGTATACAGCACACAGCAGAGAGGAGGTATATACAGCACACAGCAGAGAGGAGGTATATACAGCACACAGCAGAGAGGAGGTGTATACAGCACACAGCAGAGAGGAGGTGTATACAGCACACAGCAGAGAGGAGGAATATACAGCACACAGCAGAGAGGAGGTGTATACAGCACACAGCAGAGAGGAGGTGTATACAGCACACAGCAGAGAGGAGGTGTATACAGCACACAGCAGAGAGGAGGTATATACAGCAGAGAGGAGGTATATACAGCACACAGCAGAGAGGAGGTATATACAGCACACAGCAGAGAGGAGGTATATACAGCACACAGCAGAGAGGAGGTATATACAGCACACAGCAGAGAGGAGGAATATACAGCACACAGCAGAGAGGAGGTATATACAGCACACAGCAGAGAGGAGGTGTATACAGCACACAGCAGAGAGGAGGTATATACAGCACACAGCAGAGAGGAGGTGTATACAGCACACAGCAGAGAGGAGGTGTATACAGCACACAGCAGAGAGGAGGTGTATACAGCACACAACAGAGAGGAGGTATATACAGCAGAGAGGAGGTGTATACAGCACACAGCAGAGAGGAGGTATATACAGCAGAGAGGAGGTATATACAGCACACAGCAGAGAGGAGGTATATACAGCACACAGCAGAGAGGAGGTGTATACAGCACACAGCAGAGAGGAGGTATATACAGCACACAGCAGAGAGGAGGTATATACAGCACACAGCAGAGAGGAGGTGTATACAGCACACAGCAGAGAGGAGGTGTATACAGCACACAGCAGAGAGGAGGTGTATACAGCACACAGCAGAGAGGAGGTGTATACAGCAGAGAGGAGGTATATACAGCACACAGCAGAGAGGAGGTATATACAGCACACAGCAGAGAGGAGGTGTATACAGCACACAGCAGAGAGAAGGTATATACAGCACACAGCAGAGAGGAGGTATATACAGCACACAGCAGAGAGGAGGTGTATACAGCACACAGCAGAGAGGAGGAATATACAGCACACAGCAGAGAGGAGGTGTATACAGCACACAGCAGAGAGGAGGTGTATACAGCACACAGCAGAGAGGAGGTATATACAGCAGAGAGGAGGTATATACAGCACACAGCAGAGAGGAGGTATATACAGCACACAGCAGAGAGGAGGTATATACAGCACACAGCAGAGAGGAGGTATATACAGCACACAGCAGAGAGGAGGAATATACAGCACACAGCAGATAGGAGGTATATACAGCACACAGCAGAGAGGAGGTGTATACAGCACACAGCAGAGAGGAGGTATATACAGCACACAGCAGAGAGGAGGTATATACAGCACACAGCAGAGAGGAGGTGTATACAGCACACAGCAGAGAGGAGGTGTATACAGCACACAGCAGAGAGGAGGAATATAAAGCAGACAGCAGAGAGGAGGTGTATACAGCACACAGCAGAGAGGAGGTGTATACAGCACACAGCAGAGAGGAGGTGTATACAGCACACAGCAGAGAGGAGGTATATACAGCAGAGAGGAGGTGTATACAGCACACAGCAGAGAGGAGGTATATACAGCAGAGAGGAGGTGTATACAGCACACAGCAGAGAGGAGGTGTATACAGCACACAGCAGAGAGGAGGTATATACAGCACACAGCAGAGAGGAGGTTTATACAGCACACAGCAGAGAGGAGGTATATACAGCACACAGCAGAGAGGAGGTGTATACAGCACACAGCAGAGAGGAGGTGTATACAGCACACAGCAGAGAGGAGGTGTATACAGCACACAGCAGAGAGGAGGTGTATACAGCACACAGCAGAGAGGAGGTGTATACAGCACACAGCAGAGAGGAGGTGTATACAGCACACAGCAGATAGGAGGTATATACAGCAGAGAGGAGGTATATACAGCACACAGCAGAGAGGAGGAATATACAGCACACAGCAGAGAGGAGGTATATACAGCACACAGCAGAGAGGAGGTATATACAGCACACAGCAGAGAGGAGGTGTATACAGCACACAGCAGAGAGGAGGTGTATACAGCACACAGCAGAGAGGAGGTATATACAGCACACAGCAGAGAGGAGGAGTATACAGCACACAGCAGAGAGGAGGAGTATACAGCACACAGCAGAGAGGAGGTGTATACAGCACACAGCAGAGAGGAGGTATATACAGCACACAGCAGAGAGGAGGTATATACAGCACACAGCAGAGAGGAGGTATATACAGCACACAGCAGAGAGGAGGTGTATACAGCACACAGCAGAGAGGAGGTGTATACAGCACACAGCAGAGAGGAGGTGTATACAGCACACAGCAGAGAGGGGGTGTATACAGCACACAGCAGAGAGGAGGTGTATACAGCACACAGCAGAGACGAGGTATATACAGCAGAGAGGAGGTATATACAGCACACAGCAGAGAGGAGGAATATACAGCACACAGCAGAGAGGAGGTATATACAGCACACAGCAGAGAGGAGGTATATACAGCACACAGCAGAGAGGAGGTGTATACAGCACACAGCAGAGAGGAGGTATATACAGCACACAGCAGAGAGGAGGTATATACAGCACACAGCAGAGAGGAGGTGTATACAGCACACAGCAGAGAGGAGGTGTATACAGCACACAGCAGAGAGGAGGTATATACAGCACACAGCAGAGAGGAGGTATATACAGCACACAGCAGAGAGGAGGTATATACAGCACACAGCAGAGAGGAGGTATATACAGCACACAGCAGAGAGGAGGTGTATACAGCACACAGCAGAGAGGAGGTGTATACAGCACACAGCAGAGAGGAGGTATATACAGCACACAGCAGAGAGGAGGTATATACAGCACACAGCAGAGAGGAGGAGTATACAGCACACAGCAGAGAGGAGGTGTATACAGCACACAGCAGAGAGGAGGAATATACAGCACACAGCAGAGAGGAGGTGTATACAGCACACAGCAGAGAGGAGGTGTATACAGCACACAGCAGAGAGGAGGTGTATACAGCACACAGCAGAGAGGAGGTATATACAGCAGAGAGGAGGTATATACAGCACACAGCAGAGAGGAGGTATATACAGCACACAGCAGAGAGGAGGTATATACAGCACACAGCAGAGAGGAGGAATATACAGCACACAGCAGAGAGGAGGTATATACAGCACACAGCAGAGAGGAGGTGTATACAGCACACAGCAGAGAGGAGGTGTATACAGCACACAGCAGAGAGGAGGTATATACAGCACACAGCAGAGAGGAGGTATATACAGCACACAGCAGAGAGGAGGTGTATACAGCACACAGCAGAGAGGAGGTGTATACAGCACACAGCAGAGAGGAGGTGTATACAGCACACAGCAGAGAGGAGGAGTATACAGCACACAGCAGAGAGGAGGAGTATACAGCACACAGCAGAGAGAAGGTATATACAGCACACAGCAGAGAGGAGGTGAATACAGCACACAGCAGAGAGGAGGAATATACAGCACACAGCAGAGAGGAGGTGTATACAGCACACAGCAGAGAGGAGGAGTATACAGCACACAGCAGAGAGGAGGTGTATACAGCACACAACAGAGAGGAGGTATATACAGCAGAGAGGAGGTGTATACAGCACACAGCAGAGAGGAGGTATATACAGCAGAGAGGAGGTATATACAGCACACAGCAGAGAGGAGGTGTATACAGCACACAGCAGAGAGGAGGTGTATACAGCACACAGCAGAGAGGAGGTATATACAGCACACAGCAGAGAGGAGGTATATACAGCACACAGCAGAGAGGAGGTATATACAGCACACAGCAGAGAGGAGGTGTATACAGCACACAGCAGAGAGGAGGTGTATACAGCACACAGCAGAGAGGAGGTGTATACAGCACACAGCAGAGAGGAGGTGTATACAGCACACAGCAGAGAGGAGGTATATACAGCAGAGAGGAGGTATATACAGCACACAGCAGAGAGGAGGAATATACAGCACACAGCAGAGAGGAGGTATATACAGCACACAGCAGAGAGGAGGTGTATACAGCACACAGCAGAGAGGAGGTATATACAGCACACAGCAGAGAGGAGGTATATACAGCACACAGCAGAGAGGAGGTGTATACAGCACACAGCAGAGAGGAGGTGTATACAGCACACAGCAGAGAGGAGGTATATACAGCACACAGCAGAGAGGAGGAGTATACAGCACACAGCAGAGAGGAGGAGTATACAGCACACAGCAGAGAGGAGGTGTATACAGCACACAGCAGAGAGGAGGTATATACAGCACACAGCAGAGAGGAGGTATATACAGCACACAGCAGAGAGGAGGTATATACAGCACACAGCAGAGAGGAGGTGTATACAGCAGAGAGGAGGAGTATACAGCACACAGCAGAGACGAGGTATATACAGCAGAGAGGAGGTATATACAGCACACAGCAGAGAGGAGGAATATACAGCACACAGCAGAGAGGAGGTATATACAGCACACAGCAGAGAGGAGGTGTATACAGCACACAGCAGAGAGGAGGTATATACAGCACACAGCAGAGAGGAGGTATATACAGCACACAGCAGAGAGGAGGTGTATACAGCACACAGCAGAGAGGAGGTGTATACAGCACACAGCAGAGAGGAGGAATATACAGCACACAGCAGAGAGGAGGTGTATACAGCACACAGCAGAGAGGAGGTGTATACAGCACACAGCAGAGAGGAGGTGTATACAGCACACAGCAGAGAGGAGGTATATACAGCAGAGAGGAGGTATATACAGCACACAGCAGAGAGGAGGTATATACAGCACACAGCAGAGAGGAGGTATATACAGCACACAGCAGAGAGGAGGTATATACAGCACACAGCAGAGAGGAGGAATATACAGCACACAGCAGAGAGGAGGTATATACAGCACACAGCAGAGAGGAGGTGTATACAGCACACAGCAGAGAGGAGGTGTATACAGCACACAGCAGAGAGGAGGAATATACAGCACACAGCAGAGAGGAGGTGTATACAGCACACAGCAGAGAGGAGGTATATACAGCACACAGCAGAGAGGAGGTATATACAGCACACAGCAGAGAGGAGGAATATACAGCACACAGCAGAGAGGAGGTATATACAGCACACAGCAGAGAGGAGGTGTATACAGCACACAGCAGAGAGGAGGTGTATACAGCACACAGCAGAGAGGAGGAATATACAGCACACAGCAGAGAGGAGGAATATACAGCACACAGCAGAGAGGAGGTATATACAGCACACAGCAGAGAGGAGGTGTATACAGCACACAGCAGAGAGGAGGTATATACAGCACACAGCAGAGAGGAGGTATATACAGCACACAGCAGAGAGGAGGTGTATACAGCACACAGCAGAGAGGAGGTGTATACAGCACACAGCAGAGAGGAGGAATATACAGCACACAGCAGAGAGGAGGTGTATACAGCACACAGCAGAGAGGAGGTGTATACAGCACACAGCAGAGAGGAGGTATATACAGCACACAGCAGAGAGGAGGTATATACAGCACACAGCAGAGAGGAGGTATATACAGCACACAGCAGAGAGGAGTTATATACAGCACACAGCAGAGAGGAGGAATATACAGCACACAGCAGAGAGGAGGTATATACAGCACACAGCAGAGAGGAGGAATATACAGCACACAGCAGAGAGGAGGTGTATACAGCACACAGCAGAGAGGAGGTATATACAGCACACAGCAGAGAGGAGGTGTATACAGCACACAGCAGAGAGGAGGTGTATACAGCACACAGCAGAGAGGAGGTGTATACAGCACACAACAGAGAGGAGGTATATACAGCAGAGAGGAGGTGTATACAGCACACAGCAGAGAGGAGGTATATACAGCAGAGAGGAGGTATATACAGCACACAGCAGAGAGGAGGTATATACAGCACACAGCAGAGAGGAGGTGTATACAGCACACAGCAGAGAGGAGGTATATACAGCACACAGCAGAGAGGAGGTATATACAGCACACAGCAGAGAGGAGGTGTATACAGCACACAGCAGAGAGGAGGTGTATACAGCACACAGCAGAGAGGAGGTGTATACAGCACACAGCAGAGAGGAGGTATATACAGCAGAGAGGAGGTATATACAGCACACAGCAGAGAGGAGGAATATACAGCACACAGCAGAGAGGAGGTATATACAGCACACAGCAGAGAGGAGGTGTATACAGCACACAGCAGAGAGGAGGTGTATACAGCACACAGCAGAGAGAAGGTATATACAGCACACAGCAGAGAGGAGGTATATACAGCACACAGCAGAGAGGAGGTGTATACAGCACACAGCAGAGAGGAGGAATATACAGCACACAGCAGAGAGGAGGTGTATACAGCACACAGCAGAGAGGAGGTGTATACAGCACACAGCAGAGAGGAGGTATATACAGCAGAGAGGAGGTATATACAGCACACAGCAGAGAGGAGGTATATACAGCACACAGCAGAGAGGAGGTATATACAGCACACAGCAGAGAGGAGGTATATACAGCACACAGCAGAGAGGAGGAATATACAGCATACAGCAGAGAGGAGGTATATACAGCACACAGCAGAGAGGAGGTATATACAGCACACAGCAGAGAGGAGGTGTATACAGCACACAGCAGAGAGGAGGTATATACAGCACACAGCAGAGAGGAGGTATATACAGCACACAGCAGAGAGGAGGTGTATACAGCACACAGCAGAGAGGAGGTGTATACAGCACACAGCAGAGAGGAGGAATATACAGCACACAGCAGAGAGGAGGTGTATACAGCACACAGCAGAGAGGAGGTGTATACAGCACACAGCAGAGAGGAGGTGTATACAGCACACAGCAGAGAGGAGGTGTATACAGCACACAGCAGAGAGGAGGTATATACAGCAGAGAGGAGGTGTATACAGCACACAGCAGAGAGGAGGTATATACAGCAGAGAGGAGGTATATACAGCACACAGCAGAGAGGAGGTATATACAGCACACAGCAGAGAGGAGGTGTATACAGCACACAGCAGAGAGGAGGTATATACAGCACACAGCAGACATGAGGTATATACAGCACACAGCAGAGAGGAGGTATATACAGCACACAGCAGAGAGGAGGTGTATACAGCACACAGCAGAGAGGAGGTGTATACAGCACACAGCAGAGAGGAGGTGTATACAGCACACAGCAGAGAGGAGGTATATACAGCAGAGAGGAGGTATATACAGCACACAGCAGAGAGGAGGAATATACAGCACACAGCAGAGAGGAGGTATATACAGCACACAGCAGAGAGGAGGTATATACAGCACACAGCAGAGAGGAGGTGTATACAGCACACAGCAGAGAGGAGGTGTATACAGCACACAGCAGAGAGGAGGTATATACAGCACACAGCAGAGAGGAGGAGTATACAGCACACAGCAGAGAGGAGGTGTATACAGCACACAGCAGAGAGGAGGTGTATACAGCACACAGCAGAGAGGAGGTGTATACAGCACACAGCAGAGAGGAGGTATATACAGCACACAGCAGAGAGGAGGTATATACAGCACACAGCAGAGAGGAGGTGTATACAGCACACAGCAGAGAGGAGGTGTATACAGCACACAGCAGAGAGGAGGTATATACAGCACACAGCAGAGAGGAGGAGTATACAGCACACAGCAGAGAGGAGGTGTATACAGCACACAGCAGAGAGGAGGTGTATACAGCACACAGCAGAGAGGGGGTGTATACAGCACACAGCAGAGAGGAGGTGTATACAGCACACAGCAGAGACGAGGTATATCCACAGCAGAGAGGAGGTATATACAGCACACAGCAGAGAGGAGGAATATACAGCACACAGCAGAGAGGAGGTATATACAGCACACAGCAGAGAGGAGGTGTATACAGCACACAGCAGAGAGGAGGTATATACAGCACACAGCAGAGAGGAGGTATATACAGCACACAGCAGAGAGGAGGTGTATACAGCACACAGCAGAGAGGAGGTGTATACAGCACACAGCAGAGAGGAGGTATATACAGCACACAGCAGAGAGGAGGTATATACAGCACACAGCAGAGAGGAGGTATATACAGCACACAGCAGAGAGGAGGTATATACAGCACACAGCAGAGAGGAGGTATATACAGCACACAGCAGAGAGGAGGTGTATACAGCACACAGCAGAGAGGAGGTGTATACAGCACACAGCAGAGAGGAGGTATATACAGCACACAGCAGAGAGGAGGTATATACAGCACACAGCAGAGAGGAGGAGTATACAGCACACAGCAGAGAGGAGGTATATACAGCACACAGCAGAGAGGAGGTGTATACAGCACACAGCAGAGAGGAGGTATATACTGCACACAGCAGAGAGGAGGTATATACTGCACACAGCAGAGAGGAGGAGTATACAGCACACAGCAGAGAGGAGGAATATACAGCACACAGCAGAGAGGAGGTGTATACAGCACACAGCAGAGAGGAGGTGTATACAGCACACAGCAGAGAGGAGGTGTATACAGCACACAGCAGAGAGGAGGTATATACAGCAGAGAGGAGGTATATACAGCACACAGCAGAGAGGAGGTATATACAGCACACAGCAGAGAGGAGGTATATACAGCACACAGCAGAGAGGAGGTATATACAGCACACAGCAGAGAGGAGGAATATACAGCACACAGCAGAGAGGAGGTATATACAGCACACAGCAGAGAGGAGGTGTATACAGCACACAGCAGAGAGGAGGTATATACAGCACACAGCAGAGAGGAGGTGTATACAGCACACAGCAGAGAGGAGGTGTATACAGCACACAGCAGAGAGGAGGTGTATACAGCACACAGCAGAGAGGAGGAATATACAGCACACAGCAGAGAGGAGGTGTATACAGCACACAGCAGAGAGGAGGAATATACAGCACACAGCAGAGAGGAGGTGTATACAGCACACAGCAGAGAGGAGGTGTATACAGCACACAGCAGAGAGGAGGTGTATACAGCACACAGCAGAGAGGAGGTATATACAGCACACAGCAGAGAGGAGGTGTATACAGCACACAGCAGAGAGGAGGTGTATACAGCACACAGCAGAGAGGAGGTGTATACAGCACACAGCAGAGAGGAGGTATATACAGCACACAACCAGAGAGGAGGTGTATACAGCACACAGCAGAGAGGAGGTATATACAGCACAGCAGAGAGGAGGTATATACAGCACACAGCAGAGAGGAGGTATATACAGCACACAGCAGAGAGGAGGTGTATACAGCACACAGCAGAGAGGAGGTATATACAGCACACAGCAGAGAGGAGGTATATACAGCACACAGCAGAGAGGAGGTATATACAGCACACAGCAGAGAGGAGGTGTATACAGCACACAGCAGAGAGGAGGTGTATACAGCACACAGCAGAGAGGAGGTGTATACAGCACACAGCAGAGAGGAGGTGTATACAGCACACAGCAGAGAGGAGGTATATACAGCAGAGAGGAGGTATATACAGCACACAGCAGAGAGGAGGAATATACAGCACACAGCAGAGAGGAGGTATATACAGCACACAGCAGAGAGGAGGTATATACAGCACACAGCAGAGAGGAGGTGTATACAGCACACAGCAGA
>NW_027362763.1:14754120-14833405 GCF_046119375.1 Phyllobates terribilis | reverse complement strand
TTTATCAGGGCCTGTTTGATGGCCTCATAGTCTCCATCATGTTCTCAAGAGAGAGAGAGCGAACGCCTCCAGAGCTTTGCCTCGTAGCCCTGGGGTTAAGTATCGAGCCCACTGGTCATCGGGCAACTAGTACTGTCTGCATACCTTTTTAAATCCCCTCAAAAAATGTGTCCAGATCCACATCCTTGTCCATGACAATGTTTAGTTTGGGGTTTAAAGGTGTGGACCTTACTGGACTCACTGTTCAGTAGGGTGTGGATGGCTCCTTCTCGGGAGTCTGGCTAAAGCCAGCTGGTGCTCTCTCTCAGCACTGGGCCTGTCGCTCCACATATTGCTGAATTGGCTCCAGGCGTCCCGCACAATCCTCTGCGTCGAGTTGCAGTAAAGCCATCTGCAGGTGGGGGTCCATGCTATCCTGGTTGCGGATGTGGCTTGCATCCATAGGTGGGAACTCTGCAGCAGCACCGTCCAGGCCTTGGCTCGGGTTACTGACTTGCTCCACCTCTTGTTGCACCAGTTCAGCGATCATTTGGTGACCAGTCTTTGCTGGCGTCTGTAGTCAGACAGATTGACCCCACAATCGTCTCCTTCTGCTGTTTTGTGCCAGGCTCCCCCCAACTGCAGCCATGATTGCCAAACAAAAGACCGGACAGAAAAACAAGAAAGGGAGGAGGGGTGTAACTGCTACACGTACAGTAATGTCCAAGTGTGATTAAAAACTGAGTTCGATCCTCAAAACTCTGTACAGAATCCTCCGCAGGGACTGTGCAAGTTTTTAGAGACCGGGATGATTGTTCACTCAGATCACTAATGCTCTATATCCCACCCCTGCCTCCAATTTCTAAGGGAACAGCACTCTGCTGCCTCCAGTCGTCAGGACAATTACGCATATGACTGACGAGTGATGGACGAGATCGCGGCTGTTTTTCATTATTAGGTCGGTTATTGGGAAAAGAACAGTGAGGTTATGGTATATACACCTCTGATTCCAACGGAATATAACACACACACACCTCCACATTAACAAAAGGAACTAGCTGCCACCACCAATCGTTTATACAGCCCTATTAGACACCTGTCACAGGTAGTGTACAAAATGGACAAAACAATATGGTATAAACAATTACATAAAATAAAAAGGATAAATAGAGGAACTATACTAAACCTGATGCCGCAGGATTGGCTCTGTGTCACCCAGGACTGACGCTGATTATAATTTGGCGTTTGCTTTTTTTAACACAAATCACACCCATAAACCTCCCCTCCGATGACTACACTGTGTGCAGAATTATTAGGCACATGAGTATGTTGATCACATGACACTTTTTCTCCATGTCGTCCTACTCCAAGCTGCATAGTCTTGAGAGCCAACTACCAATGAAGTAAATCTGGTGATGTGCATCTCTGTAATGAGGAGGGGTGGTGACTAATGACATCAACACCCTATATAAGGTGGGCTTAATTATTAGGCAACTTCCTTTCCTTTGGCAAAATGAGTCAGAAGAGAGATGTGACAGCTCTGAAAAGTCCAAAATTGTGAGCTGTCTTGCAGAGGGAGGCAGCAGTCTTGAAATTTCCAAACTTTTGAAGCGTGATCACCGAACAATCAAGCGTTTCATGGCAAATAGCCAACAGGGTCGCAAGAAGCGTGTTGGCCAAAAAAGGCACAAAATAACTGCCCATGAATTGAGGAAAATCAAGCGTGAAGCGGCCAAGATGCCATTCGCCACCAGTTTTACCATATTTCAGAGCTGCAACGTTACTGGAGTATCAAAAAGCACAAGGTGTGCGATACTCAGGGACATGGCCAAGGTAAGAAAGGCTGAAAAACCACCACCTCTGAACAAGAAACATAAGATAAAACGTCAAGAATGGGCCAAGAAATATCTTAAGACTGATTTTTCAAAGGTTTTATGGACTGATGAAATGAGAGTGACTCTTGATGGGCCAGAGGCTGGATCAGTAAAGGGCAGAGAGCTCCACTCCGACTCAGACGCCAGCAAGGTGGAGGTGGGGTACTGGTATGGGCTGGTATCATCAAAGATGAACTTGTAGGACCTTTTCGGGTTGAGGATGGAGTGAAGCTCAACTCCCAGACCTACTGCCAGTTTCTGGAAGACAACGTCTTCAAGCAGTGGTACAGGAAGAAGTCGGTATCGTTCAAGAAAAACATGATTTTCATGCAGGACAATGCTCCATCACATGCATCCAACTACTCCACAGCGTGGCTGGCCAGTAAAGGTCTACAAGAAGAACAAATAATGACATGGCGCCCTTGTTCACCTGATCTGAACCCCATAGAGAACCTGTGGTCCATCATAAAATGTGAGATCTACAGGGAGGGAAAACAGTACACCTCTGGGAGCAGTGTCTGGGAGGCTGTGGTGAGATCTACAGGGAGGGAAAACATACATACAGTTTCCAACTGGTGCATATTAATTAAAGTACAAAAGTAGAAAAATTCACACCTTAGGATAATGGTAAGGGAAAATCGCCCAACATAGAAGTCAAATAAAGAAAAAACACGCGATCAAAAAGACCCAAGAACTAGTTAATTGGTATAAAAGTTAGCTTTTATTAAATATAATAGGATAAAAGATATCTGACAAAAGGCGGTGCAAAACACATACAATGTAAAAAATCCATCATAATGGAGGACCAACTAGGTTCATACTGTGAGAGTATGGCACTGTGGCCCATAAATTCATCACCAATGTCTTACATAGTCACAGGTAAAGTCTCAAGAGAAACTATATTATAGATGTCCAAGCATTAAGGTTATCTACTATGGCTAGTTATGCATTAATCATATGTTGCCTAATAGGTATATCGCCAGCCACAACCAACAGGACAAAACAGTTGGAATTAGAATGTATAAAGTATGTACCTGGACTCAGAACAGGACCGTATGGGGACTCACAGATGAACCACGCGTCCACCCCAACGCGCGTTTCGGCGCTGCCTTCTTCAGGGGGCATAAATCACCTCCGGCGGTGTGTCATTTTAAATGTTAGCCAGCCAATCCGGGATAGGACAAGGACCTTAGATGACGCGTGTAGCGTCACGGCCGTCAGGCCAATCCCCGATGTCAGCGTCATGCAATGGGAGGTGCGGAGATCACGTGGGCCCACGTGATCCCGCAGGTCCTGCATAGAGACGCCGACATCACAGGAGTGCCGAGACAGCTCGCAGCGCGCACGCGCACAGGTCCGGTCAGCTGCATATTGTGACTGGATATTTTATTAAGCTAGTATGACAACCTAGGCGATCATGTGTCAATCTACAGATGCAAAACGTACATACCATACAACCAAGTCAATCCATAGGCAAGACTGCCCAAGTGATGCTGTGTGATTCAAAGTAATCAACGAATCATCAAAGGTACATATTTATCAATTGAGCAAACAAATGCAATTATATACGATGTAGATATGTAAATAAAGCTAATAATCCGAAAAAATGCTCAAATGACCTCTCCAACTAGCATAAAGCTATATAGTGATGATCATAATAATCACTTTGAATCACACAACACGTATGCGACACCATTGCAGAACATAAAATGCATAGTCATATATTTACTGCACCAGACCCACACATGTACAACCATATTCACAGATTGACATCATAGACATCACAAAGCAAATACTACTGTTCCACAATTAGTGCACAGTATACAAAAGAAGTGATAAATCGCAATAATTGATGATATTGTAGCCGACGAGTCTGTCCCGCAACCATTAACATATCGTATCTCAGGGAGTATTTCTTGTCCATAAAGTGAAAACTCTTTCAACAACATATGGCTAGGCAGCCACCACCCGGAGGGATCAAAGACGGATCAGATGGATATATACTGTGAAGAATAAAACCACTGGGAGCAGTGTCTGGGAGGCTGTGGTGAGATCTACAGGGAGGGAAAACAGTACACCTCTGGGAGCAGTGTCTGGGAGGCTGTGGTGAGATCTACAGGGAGGGAAAACAGTACACCTCTGGGAGCAGTGTCTGGGAGGCTGTGGTGAGATCTACAGGGAGGGAAAACAGTACACCTCTGGGAACAGTGTCTGGGAGGCTGTGGTGGCTGCTGCACGCAATGTTGATCGAAAACAGATCAAGCAACTGACAATCTATGGATGGAGGCTGCTGAGGGTCATCATAAAGAAAGGTGGCTATATTCATCACTAATTTTTTTGGTTATGCATGTCAGAAATGTTTATTTCTAAATTTTGTGCACTGATATTGGTTTACCTGGTGAAAATAAACACGTGAGATGGGATTATATTTGGTTTTTATTAAGTTGCCTAATAATTCGGCACAGTAATAGTTACCTGCACAAATAGATATACTCCTAAGATAGCCAAATCTAAAAAAAACCCACTCCAACTTCCAAAAAACATTAAGCTTGGATATTTGAGTCTTTTGGGTTGATTGAGAACATAGATGTTGATCAATAATAAAAATAATCCTCTAAAATACAACTTGCCTAATAATTCTGCACACAGTGTAATAACAGGGCTAGTCAGGGATGTGGCTGGTCTTCAGAAAATTATGGCATCCTCAACTTCCATGATATCTTTGCCCCTGAAGGTCCCAGGCGGGAGATGTCAACATCATATTTCTGATCACAATTTTATCTTTCTATAGACGGGAAATATGGCAATGCGTTACATTTGCCACTTCATCGCAACTCTGAAAATATGTCTCTCATATCTGTCATATCTACGCCGTCCATAATAACCCAATATTCATAATTTGCAAATGGGTACAAAGGATTTTAAAGTAATGTGCTTGCCTTTCTGTTCAAGCCGAGGCTAGAGATGGTAGATTTATGGCCGGTGGCGATAACAACCTGTCGTATTCCCAAATTGGTCTGTCAGTCCTGCCTGCTCTGCGATCCATCAGATAATCCTCTTTATTTACCTGTTCACATCAGGGGGGTCTCCTTACACCGGGGTCCAGCTATGAAATGGCTTATAGATTTTACAATTCCATCTATGACTAATGGTTTGATATGTTGTTCCTCCATGTTTTTGTAGCAGATTCTTCTCCTCCCTCTGTTCCTCCCTCTGTTGTTCCTCCTGTCGCTCCATCCCTTGCTGCTGTCACTTCTGAGCCACCACCTGGAGGAAAGACCAAGGCTGAGCTTCGAGCAGAGAGAAGAGCCAAGCAGGAAGCCGAGCGCTCCCAGAAGCAGACAAAGAAGGGGGAGCAAAATGCTGGAGCAGCGCCCCCCAAGGTGAAGGCGCAGGCCCCCGAGGGTCAAACCGGTGAGCGAGACCTCGTTATTCTACTTCGCTCCTCCTGTGTCTCTGCTCCTTTGCCTCTTCCACCCCGCGTATCTCCCACGGGCTGCTGCCCGCTGCGCCCCATTCTCCTGCCCCCCGGTCTCACCCTCCGCTGTGCCTTTCTTCTGCAGTGAAGCGTCTCCCTGAACACGTCCTTGTGGATGATCCAGATGCACAAAAAAAGTTGGCAAAGAAACTGGAAAGGCAGCAGGTGAGTGGAGCCCGGCCCTGTACCCCCCCACTCTAGAGCGTGAGTGGAGCCCGGCCCTGTACCCCCCCACTGCAGAGCGTGAGTGGAGCCCGGCCCTGTACTCCCCCACTCCAGAGCGTGAGTGGAGCCCGGCCCTGTACCCCCCCACTGCAGAGCGTGAGTGGAGCCCGGCCCTGTACTCCCCCACTCCAGAGCGTGAGTGGAGCCCGGCCCTGTACCCCCCCACTGCAGAGCGTGAGTGGAGCCCGGCCCTGTACCCCCCCACTCCAGAGCGTGAGTGGAGCCCGGCCCTGTACCCCCCCACTCTAGAGCGTGAGTGGAGCCCGGCCCTGTACCCCCCCACTGCAGAGCGTGAGTGGAGCCCGGCCCTGTACTCCCCCACTCCAGAGCGTGAGTGGAGCCCGGCCCTGTACCCCCCCACTGCAGAGCGTGAGTGGAGCCCGGCCCTGTACTCCCCCACTCCAGAGCGTGAGTGGAGCCCGGCCCTGTACCCCCCCCACTGCAGAGCGTGAGTGGAGCCCGGCCCTGTACCCCCCCACTCTAGAGCGTGAGTGGAGCCCGGCCCTGTACCCCCCCACTCCAGAGCGTGAGTGGAGCCCGGCCCTGTACCCCCCCACTCCAGAGCGTGAGTGGAGCCCGGCCCTGTACCCCCCCACTCCAGAGCGTGAGTGGAGCCCGGCCCTGTACCCCCCCACTCTAGAGCGTGAGTGGAGCCCGGCCCTGTACCCCCCCACTCTAGAGCGTGAGTGGAGCCCGGCCCTGTACCCCCCCACTGCAGAGCGTGAGTGGAGCCCGGCCCTGTACCCCCCCACTCTAGAGCGTGAGTGGAGCCCGGCCCTGTACCCCCCCACTCTAGAGCGTGAGTGGAGCCCGGCCCTGTACCCCCCCACTCTAGAGCGTGAGTGGAGCCCGGCCCTGTACTCCCCCCACTCTAGAGCGTGAGTGGAGCCCGGCCCTGTACCCCCCCACTCCAGAGCGTGAGTGGAGCCCGGCCCTGTACCCCCCCACTCCAGAGCGTGAGTGGAGCCCGGCCCTGTACCCCCCACTCCAGAGCGTGAGTGGAGCCCGGCCCTGTACCCCCCCACTCCAGAGCGTGAGTGGAGCCCGGCCCTGTACCCCCCCCCACTGCAGAGCGTGAGTGGAGCCCGGCCCTGTACTCCCCCATTCCAGAGCGTGAGTGGAGCCCGGCCCTGTACTCCCCCATTCCAGAGCGTGAGTGGAGCCCGGCCCTGTACTCCCCCACTCCAGAGCGTGAGTGGAGCCCGGCCCTGTACCCCCCCACTGCAGAGCGTGAGTGGAGCCCGGCCCTGTACTCCCCCACTCCAGAGCGTGAGTGGAGCCCGGCCCTGTACCCCCCCACTCCAGAGCGTGAGTGGAGCCCGGCCCTGTACTCCCCCACTCCAGAGCGTGAGTGGAGCCCGGCCCTGTACTCCCCCACTCCAGAGCGTGAGTGGAGCCCGGCCCTGTACTCCCCCACTCCAGAGCGTGAGTGGAGCCCGGCCCTGTACTCCCCCACTCCAGAGCGTGAGTGGAGCCCGGCCCTGTACTCCCCCACTCCAGAGCGTGAGTGGAGCCCGGCCCTGTACTCCCCCACTCCAGAGCGTGAGTGGAGCCCGGCCCTGTACTCCCCCACTCCAGAGCGTGAGTGGAGCCCGGCCCTGTACTCCCCACCTCCCCCCCCCCCCCCACTCCAGAGCGTGAGTGTGGAGCCCGGCCCTGTACTCCCCCCCCCCCCCCCCCCCCCCCGCTCCATAGCGTGAGTGGAGCCCGGCCCTCTACCCCCCCCCCCCCCCCCCCCCCCCACTCCAGAGCGTGAGTGTAGTTTTCTGAGTGTGCGCGGAGCCCTCCCTTAGTCCTGGATGTGCTTGTTGATCCCCTCGGGGGCTGAGCCTGGGACAGCAGTTTTGTTAGTTACGTCCCTGTAGAAGAGACTGAGCGAGCAGGTGACGGATGTCCGGGTGCTGGCGGTGTGCCGGCGGTGCGCCCGCGGGGTCTAATGCATTCATTGCTGTGATTGGCCGACTTTTGAGCTTCCTCTAAATCTGGTGATGAGTCCACAGATTGTGATCTTGTCTCTTGCTCCAGTCACCTCCAGAGCTGTACTTCTTACTCCTGGACTTCCCCTCCCTCCGTTGCTGTGGTGCATTGTGGGAGATTTAGTGTGCACGGTCTGAGTGCCTCTTTACTGTACTGGGTGCAGCTCTGGCTGTAACTGGAGCGCTCACGGGTCCTTGTATCTGCAGGTTCCCTATCGGCAGGACTATGGCAGGAAGGTCAGCCTGTTCTCCCACCTGCACCAGTACAGCCGCAAGATGCCCCTGACCCAGCAGATGAGGTGAGGGTGCGGAGCGCGGTGCGGAGCGCAGAGAGACCCCTCACTAACCCCTCCCTGTTCTCTTCCAGCATCCCAAACTCCGGCATACATCCGTCTGTGGTGCGGCTCGGCCTCCAGTACTCGCAGGGCATCGTTACCGGCTCCAACTCCCGCTGCATCGCCCTTCTACACTGCTTCAAACAGGTGAGACCCCGCCCCTGAGTGAAACCCCGCCCCTGAGGAACGGAGCTCTGCCCCAGTATTCCTCCCCAGCAAGCGGAGCGCCGCCCTAATACTGACACCCCCCCCCCCCTCCAAAGAATTGAGATGCGCCCCAATACTGACTACTTCCCAAGGAATGCGGCAATACCATGATACTGACCCCACCTCCGACACATGGAGCTCCGCCCACCAAATCCCGGAGCTCCGCCCTCATCTGCTCCTCTTCCTACAGGTGATCCGGGATTACAGCACTCCGCCCCACGAGGAGCTGGCACGAGACCTGGTGAACAAGCTGAAGCCGGCCATCAGGTGAGGGCCCGTCCTGCGGTTACTGGCGGCCTCCGCTCTTCCCAGTACAGTGCCCTGTATGGGGAGGACATCTGTGGTATAGTGGGGGTAGCACTGGGGATGATCGTGTGGGCAGCGGTGTACATGATGGGGGTGGGCGGTGATGATGGGGCGAAGCTGTACATATGATTGGGGTGGGCGATGATGATGGGGGGGCGGCGCTGTACATATGATGGTGGGCGGTGATGATGATGGGGGCGGCGCTGTACATATGATTGGGGTGGGCGATGATGATGGGGGGGCGGCGCTGTACATATGATGGTGGGCGGTGATGATGGGGGGGCGGCGCTGTACATATGATTGGGGTGGGCGATGATGGGGGGGCGGCGCTGTACATATGATGGTGGGCGGTGATGATGATGGGGGGGCGGCGCTGTACATATGATGGTGGGCGGTGATGATGGGGGGGCGGCGCTGTACATATGATTGGGGTGGGCGGTGATGATGATGGGGGGGCGGCGCTGTACATATGATTGGGGTGGGCGATGATGATGGGGGAGCGGCGCTGTACATATGATGGTGGGCGGTGATGATGATGGGGGCGGCGCTGTACATATGATTGGGGTGGGCGATGATGATGGGGGAGCGGCGCTGTACATATGATGGTGGGCGGTGATGATGATGGGGGCGGCGCTGTACATATGATTGGGGTGGGCGATGATGGGGGGCGGCGCTGTACATATGATTGGGGTGGGCAATGATGGGGAGGCGGCGCTGTACATATGATGGTGGGCGGTGATGATGGGGGCAGCGCTGTACATATCATGGGGGCAATGCTGTACATATGATGGGGGTGGGCGGTGATGATGGGGCGGCGCTGTATATATGATAGGGTGGGCCGTGATGATGATGATGGGGCGGCGCTGTACATATGATAGGGTGGGCGGTGATGATGATGGGGGGGCGGCACTGTACGTATGATGGGGTGGGCGGTGATGATGATGGGGGCGTCGCTGTACATATGATGATGGGGGGGGCGGCGCTGTACATATGATGGTGGGCGATGATGGGGGCGGTGCTGTACATATGATGGGGGTGGGCGGTGATGAGATGATGATGGGGTGGTGCTGTACATATGGTGGTGAGAGGTGATGATGGGGGTGGGCGGTGATGATGATGGGGGCGGCGGCGCTGTACATATGATGGCGGGCGATGATGATGGGGGCGGTGCTGTACATATGATGGGGGTGGGCGGTGATGAGATGATGATGGGGTGGTGCTGTACATATGGTGGTGAGAGGTGATGATGGGGCGGCGCTGTACATGTGATGATGATGATGGGGCGGCGCTGTACATATGATTGGGGTGGGTGATGATGATGATGGGGGCGGTGCTGTACATATGATGGGGGTGGGCGGTGATGAGATGATGATGGGGTGGTGCTGTACATATGGTGGTGAGAGGTGATGATGGGGGTGGGCGGTGATGATGGGGCGGCGGCGCTGTACATGTGATGATGATGATGATGGGGCGGCGCTGTACATATGATTGGGGTGGGTGGTGATGATGATGGGGGCGGTGCTGTACATATGATGGGGGTGGGCGGTGATGAGATGATGATGGGGGGGTGAGAGGTGATGATGGGGTGGGCGGTGATGATGATGGGGGCGGTGCTGTACATATGATGGGGTGGGCGGTGATGATGATGGGGCGGCGCTGTACATATGATTGGGGTGGGCGGTGATGATGATGGGGGTGGGCGGTGATGATGATGGGGGTGGGCGGTGATGAGATGATGATGGGGTGGTGCTGTACATATGGTGGTGAGAGGTGATGATGGGGCGGCGCTGTACATGTGATGATGATGATGGGGCGGCGCTGTACATATGATTGGGGTGGGTGGTGATGATGATGATGGGGGCGGTGCTGTACATATGATGGGGGTGGGCGGTGATGAGATAATGATGGGGTGGTGCTGTACATATGGGGGTGGGCGGTGATGATGATGATGGAGGCAGCGCTGAACATATGATGGGGGCGGTGCTGTACATATGATGGGGTGGGCGGTGATGATGGGGGTGGGCGGTGATGATGGGGAGGCGGTGTACATATGATTGGGGTCGGCGAAGATGGGAGGCGGCGCTGTACATATGATTGGGGTGGGTGGTGATGATGATGATGGGGGCGGTGCTGTACATATGATGGGGGTGGGCGGTGATGAGATAATGATGGGGTGGTGCTGTACATATGGGGGTGGGCGGTGATGATGATGATGGAGGCAGCGCTGAACATATGATGGGGGCGGTGCTGTACATATGATGGGGTGGGCGGTGATGATTGGGGTGGGCGGTGATGATGGGGAGGCGGTGTACATATGATTGGGGTCGGCGAAGATGGGAGGCGGCGCTGTACATATGATTGGGGTGGGCGGCGATGATGATGGGAGGCGGCGCTGTACATATGATTGGGGTGGGCGGCGATGATGATGGGGGCGGCGCTGTACATATGATTGGGGTGGGCGGTGCTGAGGATGATGATGGGGTGGTCATCGCTGTATTTGGGCTCTGTGTAGCATCCTGTTTCTTACGTTGCAGCTTCCTGACTCAGTGCCGCCCCCTGTCGGCCAGTATGGGAAACGCCATCAAATACATAAAGAAGGAAATCTCCAACATCAGCAGCCAGAAGGGGGAGGAGGAGGTGAGTGCCGACCCTCATGGAGAACCCTTCCTGCCACATGCACCCTGGTGGGATGTTTGTGTTATTTCGGGGGGGGGGGGGACCATTGTGTGCACTGGGGAACTCTGGGACTTGTAGTGTCTCACTGCAGCCTCCTTCCCTCTTCAGGCTAAGAAGCACCTGTATCTCTGCATTGACGGCTTCATCCACGAGAAGATCAGGCTGGCGGCTCAGGCCATCGCCAAGTCTGCGGCAGAGAAGATCAGCGAGGACGACGTCATCCTGGTGTACGGCTGGTGAGTGTTGGCCGATGTGTCCCCCCTCGGGTGTCTCACCCGAGGGGCTCTGCAGCCTGACTCCTCAGTTGTGTCCCCCATCCCTGGAAGGCTCCGCAGCCTGACTCGCTCATCCTCCCCTATCCCTGAGGAGCTCTGCAGCCTGACGCCCCCGCTGTGTTTCCCGGCAGCTCCTCTCTGGTGACCTTCACCCTGTGTGAAGCGCACAGCAGCGGCAAGAGGTTCCGCGTCATCGTGGTGGACAGTCGGCCAAAACTGGAGGGGAGAGAGACCCTGCGGAGACTGGTGAACTGCGGCATCCACTGCACCTACATCCTGATCACTGCAATCTCCTACATCCTGCCAGAGGTGAGAACCCAGGCAAGGTGACTGCAGCTCTGGAGGATAAGACGCGATGTAACAGCAGAATGGTGACTGCAGCTCTGGAGGATAAGACGCGATGTAACAGCAGAATAGTGACTGCAGCTCTGGAGGATAAGACGCGATGTAACAGCAGAATAGTGACTGCAGCTCTGGAGAATAAGACACGATGTAACAGCAGAATAGTGACTGCAGCTCTGGAGGATAAGACACGATGTAACAGCAGAATAGTGACTGCAGCTCTGGAGAATAAGACACGATGTAACAGCAGAATAGTGACTGCAGCTCTGGAGGATAAGACGCGATGTAACAGCAGAATGGTGACTGCAGCTCTGGAGGATAAGACGCGATGTAACAGCAGAATAGTGACTGCAGCTCTGGAGGATAAGACGCGATGTAACAGCAGAATGGTGACTGCAGCTCTGGAGGATAAGACATGATGTAACAGCAGAATAGTGACTGCAGCTCTGGAGGATAAGACATGATGTAACAGCAGAATAGTGACTGCAGCTCTGGAGAATAAGACACGATGTAACAGCAGAATAGTGACTGCAGCTCTGGAGGATAAGACACGATGTAACAGCAGAATAGTGAGTGCCGCTCTGGGGGTGACTGGAGGATAAGACACGAAGTAACAGCAGAATAGTGAGTGCAGCTCTGGAGGATAAGACATGATGTAACAGCAGAATAGTGACTGCAGCTCTGGAGGATAAGACACGATGTAACAGCAGAATAGTGACTGCAGCTCTGGAGAATAAGACATGATGTAACAGCAGAATAGTGACTGCAGCTCTGGAGGATAAGACACGATGTAACAGCAGAATAGTGAGTGCCGCTCTGGGGGTGACTGGAGGATAAGACACGAAGTAACATCAGAATAGTGAGTGCAGCTCTGGGGGTGACTGGAGGATAAGACGCGATGTAACAGCAGAATAGTGACTGCAGCTCTGGAGGATAAGACCCGATGTAACAGCAGAATAGTGACTGCAGCTCTGGAGAATAAGACACGATGTAACAGCAGAATAGTGACTGCAGCTCTGGAGAATAAGACACGATGTAACAGCAGAATAGTGACTGCAGCTCTGGAGGATAAGACACGGTGTAACAGCAGAATAGTGACTGCAGCTCTGGAGGTGACTGGAGGATAAGACACGAAGTAACAGCAGAATAGTGACTGCAGCTCTGGGGGTGACTGGAGGATAAGACGCGATGTAACAGCAGAATAGTGACTGCAGCTCTGGAGGATAAGACCCGATGTAACAGCAGAATAGTGACTGCAGCTCTGGAGAATAAGACACGATGTAACAGCAGAATAGTGACTGCAGCTCTGGAGAATAAGACACTATGTAACAGCAGAATAGTGACTGCAGCTCTGGAGGATAAGACACGGTGTAACAGCAGAATAGTGACTGCAGCTCTGGAGGTGACTGGAGGATAAGACACGATGTAACAGCAGAATAGTGACTGCAGCTCTGGAGGATAAGACCCGATGTAACAGCAGAATAGTGACTGCAGCTCTGGAGGATAAGACCCGATGTAACAGCAGAATAGTGACTGCAGCTCTGGAGAATAAGACACGATGTAACAGCAGAATAGTGACTGCAGCTCTGGAGGATAAGACACGGTGTAACAGCAGAATAGTGAGTGCAGCTCTGGGGGTGACTGGAGGATAAGACACGAAGTAACAGCAGAATAGTGAGTGCAGCTCTGGAGGATAAGACATGATGTAACAGCAGAATAGTGACTGCAGCTCTGGAGGATAAGACACGATGTAACAGCAGAATAGTGAGTGCAGCTCTGGGGGTGACTGGAGGATAAGACACGAAGTAACAGCAGAATAGTGAGTGCAGCTCTGGAGGATAAGACATGATGTAACAGCAGAATAGTGACTGCAGCTCTGGAGGATAAGACACGATGTAACAGCAGAATAGTGACTGCAGCTCTGGAGAATAAGACACTATGTAACAGCAGAATAGTGAGTGCAGCTCTGGGGGTGACTGGAGGATAAGACGCGATGTAACAGCAGAATAGTGACTGCAGCTCTGGAGGATAAGACCCGATGTAACAGCAGAATAGTGACTGCAGCTCTGGAGAATAAGACACGATGTAACAGCAGAATAGTGACTGCAGCTCTGGAGAATAAGACACTATGTAACAGCAGAATAGTGACTGCAGCTCTGGAGGATAAGACACGGTGTAACAGCAGAATAGTGACTGCAGCTCTGGAGGTGACTGGAGGATAAGACACGATGTAACAGCAGAATAGTGACTGCAGCTCTGGAGGATAAGACCCGATGTAACAGCAGAATAGTGACTGCAGCTCTGGAGGATAAGACCCGATGTAACAGCAGAATAGTGACTGCAGCTCTGGAGAATAAGACACGATGTAACAGCAGAATAGTGACTGCAGCTCTGGAGGATAAGACACGGTGTAACAGCAGAATAGTGAGTGCAGCTCTGGGGGTGACTGGAGGATAAGACACGAAGTAACAGCAGAATAGTGAGTGCAGCTCTGGAGGATAAGACATGATGTAACAGCAGAATAGTGACTGCAGCTCTGGAGGATAAGACACGATGTAACAGCAGAATAGTGAGTGCAGCTCTGGGGGTGACTGGAGGATAAGACACGAAGTAACAGCAGAATAGTGAGTGCAGCTCTGGAGGATAAGACATGATGTAACAGCAGAATAGTGACTGCAGCTCTGGAGGATAAGACACGATGTAACAGCAGAATAGTGACTGCAGCTCTGGAGAATAAGACACGATGTAACAGCAGAATAGTGACTGCAGCTCTGGAGAATAAGACACGATGTAACAGCAGAATAGTGACTGCAGCTCTGCAGAATAGTGACTGCAGCTCTGCAGAATAGTGACTGCAGCTCTGGAAGATAAGACGCGATGTAACAGCAGAATAGTGACTGCAGCTCTGGAGGATAAGACACGATGTAACAGCAGAATAGTGAGTGCAGCTCTGGAGGATAAGACACGATGTAACAGCAGAATAGTGACTGCAGCTCTGGAGGATAAGACACGATGTAACAGCAGAATAGTGAGTGCAGCTCTGGAGGATAAGACATGATGTAACAGCAGAATAGTGACTGCAGCTCTGGAGGATAAGACATGATGTAACAGCAGAATAGTGACTGCAGCTCTGGAGAATAAGACACGATGTAACAGCAGAATAGTGACTGCAGCTCTGGAGAATAAGACACGATGTAACAGCAGAATAGTGAGTGCAGCTCTGGAGGATAAGACATGATGTAACAGCAGAATAGTGAGTGCAGCTCTGGAGGATAAGACATGATGTAACAGCAGAATAGTGACTGCAGCTCTGGAGGATAAGACATGATGTAACAGCAGAATAGTGACTGCAGCTCTGGAGAATAAGACACGATGTAACAGCAGAATAGTGACTGCAGCTCTGGAGAATACGACACGATGTAACAGCAGAATAGTGACTGCAGCTCTGGAGAATAAGACACGATGTAACAGCAGAATAGTGACTGCAGCTCTGGAGAATAAGACACGATGTAACAGCAGAATAGTGACTGCAGCTCTGCAGGATAAGACACGATGTAACAGCAGAATAGTGACTGCAGCTCTGGAGGATAAGACACGATGTAACAGCAGAATAGTGACTGCAGCTCTGGAGGATAAGACCCGATGTAACAGCAGAATAGTGACTGCCGCTCTGGAGGATAAGACACGATGTAACAGCAGAATAGTGACTGCAGCTCTGGAGGATAAGACACGATGTAACAGCAGAATAGTGACTGCAGCTCTGGAGAATAAGACACGATGTAACAGCAGAATAGTGACTGCAGCTCTGGAGAATAAGACACGATGTAACAGCAGAATAGTGACTGCAGCTCTGGAGAATAAGACACGATGTAACGGCAGAATAGTGACTGCAGCTCTGCAGGATAAGACACGATGTAACAGCAGAATAGTGAGTGCAGCTCTGCAGGATAAGACACGATGTAACAGCAGAATAGTGACTGCAGCTCTGGAGGATAAGACACGATGTAACAGCAGAATAGTGACTGCAGCTCTGGAGGATAAGACAATGTAACAGCAGAATAGTGACTGCAGCTCTGGAGGATAAGACAATGTGACTGCAGCTCTGGAGGATAAGACAATGTAACAGCAGAATAGTGACTGCAGCTCTGGAGAATAAGACACGATGTAACAGCAGAATAGTGACTGCAGCTCTGGAGGATAAGACCCGATGTAAGAGCAGAATAGTGACTGCAGCTCTGCAGGATAAGACACGATGTAACAGCAGAATAGTGACTGCGGCTCTGGAGGATAAGTCACGATGTAACAGCAGAATAGTGACTGCAGCTCTGGAGGATAAGACACGATGTAACAGCAGAATAGTGACTGCAGCTCTGGAGGATAAGACGCGATGTAACAGCAGAATAGTGACTGCAGCTCTGGAGGATAAGACAATGTAACAGCAGAATAGTGACTGCAGCTCTGGAGGATAAGACAATGTGACTGCAGCTCTGGAGGATAAGACAATGTAACAGCAGAATAGTGACTGCAGCTCTGGAGGATAAGACAATGTAACAGCAGAATAGTGACTGCAGCTCTGGAGAATAAGACACGATGTAACAGCAGAATAGTGACTGCAGCTCTGCAGGATAAGACACGATGTAACAGCAGAATAGTGACTGCAGCTCTGGAGGATAAGACCCGATATAACAGCAGAATAGTGACTGCGGCTCTGGAGGATAAGACCCGATGTAAGAGCAGAATAGTGACTGCAGCTCTGGAGAATAAGACACGATGTAACAGCAGAATAGTGACTGCGGCTCTGGAGGATAAGACACGATGTAACAGCAGAATAGTGACTGCAGCTCTGGAGGATAAGACACGATGTAACAGCAGAATAGTGACTGCAGCTCTGGAGGATAAGACGCGATGTAACAGCAGAATAGTGACTGCAGCTCTGGAGGATAAGACAATGTAACAGCAGAATAGTGACTGCAGCTCTGGAGGATAAGACAATGTGACTGCAGCTCTGGAGGATAAGACAATGTAACAGCAGAATAGTGACTGCAGCTCTGGAGGATAAGACACGATGTAACAGCAGAATAGTGACTGCAGCTCTGGAGAATAAGACACGATGTAACAGCAGAATAGTGACTGCAGCTCTGGAGAATAAGACACGATGTAACAGCAGAATAATGACTGCAGCTCTGCAGGATAAGACACGATGTAACAGCAGAATAGTGACTGCAGCTCTGGAGGATAAGACCCGATATAACAGCAGAATAGTGACTACCGCTCTGGAGGATAAGACACGATGTAACGGCAGAATAGTGACTGCAGCTCTGGAGGATAAGACACGATGTAACAGCAGAATAGTGACTGCAGCTCTGGAGGATAAGACACGATGTAACAGCAGAATAGTGACTGCAGCTCTGGAGGATAAGACACGATGTAACAGCAGAATGGTGACTGCAGCTCTGGAGGATTAGACATGATTCGTCTCTGGTCAGTATTGTGGGGGGGGCGCTCCCTTTCCATTGTACGGTGACAGACGTCTCTACCTCCCAGGATGCGGGTGATAAGGGCGTGGGTTTTATTCCCGCTGTGTTGTCGCAGGGCCGTGTGACTGTCGTCGGGGCTCTGAATGTGACATTATGTTCTGATCTACCCTCAGGTATCTAAGGTATTCCTGGGGGCGCACGCTCTGCTGGCGAACGGATATGTTATGTCACGAGTGGGCACCTCTCAGATCGCGCTGATCGCTAAGGCTCACAACGTGCCGGTGTTGGTGTGCTGCGAGACCTACAAGTTCTGCGAGAAGGTCCAGACTGACTCCTTCGTGTCCAATGAGCTGGGTAAGTAAAGAGTCAAGATCCTGCCCCTACTGCTGTCATAACCATGTCATCCACGGAGTCACAAGCTGGAAGAACCTCCCGCCGGCGCGCTGCCCAGGGGTCGCCTGCCTCCCTCCGCCGGCGCGCTGCCCAGGGGTCGCCTGCCTCCCTCCGCCGGCGCGCTGCCCAGGGGTCGCCTGCCTCCCTCCGCCGGCGCGCTGCCTAAGGGTCGCCTGCCTCCCTCCCTCCGCCGGCGCGCTGCCTAAGGGTCGCCTGCCTCCCTCCCTCCGCCGGCGCGCTGCCTAAGGGTCGCCTGCCTCCCTCCCTCCGCCGGCGCGCTGCCTAAGGGTCGCCTGCCTCCCTCCCTCCGCCGGCGCGCTGCCTAAGGGTCGCCTGCCTCCCTCCGCCGGCTCGCTGCCCAGGGGTCGCCTGCCTCCCTCCGCCGGCTCGCTGCCTAAGGGTCGCCTGCCTCCCTCCCTCCGCCGGCGCGCTGCCTAAGGGTCGCCTGCCTCCCTCCGCCGGCGCGCTGCCCAGGGGTCGCCTGCCTCCCTCCGCTGGCTCGCTGCCTAAAGGTCGCCTGCCTCCCTCCCTCCGCCGGCGCGCTGCCTAAGGGTCGCCTGCCTCCCTCCCTCCGCCGGCGCGCTGCCTAAGGGTCGCCTGCCTCCCTCCCTCCGCCGGCGCGCTGCCTAAGGGTCGCCTGCCTCCCTCCCTCCGCCGGCGCGCTGCCTAAGGGTCGCCTGCCTCCCTCCGCCGGCTCGCTGCCCAGGGGTCGCCTGCCTCCCTCCGCTGGCTCGCTGCCTAAAGGTCACCTGCCTCCCTCCGCCGGCGCGCTGCCCAGGGGTCGCCTGCCTCCCTCCCTCCGCCGGCGCGCTGCCCAGGGGTCGCCTGCCTCCCTCCCTCCGCCGGCGCGCTGCCCAGGGGTCGCCTGCCTCCCTCCCTCCGCCGGCGCGCTGCCCAGGGGTCGCCTGCCTCTCCTCCTCGTCTACCTTTTCTTGTTCTCCTTGCAGATGACCCTGATGATCTAATTGTGACCCGGAAGGGCAGATGTCTATTGAAAGAATGGGATAAGAACCCGTCGCTCCGGCTGCTGAACCTGGTGTATGACGTGACGCCTCCTGACCTGGTCGATCTGGTGATCACTGACCTCGGCATGATCCCCTGCACATCTGTGCCGGTGGTGCTTCGTGTGAAGAGTGGGGAGCAGTAGTTGTGCCCTTCCTCTCCTGTATTAATAAACCTGTATCTGCTGTGTCGTTACTGTGTGTCAGTCGGCTCTGTTATGGGGTATCATGTTTCCCATTAGTATAATTGGGAGCGACAGCGCTGTGGCCCCGAGCCTTCCCCTCCGCCAGGCTTCTCCCTGCCATGGCTCTCAGTGTAATCATTCACGGCAGATTTGCACATGTTTATTAATAAACATCCATCAGCGGGAGTGAGAGCGACCTGCTCGTCCCGTGTACAGCCACGGTCCTGGGGTGGGAACGGCCCTTCTCACCGGTGGGGCCTTCAGCTCTCACCCCTGGAGGACCCTCGCACTTCTAGTCTCTTACTATCCTGGACCGCTTCTGAGGTTTATCTCTGTCAAGGCCTTTCCCGATCCTACTTCGATCAAAGAAGACTGCTGCAGACAGGGCATGGGCACAGCAGAGTGTGTATGTATATGCAAAAGTATTCACCCCCTTGGCTTTTACCTATTTTGTTACACTAGAACCTGTGTGCAAATATTTTTGCAATCCAATTTGTGTGTGATGCATCAGCACTAAATAGTCTAAGCTGGTGAAGTGAGAAAAATATAGGCGTAAATTTATGGGATGAAATAACTAAGAATTGGCATGGGCATATGTATCCACCCCTTTTCCTATAAAGCCCCTAAAAAGTCAAGCAAGCAATTCCCTTCATCAGTCCAGTGTTTAGTGACAGGAAGTCTCCCTGTGTGCTATCTATCTATCTAAGTGCTACCTGCCTATCAGTATATACACTTTACCTTCTATGAATGGCCACAGAGGCTGCAACACCATTAACCAGAAGCACCACTAACCAAACATCACCATGAAGACCAAGGAGATCTCCAAACAACACCGTGAAGACCAGGGAGATCTCCAAACAACACCATGAAGACCAGGGAGATCTCCAAACAACACCATGAAGACCAAGGAGATCTCCAAACACCACCATGAAGACCAAGGAGATCTCCAAACAACACCATGAAGACCAAGGAGATCTCCAACCAACACCATGAAGACCAAGAAGATCTGCAAACACCACAATGAAGACCAAGGAGATCTCCAAACACCACCATTAAGTCCAAGGAGATCTCCAAAGAAGTCAAGGACAAAGTTGTTGAGAAGAACAAGTCAGGGTTGGGTTCTAAAAAAAAGTATCCTAATCTCTGATGATCCCCAAGATTATCATCAAATGGAAAGAACCTGGTAACACAGCAAACCTGCCAAGAGAGAGCGCCCACCATAACTCTCAGCCCGGGCAAGGAGGGCACTAATCAAACCCTGGAAGAGCTGCCGAGTTCCCAAGCAGAGACTGGAGTTTCTGTCCATACGACCACAATCAGCCGTAACCTCCATAGAGATGGCTTTTTCTGGAATAATGGACAGAAAAAAAGCCTTTACTTACACACACAAATTGTAAGGCTCGTTTTGAGTTTGCCAAAAGACTCCCCAAATGTATGGAGGAAGGTACTGTGGTCAGTTGAGACCAAAATTGAACTTTTTGACCACCAAGGTAAATGCTATGTCTGGCTCCAAATCAACAGCTCATTAACCCAAGAGTACCATCCCCACAGTGAAACATGGTGGTGGCAGCATCATACTGTGGGGATGTTTTTCGGCAGCAGGGACAGGGAAAATGGTCCAAGCCGAGGAGAAGATGGATGGTCGGAAATTTGAGATATTCTTGAGCAAAACATGTTTCAGTCTGTCAGTAATTTGAGACTGGGACGAAGGTTCACCTTCCAACAAGACAATGACCCAAAGCAAACTGTTAAAGCCACACTCGCGTGGTTTAAGGGGGAAACGTGTAGATGTTCTGGAGTAGCCTAGTCAAAGCCCAGACCTTAATCCAACTGAGAATCTGTGGTCAAACATGAAGATCACTGTTCACCAGTGGAAACCATCTAACTTGAAGGAGAGGGAGCAGTTTTGACTTGAGGAATGGGTCAAGAATCCCAGTGGCGAGATATGGAGAGCTCAGAGACTTATCCAAAATGACTTGCAGCTGTAACTTTAGGGGCGTTAATATATTATGCACACTGAAGTTTTCAGTTGTTTTGTCCTATTGTTTGCTTAACAATAAAATAAAACCAAATGTTCACAGTTGTAGACATGTTCTTAGCATGAACTGATGCAAACCCTAAAAAAAGGTGAAATTCCAGTTTGTGAGGTAGAAAAACACAAAAAAGGGCGTGAATACTCCGAAGAATCTCAGATCTGGTTCTTTGCAGGAAAAAAGCTTGTACTTCTGCAATTCTTTTGCAGGTGTGATATCTACTAGAAATAGGGATTTGTTAGAAAACCTTCCTTCTGAATTTGCATTTATGGTTGTCAAGTGTATTTTCATCATATTAGGATTAAGACTTTTTGATACCTTTCCTCAAGGAATTGAAGAACTGTAGTGACCTAAACTCCATCATGCTTATTTGAGGAGAAACTTTGAGAGTAGAAGGCCTTCTAGAGGCCAGGAGTGTTTTTATCCCTTCCTAGGGATCCATGCAGTAACGTTTCTCCTTGCGGAGAGTGACATGTAGAGCATGTCAAGGTGAGGAGACTTTTAAGCTTCTCTGGAAAATATGCACAAATTGTCTCTTCAGAAAGAAAGAGGACTAGAACTACCGCCTCACATTGACATGCTTAACATGTCACTCTGCAAGGAGAAACGTTACCCCTTAGATCCCGGTCAGATGCTTCTCACCCAGCCAAACTAGATCTCGCACTTTGCACTGACGAGGGGCACTACCCCTAAAAACAGTGTCTGCAAATTGAGATTCTGGCTTTTACCCCAAGTCCTATAACAAGGCTCATTAGAGAGTCGATATTAACTTTTAGAATTGCTTCTTCCTTTAGGTGGCACTAGAGTTCTAGTCCTCTTCCTTATTGAAGAGAAAATTTAAGTATCACTTCCTCTGAGACACCTTTATCCATGAGAACTTGACACTCAGTCTCTAAGCTTGTGAGCTGTCAGTATTGTGAGTGACAGTCCAGCCGCCTTATAGAATCAGGTCTGTGCTGAGCTGTCAGTATTGTGAGTGACAGTCCAGCCGCCTTATAGAATCAGGGCCGTGCTGAGCTGTCAGTATTGTGAGTGACAGTCCAGCCATCTTATAGATTCAGGGCCGTGCTGAGCTGTCAGTATTGTGAGTGACAGTCCAGCCGCCTTATAGAATCAGGGCCGTGCTGAGCTGTCAGTATTGTGAGTGACAGTCCAGCCGCCTTATAGAATCAGGGCCATGCTGAGCTGTCAGTATTGTGAGTGACAGTCCAGCCGCCTTATAGAATCAGGGCCGTGCTGAGCTGTCAGTATTGTGAGTGAGTGACAGTCCAACCATCTTATAGATTCAGGGCCGTGCTGAGCTGTCAGTATTGTGAGTGACAGTCCAGCCGCCTTATAGAATCAGGGCCGTGCTGAGCTGTCAGTATTGTGAGTGACAGTCCAGCCGCCTTATAGAATCAGGTCTGTGCTGAGCTGTCAGTATTGTGAGTGACAGTCCAGCCGCCTTATAGAATCAGGGCCGTGCTGAGCTGTCAGTATTGTGAGTGACAGTCCAGCCATCTTACAGATTCAGGGCCGTGCTGAGCTGTCAGTATTGTGAGTGACAGTCCAGCCGCCTTATAGAATCAGGGCCGTGCTGAGCTGTCAGTATTGTGAGTGACAGTCCAGCCGCCTTATAGAATCAGGTCTGTGCTGAGCTGTCAGTATTGTGTGTGACAGTCCAGCCGCCTTATAGAATCAGGACCGTGCTGAGCTGTCAGTATTGTGAGTGACAGTCCAGCCGCCTTATAGAATCAGGGCCATGCTGAGCTGTCAGTATTGTGAGTGACAGTCCAGCCGCCTTATAGAATCAGGGCCGTGCTGAGCTGTCAGTATTGTGAGTGACAGTCCAGCCGCCTTATAGAATCAGGTCAGTGCTAAGCTGTCAGTATTGTGTGTGACAGTCCAGCCGCCTTATAGAATCAGGGCCGTGCTGAGCTGTCAGTATTGTGAGTGACAGTCCAGCTGCCTTATAGAATCAGGGCCGTGCTGAGCTGTCAGTATTGTGAGTGACAGTCCAGCCTCCTTATAGAATCAGGGCTGTGCTGAGCTGTCAGTATTGTGAGTGAGAGCTCAGCCGCCTTATAGAATCAGGGCCGTGCTGAGCTGTCAGTATTGTGAGTGACAGTCCAGCCTCCTTATAGAATCAGGGCCGTGCTGAGCTGTCAGTATTGTGAGTGACAGTCCAGCCGCCTTATAGAATCAGGGCCGTGCTGAGCTGTCAGTATTGTGAGTGACAGTCCAGCTGCCTTATAGAATCAGGGCCGTGCTGAGCTGTCAGTATTGTGAGTGACAGTCCAGCCTCCTTATAGAATCAGGGCTGTGCTGAGCTGTCAGTATTGTGAGTGAGAGCTCAGCCGCCTTATAGAATCAGGGCCGTGCTGAGCTGTCAGTATTGTGAGTGACAGTCCAGCCTCCTTATAGAATCAGGGCCGTGCTGAGCTGTCAGTATTGTGAGTGACAGTCCAGCCGCCTTATAGAATCAGGGCCGTGATGAGCTGTCAGTATTGTGAGTGACAGTCCAGCCGCCTTATAGAATCAGGACCGTGCTGAGCTGTCAGTATTGTGAGTGACAGTCCAGCCGCCTTCTAGAATCAGGGCCGTGCTGAGCTGTCAGTATTGTGAGTGACAGCTCAGCCGCCTTATAGAATCAGGGCCGTGCTGAACTGTCGGTATTGTGAGTGACAGTCCAGCCGCCTTATAGAATCAGGGCCGTGCTGAGCTGTCGGTATTGTGAGTGACAGCTCAGCCGCCTTATAGAATCAGGGCCGTGCTGAGCTGTCAGTATTGTGAGTGACAGCTCAGCCGCCTTATAGAATCAGGGCCGTGCTGAGCTGTCAGTATTGTGAGTGACAGTCCAGCCGCCTTATAGAATCAGGGCCGTGCTAAGCTGTCAGTATTGTGTGTGACAGTCCAGCCGCCTTATAGAATCAGGGCCGTGCTGAGCTGTCAGTATTGTGAGTGACAGTCCAGCCGCCTTATAGAATCAGGGCCGTGCTGAGCTGTCGGTATTGTGAGTGACAGCTCAGCCGCCTTATAGAATCAGGGCCGTGCTGAGCTGTCGGTATTGTGAGTGACAGTCCAGCCGCCTTATAGAATCAGGGCCGTGCTGAGCTGTCAGTATTGTGAGTGACAGTCCAGCCGCCTTATAGAATCAGGTCTGTGCTGAGCTGTCAGTATTGTGAGTGACAGTCCAGCCGCCTTATAGAATCAGGGCCGTGCTGAGCTGTCAGTATTGTGAGTGACAGTCCAGCCATCTTATAGATTCAGGGCCGTGCTGAGCTGTCAGTATTGTGAGTGACAGTCCAGCCGCCTTATAGAATCAGGGCCGTGCTGAGCTGTCAGTATTGTGAGTGACAGTCCAGCCGCCTTATAGAATCAGGGCCATGCTGAGCTGTCAGTATTGTGAGTGACAGTCCAGCCGCCTTATAGAATCAGGGCCGTGCTGAGCTGTCAGTATTGTGAGTGAGTGACAGTCCAACCATCTTATAGATTCAGGGCCGTGCTGAGCTGTCAGTATTGTGAGTGACAGTCCAGCCGCCTTATAGAATCAGGGCCGTGCTGAGCTGTCAGTATTGTGAGTGACAGTCCAGCCGCCTTATAGAATCAGGTCTGTGCTGAGCTGTCAGTATTGTGAGTGACAGTCCAGCCGCCTTATAGAATCAGGGCCGTGCTGAGCTGTCAGTATTGTGAGTGACAGTCCAGCCATCTTACAGATTCAGGGCCGTGCTGAGCTGTCAGTATTGTGAGTGACAGTCCAGCGCCTTATAGAATCAGGTCCGTGCTGAGCTGTCAGTATTGTGAGTGACAGTCCAGCCGCCTTATAGAATCAGGTCTGTGCTGAGCTGTCAGTATTGTGTGTGACAGTCCAGCCGCCTTATAGAATCAGGACCGTGCTGAGCTGTCAGTATTGTGAGTGACAGTCCAGCCGCCTTATAGAATCAGGGCCATGCTGAGCTGTCAGTATTGTGAGTGACAGTCCAGCCGCCTTATAGAATCAGGGCCGTGCTGAGCTGTCAGTATTGTGAGTGACAGTCCAGCCGCCTTATAGAATCAGGTCAGTGCTAAGCTGTCAGTATTGTGTGTGACAGTCCAGCCGCCTTATAGAATCAGGTCAGTGCTAAGCTGTCAGTATTGTGTGTGACAGTCCAGCCGCCTTATAGAATCAGGGCCGTGCTGAGCTGTCAGTATTGTGAGTGACAGTCCAGCTGCCTTATAGAATCAGGGCCGTGCTGAGCTGTCAGTATTGTGAGTGACAGTCCAGCCTCCTTATAGAATCAGGGCTGTGCTGAGCTGTCAGTATTGTGAGTGAGAGCTCAGCCGCCTTATAGAATCAGGGCCGTGCTGAGCTGTCAGTATTGTGAGTGACAGTCCAGCCTCCTTATAGAATCAGGGCCGTGCTGAGCTGTCAGTATTGTGAGTGACAGTCCAGCCGCCTTATAGAATCAGGGCCGTGATGAGCTGTCAGTATTGTGAGTGACAGTCCAGCCGCCTTATAGAATCAGGACCGTGCTGAGCTGTCAGTATTGTGAGTGACAGTCCAGCCGCCTTCTAGAATCAGGGCCGTGCTGAGCTGTCAGTATTGTGAGTGACAGCTCAGCCGCCTTATAGAATCAGGGCCGTGCTGAACTGTCGGTATTGTGAGTGACAGTCCAGCCGCCTTATAGAATCAGGGCCGTGCTGAGCTGTCGGTATTGTGAGTGACAGCTCAGCCGCCTTATAGAATCAGGGCCGTGCTGAGCTGTCAGTATTGTGAGTGACAGCTCAGCCGCCTTATAGAATCAGGGCCGTGCTGAGCTGTCAGTATTGTGAGTGACAGTCCAGCCGCCTTATAGAATCAGGGCCGTGCTAAGCTGTCAGTATTGTGTGTGACAGTCCAGCCGCCTTATAGAATCAGGGCCGTGCTGAGCTGTCAGTATTGTGAGTGACAGTCCAGCCGCCTTATAGAATCAGGGCCGTGCTGAGCTGTCGGTATTGTGAGTGACAGCTCAGCCGCCTTATAGAATCAGGGCCGTGCTGAGCTGTCGGTATTGTGAGTGACAGTCCAGCCGCCTTATAGAATCAGGGCCGTGCTGAGCTGTCAGTATTGTGAGTGACAGTCCAGCCGCCTTATAGAATCAGGACCGTGCTGAGCTGTCAGTATTGTGAGTGACAGTCCAGCCGCCTTATAGAATCAGGACCGTGCTGAGCTGTCAGTATTGTGAGTGACAGTCCAGCCGCCTTATAGAATCAGGGCCGTGCTGAGCTGTCAGTATTGTGAGTGACAGTCCAGCCGCCTTATAGAATCAGGACTGTGCTGAGCTGTCAGTATTGTGAGTGAGAGCTCAGCCGCCTTATAGAATCAGGGCCGTGCTGAGCTGTCAGTATTGTGAGTGACAGTCCAGCCGCCTTATAGAATCAGGGCCGTGCTGAGCTGTCAGTATTGTGAGTGACAGTCCAGCCGCCTTCTAGAATCAGGGCCGTGCTGAGCTGTCAGTATTGTGAGTGAGAGCTCAGCCGCCTTATAGAATCAGGTCTGTGCTGAGCTGTCAGTATTGTGAGTGACAGTCCAGCCGCCTTATAGAATCAGGTCTGTGCTGAGCTGTCAGTATTGTGTGTGACAGTCCAGCCGCCTTATAGAATCAGGGCCGTGCTGAGCTGTCAGTATTGTGAGTGACAGTCCAGCCGCCTTATAGAATCAGGGCCGTGCTGAGCTGTCAGTATTGTGTGTGACAGTCCAGCCGCCTTATAGAATCAGGGCCATGCTGAGCTGTCAGTATTGTGAGTGACAGCTCAGCCACCTTATAGAATCAGGTCTGTGCTGAGCACTCAGTATTGTGAGTGACAGTCCAGCCGCCTTATAGACTCAGGGCCGTGCTGAGCTGTCAGTATTGTGAGTGACAGTCCAGCCGCCTTATAGAATCAGGTCTGTGCTGAGCTGTCAGTATTGTGAGTGACAGTCCAGCCACCTTATAGAATCAGGGCCGTGCTGAGCTGTCTGTATTGTGTGTGACAGTCCAGCCGCCTTTATAGAATCAGGGCCCTGCTGAGCTGTCAGTATTGTGAGTGACAGTCCAGCCGCCTTATAGAATCAGGGCCGTGCTGAGCTGTCAGTATTGTGAGTGACAGTCCAGCCGCCTTATAGAATGAGGGCCGTGCTGAGCTGTCAGTATTGTGAGTGACAGTCCAGCCGCCTTATAGAATCAGGGCCGTGCTGAGCTGTCAGTATTGTGAGTGACAGTCCAGCCGCCTTATAGAATCAGGGCTGTGCTGAGCTGTCAGTATTGAGTGACAGTCCAGCCGGCTTATAGAATCAGGGACATGCTGAGCTGTCAGTATTGTGAGTGAAAGCTCAGCCGCCTTATAGAATCAGGGCCGTGCTGAGCTGTCAGTATTGTGTGTGACAGTCCAGCCGCCTTATATAATCAGGTCAGTGCTAAGCTGTCAGTATTGTGTGTGACAGTCCAGCCGCCTTATAGAATCAGGGCCGTGCTGAGCTGTCAGTATTGTGAGTGACAGTCCAGCTGCCTTATAGAATCAGGGCCGTGCTGAGCTGTCAGTATTGTGAGTGACAGTCCAGCCTCCTTATAGAATCAGGGCTGTGCTGAGCTGTCAGTATTGTGAGTGAGAGCTCAGCCGCCTTATAGAATCAGGGCCGTGCTGAGCTGTCAGTATTGTGAGTGACAGTCCAGCCTCCTTATAGAATCAGGGCCGTGCTGAGCTGTCAGTATTGTGAGTGACAGTCCAGCCGCCTTATAGAATCAGGGCCGTGATGAGCTGTCAGTATTGTGAGTGACAGTCCAGCCGCCTTATAGAATCAGGACCGTGCTGAGCTGTCAGTATTGTGAGTGACAGTCCAGCCGCCTTCTAGAATCAGGGCCGTGCTGAGCTGTCAGTATTGTGAGTGACAGCTCAGCCGCCTTATAGAATCAGGGCCGTGCTGAACTGTCGGTATTGTGAGTGACAGTCCAGCCGCCTTATAGAATCAGGGCCGTGCTGAGCTGTCGGTATTGTGAGTGACAGCTCAGCCGCCTTATAGAATCAGGGCCGTGCTGAGCTGTCAGTATTGTGAGTGACAGTCCAGCCGCCTTATAGAATCAGGGCCGTGCTAAGCTGTCAGTATTGTGTGTGACAGTCCAGCCGCCTTATAGAATCAGGGCCGTGCTGAGCTGTCAGTATTGTGAGTGACAGTCCAGCCGCCTTATAGAATCAGGGCCGTGCTGAGCTGTCGGTATTGTGAGTGACAGCTCAGCCGCCTTATAGAATCAGGGCCGTGCTGAGCTGTCAGTATTGTGAGTGACAGTCCAGCCGCCTTATAGAATCAGGGCCGTGCTGAGCTGTCAGTATTGTGAGTGACAGTCCAGCCGCCTTATAGAATCAGGACCGTGCTGAGCTGTCAGTATTGTGAGTGACAGTCCAGCCGCCTTATAGAATCAGGACCGTGCTGAGCTGTCAGTATTGTGAGTGACAGTCCAGCCGCCTTATAGAATCAGGGCCGTGCTGAGCTGTCAGTATTGTGAGTGACAGTCCAGCCGCCTTATAGAATCAGGACTGTGCTGAGCTGTCAGTATTGTGAGTGAGAGCTCAGCCGCCTTATAGAATCAGGGCCGTGCTGAGCTGTCAGTATTGTGAGTGACAGTCCAGCTGCCTTATAGAATCAGGGCCGTGCTGAGCTGTCAGTATTGTGAGTGACAGTCCAGCCGCCTTCTAGAATCAGGGCCGTGCTGAGCTGTCAGTATTGTGAGTGAGAGCTCAGCCGCCTTATAGAATCAGGTCTGTGCTGAGCTGTCAGTATTGTGAGTGACAGTCCAGCCGCCTTATAGAATCAGGTCTGTGCTGAGCTGTCAGTATTGTGTGTGACAGTCCAGCCGCCTTATAGAATCAGGGCCGTGCTGAGCTGTCAGTATTGTGAGTGACAGTCCAGCCGCCTTATAGAATCAGGGCCGTGCTGAGCTGTCAGTATTGTGTGTGACAGTCCAGCCGCCTTATAGAATCAGGGCCATGCTGAGCTGTCAGTATTGTGAGTGACAGCTCAGCCACCTTATAGAATCAGGTCTGTGCTGAGCACTCAGTATTGTGAGTGACAGTCCAGCCGCCTTATAGACTCAGGGCCATGCTGAGCTGTCAGTATTGTGAGTGACAGTCCAGCCGCCTTATAGAATCAGGTCTGTGCTGAGCTGTCAGTATTGTGAGTGACAGTCCAGCCGCCTTTATAGAATCAGGGCCCTGCTGAGCTGTCAGTATTTTGAGTGACAGTCCAGCCGCCTTATAGAATCAGGGCCGTGCTGAGCTGTCAGTATTGTGAGTGACAGTCCAGCCGCCTTATAGAATGAGGGCCGTGCTGAGCTGTCAGTATTGTGAGTGACAGTCCAGCCGCCTTATAGAATCAGGGCCGTGCTGAGCTGTCAGTATTGTGAGTGACAGTCCAGCCGCCTTATAGAATCAGGGCTGTGCTGAGCTGTCAGTATTGAGTGACAGTCCAGCCGGCTTATAGAATCAGGGACATGCTGAGCTGTCAGTATTGTGAGTGAAAGCTCAGCCGCCTTATAGAATCAGGGCCGTGCTGAGCTGTTAGTATTGTGAGTGACAGTCCAGCCGCCTTATAGAATCAGGGCCGTGCTGAGCTGTCAGTATTGTGAGTGACAGTCCAGCCGCCTTATAGAATCAGGGCCGTGATGAGCTGTCAGTATTGTGAGTGACAGTCCAGCCGCCTTATAGAATCAGGGCCGTGCTGAGCTGTCAGTATTGTGAGTGAGAGCTCAGCCGCCTTATAGAATCAGGGCCGTGCTGAGCTGTCAGTATTGTGAGTTAGAGCTCAGCCGCCTTATAGAATCAGGGCCGTGCTGAGCTGTCAGTATTGTGAGTGAAAGCTGAGCCGCCTTATAGAATCAGGGCCGTGCTGAGCTGTCAGTATTGTGAGTGAGAGCTCAGCCGCCTTATAGAATTAGGGCCGTGCTGCGCTGTCAGTATTGTGAGTGGGAGCTCAGCCATCTTATAGAATCAGGGTCGTTCTGAGCTGTCAGTATTGTGAGTGACAGCTGAGCCGCCTTATAGAATCAGGGCCGTGCTGAGCTGTCACTATTGTGAGTGACAGTCCAGCCGCCTTATAGAATCAGGGCCGTGCTGAGCTGTCAGTATTGTGAGTGACAGCTCAGCCGCCTTATAGAATCAGGGCCGTGCTGAGCTGTCAGTATTGTGTGTGACAGTTCAGCCGCCTTATAGAATCAGGGCCGTGCTGAGCTGTCAGTATTGTGAGTGAGAGCTCAACCGCCTTATAGGATCAGGTCTGTGCTGAGCTGTCAGTATTGTGAGTGACAGTCAAGCCGCCTTATAGAATCAGGGCCGTGCTGAGCTGTCAGTATTGTGAGTGACAGTCCAGCCGCCTTCTAGAATCAGGGCCGTGCTGAGCTGTCAGTATTGTGAGTGACAGTCCAGCCGCCTTATAGAATCAGGGCCGTGCTGAGCTGTCAGTATTGTGAGTGAGAGCTCAGCCGCCTTATAGAATCAGGGCCGTGCTGAGCTGTCAGTATTGTGAGTGAGAGCTCAGCCGCCTTATAGAATCAGGGCCGTGCTGAGCTGTCAGTATTGTGAGTGAAAGCTGAGCCGCCTTATAGAATCAGGGCCGTGCTGAGCTGTCAGTATTGTGAGTGAGAGCTCAGCCGCCTTATAGAATTAGGGCCGTGCTGCGCTGTCAGTATTGTGAGTGGGAGCTCAGCCATCTTATAGAATCAGGGTCGTTCTGAGCTGTCAGTATTGTGAGTGACAGCTGAGCCGCCTTATAGAATCAGGGCCGTGCTGAGCTGTCACTATTGTGAGTGACAGTCCAGCCGCCTTATAGAATCAGGGCCGTGCTGAGCTGTCAGTATTGTGAGTGACAGCTCAGCCGCCTTATAGAATCAGGGGCGTGCTGAGCTGTCAGTATTGTGTGTGACAGTTCAGCCGCCTTATAGAATCAGGGCCGTGCTGAGCTGTCAGTATTGTGAGTGAGAGCTCAACCGCCTTATAGAATCAGGTCTGTGCTGAGCTGTCAGTATTGTGAGTGACAGTCAAGCCGCCTTATAGAATCAGGGCCGTGCTGAGCTGTCAGTATTGTGAGTGACAGTCCAGCCGCCTTCTAGAATCAGGGCCGTGCTGAGCTGTCAGTATTGTGAGTGACAGTCCAGCCGCCTTCTAGAATCAGGGCCGTGCTGAGCTGTCAGTATTGTGAGTGACAGTCCAGCCGCCTTATAGAATCAGGGCCGTGCTGAGCTGTCAGTATTGTGTGTGACAGTCCAGCCGCCTTATAGAATCAGGGCCGTGCTGAGCTGTCAGCATTGTGAGTGAGAGCTCAGCCGCCTTATAGAATCAGGGCCGTGCTGAGCTGTCAGTATTGTGTGTGACAGTCCAGCCGCTTTATAGAATCAGGGCCCTGCTGAGCTGTCAGTATTGTGAGTGACAGTCCAGCCGCCTTATAGAACCAGGGCCGTGTTGAGCTGTCAGTATTGTGAGTGAGAGCTCAGCCGCCTTATAGAATCAGGTCTGTGCTGAGCTGTCAGTATTGTGAGTGACAGTCCAGCCGCCTTATAGAATCAGGTCTGTGCTGAGCTGTCAGTATTGTGTGTGACAGTCCAGCCGCCTTATAGAATCAGGGCCGTGCTGAGCTGTCAGTATTGTGAGTGACAGTCCAGCCGCCTTATAGAATCAGGGCCGTGCTGAGCTGTCAGTATTGTGTGTGACAGTCCAGCCGCCTTATAGAATCAGGGCCATGCTGAGCTGTCAGTATTGTGAGTGACAGTCCAGCCGCCTTATAGAATCAGGTCTGTGCTGAGCTGTCAGTATTGTGAGTGACAGTCCAGCCGCCTTATAGAATCAGGGCCGTGCTGAGCGGTCAGTATTGTGAGTGAGAGCTCAGCCGCCTTATAGAATCAGGGCCGTGCTGAGCTGTCAGTATTGTGAGTGGGAGCTCAGCCACCTTATAGAATCAGGGCCGTGCTGAGCTGTCAGTATTGTGAGTGAAAGCTGAGCCGCCTTATAGAATCAGGACCGTGCTGAGCTGTCAGTATTGTGAGTGAAAGCTGAGCCGCCTTATAGAATCAGGGCCGTGCTGAGCTGTCAGTATTGTGAGTGACAGTCCAGCCGCCTTATAGAATCAGGGCCGTGCTGAGCTGTCAGTATTGTGAGTGACAGTCCAGCCGCCTTATAGAATCAGGGCCGTGCTGAGCTGTCAGTATTGTGAGTGAGAGCTCAGCCGCCTTATAGAATCAGGGCCGTGCTGAGCTGTCAGTATTGTGAGTGAGAGCTCAGCCGCCTTATAGAATCAGGGTCGTGCTGTGCTGTCAGTATTGTGAGTGGCAGTCCAGCCGCCTTATAGAATCAGGGTCGTGCTGAGCTGTCAGTATTGTGAGTGACAGTCCAGCCGCCTTATAGAATCAGGGCCGTGCTGAGCTGTCAGTATTGTGAGTGACAGTCCAGCCGCCTTATAGAATCAGGGCCGTGCTGAGCTGTCAGTATTGTGAGTGACAGTCCAGCTGCCTTATAGAATCAGGGCCGTGCTGAGCTGTCAGTATTGTGAGTGACAGTCAAGCCGCCTTATAGAATCAGGGCCGTGCTGAGCTGTCAGTATTGTGAGTGAGAGCTCAGCCGCCTTATAGAATCAGGGCCGTGCTGAGCTGTCAGTTTTGTGAGTGAGAGCTCAGCCGCCTTATAGAATCAGTGCCGTGCTGAGCTGTCAGTATTGTGAGTGAGAGCTCAGCCTCCTTAAAGAATCAGGGTCGTGCTGAGCTGTCAGTATTGTGAGTGAGAGCTCAGCCGCCTTATAGAATCAGGACCGTGCTGAGCTGTCAGTATTGTGAGTGAAAGCTGAGCCGCCTTATAGAATCAGGACCGTGCTGAGCTGTCAGTATTGTGAGTGACAGTCCAGCCGCCTTTATAGAATCAGGGCCCTGCTGAGCTGTCAGTATTTTGAGTGACAGTCCAGCCGCCTTATAGAATCAGGGCCGTGCTGAGCTGTCAGTATTGTGAGTGACAGTCCAGCCGCCTTATAGAATGAGGGCCGTGCTGAGCTGTCAGTATTGTGAGTGACAGTCCAGCCGCCTTATAGAATCAGGGCCGTGCTGAGCTGTCAGTATTGTGAGTGACAGTCCAGCCGCCTTATAGAATCAGGGCTGTGCTGAGCTGTCAGTATTGAGTGACAGTCCAGCCGGCTTATAGAATCAGGGACATGCTGAGCTGTCAGTATTGTGAGTGAAAACTCAGCCGCCTTATAGAATCAGGGCCGTGCTGAGCTGTTAGTATTGTGAGTGACAGTCCAGCCGCCTTATAGAATCAGGGCCGTGCTGAGCTGTCAGTATTGTGAGTGACAGTCCAGCCGCCTTATAGAATCAGGGCCGTGATGAGCTGTCAGTATTGTGAGTGACAGTCCAGCCGCCTTATAGAATCAGGGCCGTGCTGAGCTGTCAGTATTGTGAGTGAGAGCTCAGCCGCCTTATAGAATCAGGGCCGTGCTGAGCTGTCAGTATTGTGAGTTAGAGCTCAGCCGCCTTATAGAATCAGGGCCGTGCTGAGCTGTCAGTATTGTGAGTGAAAGCTGAGCCGCCTTATAGAATCAGGGCCGTGCTGAGCTGTCAGTATTGTGAGTGAGAGCTCAGCCGCCTTATAGAATTAGGGCCGTGCTGCGCTGTCAGTATTGTGAGTGGGAGCTCAGCCATCTTATAGAATCAGGGTCGTTCTGAGCTGTCAGTATTGTGAGTGACAGCTGAGCCGCCTTATAGAATCAGGGCCGTGCTGAGCTGTCACTATTGTGAGTGACAGTCCAGCCGCCTTATAGAATCAGGGCCGTGCTGAGCTGTCAGTATTGTGAGTGACAGCTCAGCCGCCTTATAGAATCAGGGCCGTGCTGAGCTGTCAGTATTGTGTGTGACAGTTCAGCCGCCTTATAGAATCAGGGCCGTGCTGAGCTGTCAGTATTGTGAGTGAGAGCTCAACCGCCTTATAGGATCAGGTCTGTGCTGAGCTGTCAGTATTGTGAGTGACAGTCAAGCCGCCTTATAGAATCAGGGCCGTGCTGAGCTGTCAGTATTGTGAGTGACAGTCCAGCCGCCTTCTAGAATCAGGGCCGTGCTGAGCTGTCAGTATTGTGAGTGACAGTCCAGCCGCCTTATAGAATCAGGGCCGTGCTGAGCTGTCAGTATTGTGAGTGAGAGCTCAGCCGCCTTATAGAATCAGGGCCGTGCTGAGCTGTCAGTATTGTGAGTGAGAGCTCAGCCGCCTTATAGAATCAGGGCCGTGCTGAGCTGTCAGTATTGTGAGTGAAAGCTGAGCCGCCTTATAGAATCAGGGCCGTGCTGAGCTGTCAGTATTGTGAGTGAGAGCTCAGCCGCCTTATAGAATTAGGGCCGTGCTGCGCTGTCAGTATTGTGAGTGGGAGCTCAGCCATCTTATAGAATCAGGGTCGTTCTGAGCTGTCAGTATTGTGAGTGACAGCTGAGCCGCCTTATAGAATCAGGGCCGTGCTGAGCTGTCACTATTGTGAGTGACAGTCCAGCCGCCTTATAGAATCAGGGCCGTGCTGAGCTGTCAGTATTGTGAGTGACAGCTCAGCCGCCTTATAGAATCAGGGCCGTGCTGAGCTGTCAGTATTGTGTGTGACAGTTCAGCCGCCTTATAGAATCAGGGCCGTGCTGAGCTGTCAGTATTGTGAGTGAGAGCTCAACCGCCTTATAGAATCAGGTCTGTGCTGAGCTGTCAGTATTGTGAGTGACAGTCAAGCCGCCTTATAGAATCAGGGCCGTGCTGAGCTGTCAGTATTGTGAGTGACAGTCCAGCCGCCTTCTAGAATCAGGGCCGTGCTGAGCTGTCAGTATTGTGAGTGACAGTCCAGCCGCCTTATAGAATCAGGGCCGTGCTGAGCTGTCAGTATTGTGAGTGACAGTCCAGCCGCCTTATAGAATCAGGGCCGTGCTGAGCTGTCAGTATTGTGTGTGACAGTCCAGCCGCCTTATAGAATCAGGGCCGTGCTGAGCTGTCAGCATTGTGAGTGAGAGCTCAGCCGCCTTATAGAATCAGGGCCGTGCTGAGCTGTCAGTATTGTGTGTGACAGTCCAGCCGCCTTATAGAATCAGGGCTGTGCTGAGCTGTCAGTATTGAGTGACAGTCCAGCCGGCTTATAGAATCAGGGACATGCTGAGCTGTCAGTATTGTGAGTGAAAACTCAGCCGCCTTATAGAATCAGGGCCGTGCTGAGCTGTTAGTATTGTGAGTGACAGTCCAGCCGCCTTATAGAATCAGGGCCGTGCTGAGCTGTCAGTATTGTGAGTGACAGTCCAGCCGCCTTATAGAATCAGGGCCGTGATGAGCTGTCAGTATTGTGAGTGACAGTCCAGCCGCCTTATAGAATCAGGGCCGTGCTGAGCTGTCAGTATTGTGAGTGAGAGCTCAGCCGCCTTATAGAATCAGGGCCGTGCTGAGCTGTCAGTATTGTGAGTTAGAGCTCAGCCGCCTTATAGAATCAGGGCCGTGCTGAGCTGTCAGTATTGTGAGTGAAAGCTGAGCCGCCTTATAGAATCAGGGCCGTGCTGAGCTGTCAGTATTGTGAGTGAGAGCTCAGCCGCCTTATAGAATTAGGGCCGTGCTGCGCTGTCAGTATTGTGAGTGGGAGCTCAGCCATCTTATAGAATCAGGGTCGTTCTGAGCTGTCAGTATTGTGAGTGACAGCTGAGCCGCCTTATAGAATCAGGGCCGTGCTGAGCTGTCACTATTGTGAGTGACAGTCCAGCCGCCTTATAGAATCAGGGCCGTGCTGAGCTGTCAGTATTGTGAGTGACAGCTCAGCCGCCTTATAGAATCAGGGCCGTGCTGAGCTGTCAGTATTGTGTGTGACAGTTCAGCCGCCTTATAGAATCAGGGCCGTGCTGAGCTGTCAGTATTGTGAGTGAGAGCTCAACCGCCTTATAGGATCAGGTCTGTGCTGAGCTGTCAGTATTGTGAGTGACAGTCAAGCCGCCTTCTAGAATCAGGGCCGTGCTGAGCTGTCAGTATTGTGAGTGACAGTCCAGCCGCCTTATAGAATCAGGGCCGTGCTGAGCTGTCAGTATTGTGAGTGAGAGCTCAGCCGCCTTATAGAATCAGGGCCGTGCTGAGCTGTCAGTATTGTGAGTGAGAGCTCAGCCGCCTTATAGAATCAGGGCCGTGCTGAGCTGTCAGTATTGTGAGTGAAAGCTGAGCCGCCTTATAGAATCAGGGCCGTGCTGAGCTGTCAGTATTGTGAGTGAGAGCTCAGCCGCCTTATAGAATTAGGGCCGTGCTGCGCTGTCAGTATTGTGAGTGGGAGCTCAGCCATCTTATAGAATCAGGGTCGTTCTGAGCTGTCAGTATTGTGAGTGACAGCTGAGCCGCCTTATAGAATCAGGGCCGTGCTGAGCTGTCACTATTGTGAGTGACAGTCCAGCCGCCTTATAGAATCAGGGCCGTGCTGAGCTGTCAGTATTGTGAGTGACAGCTCAGCCGCCTTATAGAATCAGGGCCGTGCTGAGCTGTCAGTATTGTGTGTGACAGTTCAGCCGCCTTATAGAATCAGGGCCGTGCTGAGCTGTCAGTATTGTGAGTGAGAGCTCAACCGCCTTATAGAATCAGGTCTGTGCTGAGCTGTCAGTATTGTGAGTGACAGTCAAGCCGCCTTATAGAATCAGGGCCGTGCTGAGCTGTCAGTATTGTGAGTGACAGTCCAGCCGCCTTCTAGAATCAGGGCCGTGCTGAGCTGTCAGTATTGTGAGTGACAGTCCAGCCGCCTTATAGAATCAGGGCCGTGCTGAGCTGTCAGTATTGTGAGTGACAGTCCAGCCGCCTTATAGAATCAGGGCCGTGCTGAGCTGTCAGTATTGTGTGTGACAGTCCAGCCGCCTTATAGAATCAGGGCCGTGCTGAGCTGTCAGCATTGTGAGTGAGAGCTCAGCCGCCTTATAGAATCAGGGCCGTGCTGAGCTGTCAGTATTGTGTGTGACAGTCCAGCCGCTTTATAGAATCAGGGCCCTGCTGAGCTGTCAGTATTGTGAGTGACAGTCCAGCCGCCTTATAGAACCAGGGCCGTGTTGAGCTGTCAGTATTGTGAGTGAGAGCTCAGCCGCCTTATAGAATCAGGTCTGTGCTGAGCTGTCAGTATTGTGAGTGACAGTCCAGCCGCCTTATAGAATCAGGTCTGTGCTGAGCTGTCAGTATTGTGTGTGACAGTCCAGCCGCCTTATAGAATCAGGGCCGTGCTGAGCTGTCAGTATTGTGAGTGACAGTCCAGCCGCCTTATAGAATCAGGGCCGTGCTGAGCTGTCAGTATTGTGTGTGACAGTCCAGCCGCCTTATAGAATCAGGGCCATGCTGAGCTGTCAGTATTGTGAGTGACAGTCCAGCCGCCTTATAGAATCAGGTCTGTGCTGAGCTGTCAGTATTGTGAGTGACAGTCCAGCCGCCTTATAGAATCAGGGCCGTGCTGAGCGGTCAGTATTGTGAGTGAGAGCTCAGCCGCCTTATAGAATCAGGGCCGTGCTGAGCTGTCAGTATTGTGAGTGGGAGCTCAGCCACCTTATAGAATCAGGGCCGTGCTGAGCTGTCAGTATTGTGAGTGAAAGCTGAGCCGCCTTATAGAATCAGGACCGTGCTGAGCTGTCAGTATTGTGAGTGAAAGCTGAGCCGCCTTATAGAATCAGGGCCGTGCTGAGCTGTCAGTATTGTGAGTGACAGTCCAGCCGCCTTATAGAATCAGGGCCGTGCTGAGCTGTCAGTATTGTGAGTGACAGTCCAGCCGCCTTATAGAATCAGGGCCGTGCTGAGCTGTCAGTATTGTGAGTGAGAGCTCAGCCGCCTTATAGAATCAGGGTCGTGCTGTGCTGTCAGTATTGTGAGTGGCAGTCCAGCCGCCTTATAGAATCAGGGTCGTGCTGAGCTGTCAGTATTGTGAGTGACAGTCCAGCCGCCTTATAGAATCAGGGCCGTGCTGAGCTGTCAGTATTGTGAGTGACAGTCCAGCCGCCTTATAGAATCAGGGCCGTGCTGAGCTGTCAGTATTGTGAGTGACAGTCCAGCTGCCTTATAGAATCAGGGCCGTGCTGAGCTGTCAGTATTGTGAGTGACAGTCTAGCCGCCTTATAGAATCAGGGCCGTGATGAGCTGTCAGTATTGTGAGTGACAGTCAAGCCGCCTTATAGAATCAGGGCCGTGCTGAGCTGTCAGTATTGTGAGTGAGAGCTCAGCCGCCTTATAGAATCAGGGCCGTGCTGAGCTGTCAGTTTTGTGAGTGAGAGCTCAGCCGCCTTATAGAATCAGTGCCGTGCTGAGCTGTCAGTATTGTGAGTGAGAGCTCAGCCTCCTTAAAGAATCAGGGTCGTGCTGAGCTGTCAGTATTGTGAGTGAGAGCTCAGCCGCCTTATAGAATCAGGACCGTGCTGAGCTGTCAGTATTGTGAGTGAAAGCTGAGCCGCCTTATAGAATCAGGACCGTGCTGAGCTGTCAGTATTGTGAGTGAAAGCTGAGCCGCCTTATAGAATCAGGGCCGTGCTGAGCTGTCAGTATTGTGAGTGAGAGCTCAGCCGCCTTATAGAATTAGGGCCGTGCTGCGCTGTCAGTATTGTGAGTGGGAGCTCAGCCACCTTATAGAATCAGGGTCGTGCTGAGTTGTCAGTATTGTGAGTGACAGCTCAGCCGCCTTATAGAATCAGGGTAGTGTTGTGCTGTCAGTATTGTGAGTGACAGCTGAGCCGCCTTATAGAATCAGGACCGTGCTGAGCTGTCAGTATTGTGAGTGAAAGCTGAGCCGCCTTATAGAATCAGGGCCGTGCTGAGCTGTCAGTATTGTGAGTGAAAGCTGAGCCGCCTTATAGAATCAGGGCCGTGCTGAGCTGTCAGTATTGTGAGTGACAGTCCAGCCGCCTTATAGAATCAGAGCCGTGCTGAGCTGTCAGTATTGTGAGTGACAGTCCAGCCACCTTATAGAATCAGGGCCGTGCTGAGCTGTCAGTATTGTGAGTGAGAGCTCAGCCGCCTTTTAGAATCAGGGCTGTGCTGAGCTGTCAGTATTGTGAGTGACAGTCCAGCCGCCTTATAGAATCAGGGCCGTGCTGAGCTGTCAGTATTGTGAGTGAGAGCTCAGCCGCCTTTTAGAATCAGGGCTGTGCTGAGCTGTCAGTATTGTGAGTGACAGTCCAGCCGCCTTATAGAATCAGGGTCGTGCTGAGCTGTCAGTGTCGGGGTCGTAGCGACATTCCACTCGTCCTCCAGTCACTCCAAATTAAGGCTATGAGCATGGGTCAACCATTCAAAGAATGAGTCAGACAACAAGCTGGTTCAAACTCAGAGCATGCTCAGAAGGCTACTGGCAAGCCACGATCTCAGCAATGTTCTGCCTTTATTTCTGCATGCACAAACTTAAATACACTACATAATGGGGAGGGGAAAGGGGTTGTTCGGGGCGGGGTAAGCCATAAATGGATTGTTCGGGGCGGGGTAAGCCATAAATGTCTAGTATCCGGCCACTCCTGATTGGTCCACGTCTCCTTAACTCAGTCTCTGGGCAGACAACCGTCAGTTGATGATTCGGTTTCATTTCTCTGAAACAGGTGCTGGCTGATACTGGCGCCATCTTAGCATAAGTTTCGATCTAAGTAACACGTAGCAAGGAAAGCTTATTGTTATAAGACACAAAATGGTGGTTAGTACATTAGCAAAAAAGCGTATAAAAGTTACAAAAGTATAAAAGTTACAAATATATATATTCTCTTTTACCCCGACATTCCCCCCTAAACACTAAGCTTTCCTTTGCTTCGGGGCCTCTGAGACTGTCCATGTGTGGGGAGAGGGGAGGTGGATTTCTTCACCCAATTATCTTAGAAGCTGCCCCCTTATGGGACGCCCCCAAACAATTGAGCCCTACCCTAAATGACACATGGAGTTCTCCCAACTGACCCTAAACTAGATCTCTCAATTGGACTCTGTCATGGGGGGTTGGAACAGCATTGGTTATAGCTTTCCTGTATAAGGGGACTATGCAGCATACCATGTCATTCCTGCACAATCCACTATGTCACAGTAATCAAATCGATACGTCTGGATTTTTGCGTATCTACCCAGAATGTGGTAGCTGTCCACCCTGGGACAGACAGTAAGCATATGGAAAGGATATAGAAGAAGGTAGTCATCTTTTATAGGCTCGTTCTGTCTCTCTTGCAGTGGGAGGCGTGAATCCAGGTGCTCCTGCCCTCAAGCTTCAGAGCTGTAGGAGTAGTCAGGATCACAGTGTAGGGGCCCTCAAATCTGGGTTGGAGACAGTCTTTCCCGACAAACTTCTTTACGTACACCAGGTCGCCTGGGGTGAAATCATGTACCGCATCACCTGTGGATTCTGGGAGAGAAGCAGATACTGGAGAGCGGGTGTTAGTCAATTCTTTAGACAGAGCAATCACAAATTTTACTACGCTATCATGTATTTCAGACAACTCTTGGGGCCTAATTTTAGGTGGGGTCCCAAACAAAATTTCATAGGGAGTTAGCCCATGTTTAGCTTGTGGGGTGTGTCTGATATGATACAATACTATGGGGAGTAGGTCGGGCCAGGGGAGGGGATGATCTTGGGTCATTTTCAAGAGCTGGGTCTTGAGTGTGGAATTCATCCTTTCCACTTTGCCTGAACTGGCAGGATGGTATGGAGTGTGGAGGCCCAAATCTGTTCCCAGCATGTTCCAGAGTTCTTCGTAGATATTTGCTGTGAAAGCTGGTCCTTGATCCAATTCTATGACTTGGGGAACTCCAAATCTGCAGGCAATTTCAGTGATCAGTTTCTTGGCTGTGACTTTAGCAGTCATGTTGACAACCGGGTAGGCCTCGGGCCAGGCTGAGAACATATCCATGGCTACCAAAACGTACTCATATATTTTCCTGCTTTAGGCATTTGGATATGGTCGACTTGTATTCTCTGCCAAGGGTAGTCTGGTTTAGCCAAGTGTTGGAGAGGGACCCGTGCCGTACACGTTGGGTTGCAGGTAGCGCAGACAGAGCAGGATTTTGAGTATGCAGTCACAGTGGAAGAGATTCCGGGTGCAAAGTACAGATTCTTGATACATGCCAAGGCTTGATTCTTTCCTCTGTGTGTAGGCCCGTGAGCCCATGCTGCCACGGCTGAGTACATGCGCCTGGGCAAGCAAGGTTTTCCGTCCACTTCATAAAGAGTTGAGTCGACCTTTAAATCTTTGCTACCTGCCAGCACGGCTCCTGCCGCTTTCCATTGCTTGACTTCTTCAGTGGGGGTCTTCCTTTGTTCTTCACACAATTTTTCTTCAGGAATCCTGACCCCCCTGGATTCCACTCGTGTCTCCGCTGGACTTGTATGGTCTTCCGCCGGCTGTTCTTTGGCTCTTTCTCTAGTGAGCGCCACAGCTACGGTTTGCAGGGTCTCCCCCATCTCTTCTTCCTTTTCCTGCCACTTTGATGACACATTCTCCACTGCCGCAGTCTTGGCTGCTTGGTCAGCTAGGTGGTTGCCCCTGGCTTCCCTGGAATCTAGTCTTCCATGAGCCTTGACCTTGATAACAGCAACCTGAATGGGTAGTTCCAGGGCCTTCATTAGGGCCTTAATCCATGAGGCATGTTTCACTGGTGTACCTGCAGTTGTGATGAATCCCCTAGACTTCCACAAGAGTCCAAAATCATTGCAAATTCCATGTCCATACCTAGAATCGGTATATATGTTTGCCGTTGTTCCAGCTGCCAGGTGGCAGGCTTCTGTGAGAGCTACAAGTTCAGCTTCTTGTGCAGACATGTATGGTGGTAGAGCTTCAGCCTTGAGGACTGTTAGGTCTGTTGTGACAGCATATCCCGTGTGGAACTTCCCTTGAGGGTCTGCGAAACGGGATCCATCAGTCCATAGGTGCAAGGCAGGTTGTGCGAGCGGATGTGCCACCATATTCTCTGGAGCAGAAGTCTCTTCCTGCAAAATTTTTATACAATCATGAGGTTCCACCAATGGACCTTCACCCTGTTCGTCTTCCCCCCTAGAAGGTGGAAGCAAAGTGGCAGGGTTGATAGTCAGACATCTGGTAAATGTTATATTGGAGGGCAACAATAGGGAACACTGCAGCCGCAGGTGTCTTTGGTTGGTTAGATGTTTCGGAGATGTTTGTTGCAGAACAGCCGAGAGATCATGGCCAGCCGGTATAACTAGATCATGTCCAAGGACGATATCAGCTGACTTGTCAATGATGATGTGAGCAGCGTGGACCGCCTTAAGGCACGTGGGGGCAGTTCGGGCGACAGGGTCCAGGCGGGCTGAGTAGTAGCCTAAAGGCCGATACTTATGATCATAGCGTTGTGCTAGAACTCCAGAGGCATGACCTTCCGATTCAGAGACAAAGAGGTGAAATGGCTGAGTATAGTCTGGTAAGCCCAAGGCCGGGGCAGAGACAACAGCCTGTTTAAGGCGGTCAAAACATAGTCTGGGTTGGTGAGAGACACGCGAATCTTCAGCATGAAACCAGACAGAGCCTTCGTCCTTAAGACAGTCATACAGGGGTTGCATAAGCTTTGAGGCATCCGGGATCCATTGCCTGCGGTAAGTGATGAGGCCAAGGAAAGTCTGCATAGCGGAGTAGGTGGTTGGGAAGGTGATATCCATGATGGCTTGTTTTCTTTCTTCAGTCAGATGTCTAGCACCTTGTGATATACAATGTCCGAGGAAAATGACCTTGGGCAGACACCATTGGACTTTGCCTTTCGAGACTTTACAGTTAGCTGAGTGAAGAAACCAGAGAAGGGATGCTGACATCTCTGGCAAATTTTCTTCAGTGCCGCAGAGTAAAAGATCATCCACATATTGTAGAAGAGTGACCTGAGGGTTCTCTTGAACCCATGACTCCAGAATAGACTTCATAGAATGAATGAATTGGTTAGGAGAGTTCTGGGCTCCTTGTGGAGTCCTGGTCCATGTAAGCTGTGCTCCTTGAAAGGTAAAGGCAAAAAGAAACCACGAATCTTCATGCAAGGGTATACTGAAGAAGGCGTTGGCCAGATCTAACACCGTAAACAAGGTGGCCGTTGGAGGCACCTGAGACAAGAGGGTGTTTGGGTTGGGTACCACTGGAGTTTCTAAAATGGTAGCTGCATTGACGGCTCTGAGATCCTGAACCAACTGGTATCTTGGAGGCTCTCGCGGAACGGTTTTCTTTTTTACAGGAAAGAGGGGTGTATTGCATGGAGATACACATCTGACAAGGACTCCTGACTCCAGGAGGGAAGCGATTTGGGTACCCAAGCTTTGTTCTTGTGCCGCCTTGAGGGGGTATTGTGGCAACCGTGGGTACCTGTGACCAGGCTTGAGGTGTACTTGGACCGGGGGAACCTGCAGGAGGCCAACGTCCTCTGGCCCGCTGGACCACAGAGAGTGAGGGAACTGTGAGGTATCAAGAAGAGTGTGAGGTTGTATGGTCATCATCATGAGAGGGAAGGCTTTGAGAACGCAGCGGTCTTCAGTCCCTTGTTCGGAATGAGGATCTCGCAGAAGAAGCTCCATGCCATGGTTTCCGAAGGTAATAGTTGCCTTCATCCGCTCTAAGAGATCGGCTTCCAACAAATTAACGGGGCAAGTTTCTGAGACCAAGAATCTTGTGAGTACTCCAGTGAATGTTCCTGCAGACACAGTGACTGTGAGTGGAGAGGAAATATGTTGGCCTTCCACCCCAACACAGGTGAAGGTATCCGGTGATAGGGATACCGAGGGAGGGAGCTGTGTGGAAGAAATGACAGATGTGGCCGCCCCAGTGTCCACCAGGAACTTCAATGGTTGATGGTCCACCTGTAAAGTGACAGTCCCACAGGCGGCCGTGGGGTGCGTAGCCGGGAAAGTGGACACTGGTTGACCGGGCCGTCATTGGCGTGGGTGAGATGGTTCACGGGAAGGTACATGGTTGTGTGGACTGTCATGAAACGAGCGGTCATGGTATTGTCTGCGGGTTGGACAGTCTCTGAGAATGTGATTAGGGCTACCACATTCCCAACACAGCATGCATCCTTCAGAATCACGAGATTGTCTCTTGTCTCTAGGTGGCCCCCTGTCATTTCTTCTGTCTTGTTTTCTATATGTGGGAGGAGTATCATCACCTGTGCCTTTAACCATTACCCACTTGATTCCATGTTGGTTGCCAGGGGGTGGGTAGCTTTCTTGAGCTTGATATACCATGGTAGGAGCGGCTTTCTTCTTTGGCTTCGTATCCTTTTCCATTTTTAGCATGGCTTTTTGGAAAGCTTTGACAATGTCCACCGCGTCGTTAAAAGAAGAAGAACGAATCTCGGGGCGTACCCTCAGAACCTCATCTCTGAGAGCGTCTTGTAGGCCATCTACTAGGGCCTGAACCAACAGGCGGCCTGCGTCTTGACGTGAGGACTGTATCCGAGATCCTCAAAATGCATGCTGAGTCTTGCAGCATATCTTTCCACAGATTCATCAGGGTCTTGTTGAACATCTTGTACAGACCCAGCTTGATCTGACAAGCGATCCTGAGCCCAGGCTTTTAACTGTTTCATGTATTCTAGGCCGGATTCATACGTACTAAGGGATCCTGCCTTTGTGGAATCCATGGCCTTTTCGATAGTAGGCAAGAAATATTCCTTGGCCTTCACAGATGTGATACCTGCCAAATCAGCCCAGGTTGCACCATAAATGGCTCTGGTTGTGTCCAAGCGTCTAGCATACTGCATGGGAGATTTATCGGGATCAGGAAGCTTTGAGACCAGAGTGTCTACTTGTACTGGGGTAAAAGGTTGATATTTGATCATCCCTAAAGGTCCAGGAACTTGTTGAGGACCGGGCAGCGTCGCGTGTGCCTTGGTGGTGTTTGGGGTGGCCGCTAGGGAGGATTCTTCAGGCAACAGAACCGCATTAGGTATCGGTGTCGGGGAGGAGGTTGCCACTAGTAGCTTAAGGGCCAAAGGCATAGCAGCATGAACTGCTGGACTACGGACACATACAATGCGTATTGAGTCCAATCCATGGGGGAGGGTCTCCATGCCTTCCTTGAGGGCTAGTACGTGTTCCTCCATGCACGGCCCGAGTGGGTAGCCGAAAATTCCAGAAGATATAAGTGGTATCACTAAAGTGCGTCTGGGCATATCCTGATGACTCAATTTTCCTGCATGGAGGAGTACTGAACGGATGGTAGATGCGAGAGTGGAACGTGACTCTTCGGGGTTCTGGGGGTCATAAATAGGACCCACTGTATGTATGATGACATCAGCGGGCAGTCTACCCGCACGGGTGACTAAGGTCTGGCCTTTTGAAAGCTCTCCGTTTTCGGCTAAGTGAGCCTGGCATTCTGCAGCCAGAGTGGAACCAGCAGCAAGGGCAATTTTACGAGCCAATCCTCCAGCATGGCTCATACGGGTGTTTGCAGGGTTGACTATGGCCCCCACCCGATGTGTAAGGATGTCACCATAGCCTATTGACAGAGTGACAGGGCGTCCTGATGGGTCTACTAGATTCCGGGAGCGGCAGGGGTCCCAGACTTCTGAAGGGCTGGGGGGTGGTGCTCTTTCAGCAGTTGCTTGGAGCAAGGGCCGGAGTATGGGTAATGAATGTGGGGTGGAGGATGCCATAGGAGACGTATGGTGTAAAGGGGGGGGGGGCGCTGAAGTATCTTGAGCCCATCCCTCATCTGGCTCCGTATCGTCTTGAGTAACAGTATGTTGGCGGAGGGAGAGCAGTCTGGCCTGAAATTCTGGGGAGTTGAGGAGGATATCCCCAGAGTTATGGGCGACCCCCATGGGGAACAGAGGGAGCGCCTCAGCATCGTGGACTGGAGCAGAGGGTATCGTATTAGTTTCAGATGGGTGCTCTGGGACTGCGGGCTTTTCCACCCGTGCTGGCGGCTGGTAATAAGCACCGGACGGATCTAGTAGCGGATATAGGCCGGATTGGGGTTTCCCGGGCCTCCCACAACAAGTAAAAGGTGTAGTAAGATGGCCGTTGGAGGGAGGAGTTGGAGTGGGAGTGGGATTGTTCTTGGAGGCAGGCTGGGCATCGTGCCATGGGCGGCCCGCCCCACAGACACAGCAGAACTTCGCCCAGGGCGGGTTCTGCTCTCAGCACATACGACACGTCCATCCTTCCGATGATTTGGCGTCGGCGCCATTATAGGGTGGTGGCTGAGGGCTCGGTGTAGTGACAGGCATCAACGGGGTTACGGCCAATTTAGGGTCACATAACAAATCACATTCTGCAGCTTTCATGTATCCGAACAAAGGCTCGGCATTCTCTGTCCCCCCTGCACCATCTACTTCTTTCCAGCCCTCAACCTTTAAATCATTTGCTACTCTATGTGCCTGAGCCTGGTGCAGGAGTCCTTCGTCACTCAACTTCCCCTTATTTTGTATAACGCATTCTTTCACACTGAAGGCTGAAGCCTGCCCGTACTGGGTAGTCTTATCATTTAATACAGATTCCTAACATTCTTAACAGCCTTCTTGCCTTCCCGTGACTCTACTAGCTGGATGACTCCCACTGCACCATCCGGCAACTTGTGAGGTCTTTCAGATTTGAACATACGCAACATTTTCTTATAGAATGCAATGATCTGTCGCGACTCAGATCACTGATGCAGTCCACAGGTCGCCACCGGTCAGTGTAGAGCACACCTCAATACACTGGTGAGATAGAGAGACACCTCAATCTATCCCCTTCCCTAACCTTGAATGGCGACTTTACAGTGCGACTCACCACGGCACCCTGACTACAGGTCGCCACCCGTCAGTGTAGAGCACACCTCAATACACTGGTGAGATAGAGAGACACCTCAATCTATCCCCTTCCCTAACCTTGACTTTACAGCAGTCTCTGTGGTAGACGAAGAGCACTCCTCAATTCGTCACAGATTCTTTCTCCCTTACACCTCAATTTCGGGATGGCTTGGAATCGACTATCAGTCACGGGAGGCAACTATCTAAGAAAAGTACAGTGACCGGGGGAGGAGGAGGTGGTGTGCACACGAGCACGCGCAGGCATGCGACGTCACTCGGTCTCACAGTTGCTGGTTCAGGACGTGGCGCGGGACGCCTGAGGTCTCACCACTCGACCGGTCACCCACCCAGATCCAAACTGACAACCCCACAGGAACCGCCGCGGCTGACACACAGGCAAGTGAGACATATAAAATATATCTCGACTTACCGTGTTCGATGGAGGTTGATCAGGCCTCAAATTCAGCCGCCGCGGTCACCATCAGGGAAGTCAGCAATATGGGTCCGGGAGGGCGGCGTACCGCTAGCCACGCCCCACGTTGGGCGCCATTTGTCGGGGTCGTAACGACATTCCACTCGTCCTCCAGTCACTCCAAATTAAGGCTATGAGCATGGGTCAACCATTCAAAGAATGAGTCAGACAACAAGCTGGTTCAAACTCAGAGCATGCTCAGAAGGCTACTGGCAAGTCACGATCTCAGCAATGTTCTGCTTTTATTTCCGCATGCACAAACCTAAATACACTACATAATGGGGAGGGGAAAGGGGTTGTTCGGGGCGGGGTAAGCCATAAATGGATTGTTCGGGGCGGGGTAAGCCATAAATGTCTAGTATCCGGCCACTCCTGATTGGTCCACGTCTCCTTAACTCAGTCTCTGGGCAGTTGATGATTCGGTTTCATTTCTCTGAAACAGGTGCTGGCTGATACCGGCGCCATCTTAGCATAAGTTTCGATCTAAGTAACACGTAGCAAGGAAAGCTTATTGTTATAAGACACAAAATGGTGGTTAGTACATAAGCAAAGCGTATAAAAGTAGAGAAAATATATATTCTTTTTTACCCTGACATCAGTATTGTGAGTGACAGTCCAGCCGCTTTATAGAATCAGGGCCGTGCTGAGCTGTCAGTATTGTGAGTGACAGTCCAGCCGCCTTATAGAATCAGGGCCGTGCTGAGCTGTAGGTATTGTGAGTGACAGTCCAGCCGCCTTATAGAATCAGGGGCGTGCTGAGCTGTCAGTATTGTGAGTGACAGTCCAGCCGCCTTATAGAATCAGGGCCGTGCTGAGCTGTCAGTATTGTGAGTGACAGTCCAGCCGCCTTATAGACTCAGGGCCATGCTGAGCTGTCAGTATTGTGAGTGACAGTCCAGCCATCTTATAGAATCAGGGCCGTGCTGAGCTGTCAGTATTGTGAGTGAGAGCTCAGCCGCCTTCTAGAATCAGGGCCGTGCTGAGCTGTCAGTATTGTGAGTGACAGTCCAGCCGCCTTATAGAATCAGGGCCCTGCTGAGCTGTCAGTATTGTGAGTGACAGTCCAGCCGCCTTATAGAATCAGGGCCGTGCTGAGCTGTCAGTATTGTGAGTGACAGTCCAGCCGCCTTATAGAATCAGGGTCGTGCTGAGCTGTCAGTATTGTGAGTGACAGTCCAGCCGCCTTATAGAATCAGGGCCGTGCTGAGCTGTCAGTATTGTGAGTGACAGTCCAGCTGCCTTATAGAACCAGGGCCGTGCTGAGCTGTCAGTATTGTGAGTGAGAGCTCAGCCGCCTTATAGAATCAGGTTCGTGCTGTGCTGTCAGAATTGTGAGTGACAGCTCAGCCGCCTTATAGAATCAGGGCCATGCTGAGCTGTCAGTATTGTGAGTGACAGCTCAGACGCCTTATAGAATCAGGGCCATGCTGAGCTGTCAGTATTGTGAGTGACAGCTCAGCCACCTTATAGAATCAGGTCTGTGCTAAGCTGTCAGTATTGTGAGTGACAGTCCAGCCGCCTTATAGACTCAGGGCCATGCTGAGCTGTCAGTATTGTGAGTGACAGTCCAGCCATCTTATAGAATCAGGGCCGTGCTGAGCTGTCAGTATTGTGAGTGAGAGCTCAGCCGCCTTCTAGAATCAGGGCTGTGCTGAGCTGTCAGTATTGTGAGTGACAGTCCAGCCGCCTTATAGAATCAGGGCCGTGCTGAGCTGTCAGTATTGTGAGTGACAGTCCAGCCGCCTTATAGAATCAGGGCCGTGCTGAGCTGTCAGTATTGTGAGTGACAGTCCAGCCGCCTTATAGAATCAGGGCCGTGCTGAGCTGTCGGTATTGTGAGTGACAGTCCAGCCGCCTTATAGAATCAGGTCTGTGCTGAGCTGTCAGTATTGTGAGTGACAGTCCAGCCGCCTTATAGACTCAGGGCCAGGCTGAGCTGTCAGTATTGTGAGTGAGAGCTCAGCCTCCTTATAGAATCAGGGCCGTGCTGAGCTGTCAGTATTGTGAGTGACAGTCCAGCTGCCTTATAGAATCAGGGCCGTGCTGAGCTGTCAGTATTGTGAGTGATAGTCCAGCCGGCTTATAGAATCAGGGACGTGCTGAGCTGTCAGTATTGTGAGTGAAAGCTCAGCCGCCTTATAGAATCAGGGCCGTGCTGAGCTGTTAGTATTGTGAGTGACAGTCCAGCCGCCTTATAGAATCAGGGCCGTGCTGAGCTGTCAGTATTGTGAGTGACAGTCCAGCCGCCTTATAGAATCAGGGCCGTGCTGAGCTGTCAGTATTGTGAGTGACAGTCCAGCCGCCTTATAGAATCAGAGCCGTGCTGAGCTGTCAGTATTGTGAGTGACAGTCCAGCCGCCTTATAGAATCAGGGCCGTGCTGAGCTGTCAGTATTGTGAGTGACAGTCCAGCCGCCTTATAGAATCAGGGACGTGCTGAGCTGTCAGTATTGTGAGTGAGAGCTCAGCCTCCTTATAGAATCAGGGCCGTGCTGAGCTGTCAGTATTGTGAGTGACAGTCCAGCCGCCTTATAGAATCAGGGCCGTGCTGAGCTGTCAGTATTGTGAGTGAGAGCTCAGCCGCCTTATAGAATCAGGGCTGTGCTGAGCTGTCAGTATTGTGAGTGAGAGCTCAGCCGCCTTATAGAATCAGGGTCGTGCTGTGCTGTCAGTATTGTGAGTGACAGTCCAGCCGCCTTATAGAATCAGGGTCGTGCTGAGCTGTCAGTATTGTGAGTGACAGTCCAGCCGCCTTATAGAATTAGGGCCGTGCTGAGCTGTCTGTATTGTGTGTGACAGTCCAGCCGCCTTATAGAATCAGGGCCGTGCTGAGCTGTCAGTATTGTGAGTGACAGTCCAGTCGCATTGTAGAATCAGTGTCATGCTAAGCTGTCATTAGTGTGAGTGAGAGCTCAGCCGCCTTATAGAGGACCTTGGACCTTGTCTTTGACCGTCCCTTCGCCTAGCCCCTTTGTCTTGGTCCATTGCTTTCCTGGAATCCTGACCTCGGAATATGACCTGACTACACCTTTGGCTTACTCCTCTGCTTATGATGAGCTCTCTTGGTATCTGACCCAGGACCTTTTGACTACCCTGTCTCACAGCTTCAAAATCTAGAATTGTTGCAGTTCCAGCTGCAAGGTCAGTTTTCTAGCATGATGAGTTCTTCCCAGAGCTCTCTGCTGCCCGTAGTAGCTATGATGTCTGTACCTTCTGCGGTGTAGTTGGTTTTTCCTGTACTAGTAGTAGCCCTTCCTGAAACATTTTCGGGGGAGAAAAAACAGTTTAGGGTGTTCAGGGAGAGCTGTAGGCTATTTTTTACCCTTTCACCCCAGTATTCCAGGGATGATTCCCAGCTGGTGGGAATAATCATGTCCCTACTGCGAGGGGGGGCCTCAGTTGGGCATCTTCTTTGTCCCAACAAGCCCCAGAATGGTCTTCTGTTGATGACTTTTTAGATACCTTAGAGTTTATCTATGATGAACCTGACAAGATCCAGGTCACTGAGGCAAAAAATCATGAACTTGAAACAGGATGGCCGCACCGCTGAGTATTGAGTTCCGGCAATGGTCCTCTGAAGTACTGTGGAATGGCTCTCAGGTCCAAGTTCCATAGAGGCATTTCTAAAACAGTTAAGGATGCTCTGGCTTTGCATACTCCACCTTGCTCCTTGGGGTTGGGGGCCATGAACCAGGTTACTCAGAATTTGGGAGGGGCGTGGTGAGCAGCAGGGTGTTTTGGTCATTTGCCCCGAATGTGTCCACTTACCTGAGGTGGAACCAATGAAATTAGGAGCTGCCACCTGTTGAGAGGAAATGTTGGTGCAATGTCGGACTGTAACTCTACTGTAGTCGCACTGGGCATTTTCTTAAGGACCGCTTGATATGCCCTCAAGCAAGTAAGTCGTCGGGAAACAATGAAGTCTGTGTAACGCTGTGGGTGTGGACCCATTGCGCCATGGGCCGGGCTTACCCTGGAGGCGCGTGACTAAGCGACTACCTGGTGTTCACTAGAACCTCTGGTGGTGAGGTTAGGCTTGGCCACAGGTAGTCACCAAATACGATTTCAGGGAAGTCCCCAGGACAGTGGCAGTTGACCAAAGGGACAGAGGCTCAGGCATGTGGTACAGAGGGGCAAAGGCAAAATGCGATCAGTCAGTCCGAGGTCAGGGCAGGCAGCCCAGCGTCCATAGATCTAGCCGAGGTCAGGAGTAGAGTTGTCAAGCAGAACAGGAATCAAGCCGGGTCTTTAATGGGAAGCAGAATACAGAGATAGGCATGCAAAATAACAAACGGGTACTAACCAAAAGTTCGAGCAAGGGGTGGAGGGATGAGCTGCCTTATACTGATCCTGCTCGAATGGGATAGGCTGGGGAGCCAAATCTCTGCAGGACACAGCAGGGTTAAATTCCTGCAGAGATCGGCTGTCACGGGTGTGTCAGAGGTGACAGTCACCCTGCATTGGGTTGCAGGAGAGCTCTACGTTTGGCATTGCGGACAGCTTCTTAGATAAGAGGCTGTCTTTAGGACTGAGCGGCTCCTTCCTGTTGCTAATTAGCTCTCTGGCCTGGGTGTATATATACCTGGTGTGTCTGAGAGGGAGTCGCTGGCTATACTCATTTCAACTTGTGCGGCTTAGCAGGAGAAGTACTTCGTCCTCTCTGGAGCTTGAGGCTGTGTGCATATTTGTAGTCTTCTAAAAGCTAAGAAATTTCCCCGTTTTGTCTTCCCTTGGTGTCTTTAGTGTTTAGTGGAGGTTGACTAGGGCTCATCTCCTTCCATCCCTAGCTGTAGCCTTACGCCAGGGAAAGTAGGGCAAGGCATGCGTGCGGCGATTGCTAAAGAGGCAATATAGGGACGTTAGACGAGACAGGGTGATGCTAGACCAGAGTAGGGGGTCTCCACTCCCCCTTTTCCCTAGTGTCTGGGCTCCCTCTCCCTTTTCCCTCTGTGTTGCACTAACACCTGTGTGACACCGGCTAAGGCCAGATGGAACCACCATGCTTAGAAACAAAGCAAGGAGTGCAGCAGGAAACCTCAGCGAACCTGATGCAAGGGAGACACAGTGCGGTGACCATTGTAAGACAGGGCTTAGGAGGCACACAAATTACCGCCGTGATAGTCTGGGTGGTCACCCAGACTTTCAGGTACCTTTTTACTCCTCAGATAAAGTACTGCTAAACACGGAACAACCTTTCAAGAACCAGTTCTCATCAGCGTTCGCTTTCATTAACTGCAGGTCTGCAGCCAACTTTATAGATTCAGAATTGGTTCTGAAATTAGGATTAGGGACAGTGAGGTTGGAAAGACCCATTCAAATTTTTGCCATTGACAGGACAGCGTTACTCCAGAATCTTGTCCAGCTGGTAACTGAGGAGTTCACACTTCGAGGGGGAACAGTTCACTCTGAGTCCATCTCCTGCTTTGTTTTGGATAATTTACCTGCTGGGTTGGCGTTGGGTCTTCCATGACTACTTATTCACCATCCTGATATCGATTGGTGTCAGAAGGATATTGTTAAGTGGAGCCTCAACTGTCATAAGCGATGTTAGTCCTGTCCAAATTTGCTCCGCTAGTCTAGAGGATCTGTCGGGGTACACGAAAGAGTTCGGAGATGTGTTTTTGGAAAAAGAGGCAGATATATTACCTCCCCATCGTCCATTTAATGTGCCATTAATCTTGTCCCTAATGCCAATTTACCTAAAGCTCGACTGTACAAGCTGTCTGGGCCTGAACGTGCCGCCATGAAAGATTATGTGACCGAAAGTTTACGGAAAGGTCACATCCGTCCTTCCTCCTCGCCTGTAGCTCCTTTTTGTTTTTCTTTGCTAAATATAAAGATGGCCTTCTCCGTCCCTACCTCGCTTTTTGTGAATAAACAAATTTACGCTTAAGAATGAATACTTACCCGCTTCTACTCATCCCCGTTTTTAATGTCTGAGGGTTTATTTTAAAATCTTGCCATGCCTTTTGGGTTAACCACGTGCCCGCGGTATTTCAAAACTTTATGAATGATATCTTTTCTAATATTATTGGACGGTTTATTGAGGTATACCTTAGACAATCTAATATTTTCACCTTACTTTAAGAGTTTATGATCCATGCCGAGTTTACTAGTCTTTTTTTTTTTTTTTTTTTTCCCTGCACTTTATGGTCTCCTGTTGTCTTTTAAGCTAGTGATTGATTGTTAATGAGTTAAATCTGTGCAGATCTAAGCAGATACGTCCCTATATATTGAGACTTAGTTAAGGGGAGGCATTTATGCATATAGCATTTATGCATACTTTATCGAAGTGCCATAATTTAGCAAAGTGCCCTGGCAGTTAGAAAATGGCAGTTGGACAGGGCAGGAGACAGGTAAGACATGCAAGACAATTAAACATACTTGCTTCCAGGTCATCTTTTTGGCAAACAGTATTCACCATTTGTATCTGTGCCATTTATACTCTGGTTGCTACAATCATCCACATTCACCGTTCTCCCACAAATGCGGCACACTTCATCCATATTAATCCCTCACTCCTCTCTTCTCCTATGTACAGTTGTCATGCTCTCTTCACAATGTTATACCACGCAGATCCATTCATTCCCACCATACAACGCAGGAAACGCTCTCACAAATCACTCAATCATCTGCTCACTCTCTGTATCTTCCTTCTATTAGTCGCAGGTGATATTTCTCCCAACCCAGGACCCTCCAGTAATAATAACACTAACTCTTTCCCTGTTACATTCAGAAACCCTGCTAATCTCATTAATATTCCCTGCATATCTTCTGTCTCATTCAACTGTGCCCTTTGGAATGCACGCTCAGCTTGTAATAAACTCTCTTACATCCATGACTTTTTCCTCTCTAATTCCCTCAACCTTCTGGCTCTCACTGAAACCTGGATCCAGCAGTCGGACACCACCGCCGCTGCAGCTCTCTCCTATGGTGGCCTACATTTCTCTCATACCCCGCGACCTGACAACAGATCAGGTGGAGGTGTTGGTCTGCTTCTTTCAACAAAATGTACTTTTCAGGTTATCCCCCCTGTACCCTCGCTTATCTTCCCGTCCTTTGAGGCCCACACAGTCAGACTCTACCGGCCCTTCTCCCTGCGAGTGGCGGTTGTCTATCGCCCCCCAGGTCCCCCCTGTCAATTCCTGGATCACTTTGCTGCCTGGCTTACAAATTTTCTATCCTGCGACATCCCCACGATAATCATGGGAGACTTTAACATCCCAATTGGCGATCCTCTTTCCCCATCTGCCTCGCATCTTTTATCATTAACCTCCTCCTTCGGCCTTTCACAGCTTGCTAATTCTCCTACACATGAGGACGGGAACACATTGGACCTGATCTTCTCCCGGCTTTGCTCAGTACATGACTTTACTAACTCTCCCCTTCCACTCTCTGACCATAATCTTCTTTCATTCTCTGTCAAGAACTGTGACTCTACTCAAGACACTCCCACCGTCCACACTTATAGAAATTTACGCGCCATTAACACCCAGAAATTTATAAAAAGGTTACAATCATCATTGGCCCCAATCTCCTCCCTCTCATGTCCCGAATCTGCATTGAAGCATTATAACAAAATAATGCTATGTGCCCTGGATGAAGCCGCACCTCCTACACAAAGAACAATTCGGCATAGACGGCGACAACCCTGGCACACGCCTCAAACACGTCTTCTCCAGAGGTACTCCAGGTGCGCTGAACGGCTGTGGAGAAAATCAAATCTGCCCGAAGATTTCCTCCACTATAAATTTATGCTGAAAACATATAACTCTGCCCTTCACCTCTCCAAACAAACCTACTTTAACAACCTCATCATCTCACTTTCCAATAATCCTAAACGACTCTTTGACACGTTTCATTCTCTCCTCAATCAAACAGCACAGGCCCCGACCACCGACCTCAGCGCTGACTATCTGGCTAACTATTTCAAAGAAAAAATTGACCATATCCGACAGGAAATTTTCTCCCAATCCCCAAATGTTATGCATGCTCCCCCCCGCCACATTGTATCTTGCTCATTTTCTGACTTCGAACCAGTCACGGAAGATGAAGTGATCAGGCTCCTTGCATCTTCTCGCCCTACCACCTGCACCAGCGACCCTATTCCCTCACATCTCCTTCAGTCCCTTGCTCCAGCTGTCACCTCTCACCTAACTAAAATTTTCAACCTTTCCCTCTCATCTGGTATCTTTCCCTCTTCTTTTAAACACGCCAGCATACAACCATTACTTAAAAAACCATCCCTCGACCAGAACTGCACGGCCAACTACAGACCTGTTTCCAATCTTCCCTTTATCTCTAAACTCCTGGAACGCCTGGTCCACTCCCGTCTAATCCGCTATCTCTCAGACAACTCTCTTCTTGACCCTTTACAATCTGGTTTCCGCTCTTTACATTCTACTGAAACTGCCCTCACTAAAGTCTCTAATGATCTACTAACAGCTAAATCTAATGGTCACTACTCCCTGCTGATTCTCCTGGATCTCTCTGCAGCATTCGACACTGTGGATCATCAGCTCCTCCTCACTATGCTCCGCACTATTGGCCTCAAGGACACGGTTCTCTCCTGGTTCTCCTCTTATCTCTCTGACCGCTCCTTCTCTGTGTGTTTTGCCGGCTCCTCCTCCTCTCTACTTCCTCTTACTGTCGGGGTTCCTCAAGTATCAGTCCTAGGCCCCCTTCTTTTCTCCTTATACACCGCTCCTATTGGACAAACAATCAGTAGATTCGGTTTTCAGTACCATCTCTATGCTGATGACACCCAATTATACACCTCTGCTCCGGACATCACCCCGGCATTACTACAAAAGACCAGTGATTGTCTTTCTGCTGTGTCTAACATTATGTCCTCCCTCTACCTAAAACTGAATCTGTCAAAAACTGAACTACTCGTCTTTCCTCCCTCCATTAATCTACCTGTGCCCGATATTGCCATCTCCGTTTGTGGCTCAACCATTACTCCCCAGCTACAAGCCCGCTGTCTTGGGGTCATTTTTGATTCAGATCTCTCTTTCACTCCTCACATCAAATCACTCGCTCGTTCATGTCATCTACACCTCAAAAACATCTCAAGAATCAGGACTTTTCTCACCTTTGACTCGGCAAAAACTCTTACTGTCGCTCTTATTCATTCTCGTCTTGACTATTGCAACGCTCTACTAATCGGTCTCCCTCTTACTAAACTCTCCCCTCTCCAATCCGTCCTGAACGCAGCAGCCAGGATCATATTCCTCGCCAACCGCTACTCAGATGCCTCTTCCCTGTGCCAGTCATTGCATTGGTTGCCCATCCAATATAGAGTTCGTTTTAAACTTATCGGGCTTACCCACAAAGCGCTCCATGCTTCAGTACCCCCCTACATCTCCTCCCTTGTCTCAGTCTACCACCCTACACGTGCCCTCCGTTCTGCAAATGACTTGAAACTAAAATCCTCCATAATCCGAACTCCCCACTCCCGTCTCCAAGATTTCTCGCGTGCTGCGCCAATTCTCTGGAATGCACTACCCAGGACAGTTCGATTAATTCCCAATACCCACAGTTTCAAGCGAACCCTAAAAACACATTTCTTTAGACTGGCGTATCACCTAAACACACTCTGTCCATCCCAGCTTTCCCCCATATTAAAATCTTCTTCAACTTCGGGTTCAAACCAACCATGCACATAAAAGCCTCTGTCAGGACTGCACACATACTGGCTGGCGACCAGTCCATGTATTATTTATCCTATATAGTATATCAAGGCTGCATTATACAATATATGTACTTTTTACCTTTTGTGTCTCCCCCACTTCCTCATAGACTGTAAGCTCGCTAGCAGGGCCCTCACTCCGTTCGATATGAGATATGCTTATTCTGTATTGTCTGTATAAGTCCCCCCTAAAATTTGTAAAGTGCTGCGGAATATGTTGGCGCTATAAAAATAAACTATTATTATTATTATTATTACCCGATCTGGATTCACACTATGAACATGTCCGCTTTGTATTACAAAAGCTGAGAGAGAATTTCTTGTTTTCTAAATTGGAGAAATGGACTTTCTTTCTATAAATATCGTCCTTGGGGTTGATTATATCGGCCGCAGGGTCTAAGATGGATCCTGGGAAGGTGCAGGCCATAACTAATTGGGTTCAACCTCGTGACCTTTAAAATGTTACGTTTTCTTGGATTTGATAAATTACTATAGAATATTAGGGTTTTTTCTCGAGTTGTTAAACCTGTTACTGATCTCACATAAGGGGGCGGATGTTAGGTCTGATGCTATTGGGGTCTTTAATAAATTGAGTGTTTCATGTCCGCTCCAGCTTTAATCCAACCCGATCTCCGGGAACTGTTCGTTGTGGCGGTGAATGCTTCAGAGGTCGGGGTAGGAGCTGGATTATCTCAAGGTGCCAAAACTCTGCCCAACTTTTGGCCATGTGCCTTTGTCTCTAGGAAGTTTTCGTCTGCTGAAAGAAATGATGATGTTGGAATCACGAGCTTCTCGCTGTTGGATTTAGCTTTTGAAGAATGGAGACATTTATTGGAGGGGGCAGTTCATCAAGTCACTGTGGTGACGGATCTTAAGAATTTAGATTATATTGAATCAACGAAACAGTTAACCCCAAGACAGGCCAGAAGGTCCTTTTTTTTTTTAGATTCAATTTCTCTATCACATTTAGGCCACGGTCCAAGAATGTGAGGGCTGACGCTTTATCACTCAGCCTTGTTTCATTTTCTCCTCCACAACCTCAGGTCATAGTGGTTTCCATGTTATCCTCAGAGTTGGAAGCGGAGATATGTAGAGTCCAGTCATTCGCCCCTTCTGCTACTCCGTCATAGTGGTTTCCATGTTATCCTCAGAGTTGGAAGCGGAGATATGTAGAGTCCAGTCATTCGCCCCTTCTGCTACTCCAAGGTCCAAATGATTTGTACCTGTGTACCTAAGATTGCGTCTGTTATAAGAGTTTCATGATTCCATCATGATTTGTCACCCCGGAGTCACAGCAATGTGAAAAGCCTAGGCTTTTTCGGTGGCCACTGTTATAAAAAAAAAAAAAAAGTAACTCCATAAAACATCTCCAGAGAAGGGAGAAGAGCTGACAATTCAAACTCCTTTGGAAGTTGGCCTCCGCAAGGAACATATGGGGAAAAGGTAAAATTGCTCATAGCAAGGTGTTTACATTTATTCATTTGTCTGGCCAATCACCTTTCAGGTGCAGCTATATATACTTTCCCCCTGCGGGTGTTTCCTGCTGGTGATATTCTCATTTGGATGTCCAGCCATACTGCCTGTAGAGATCTGAGGTTGTGGGTTGTAAGTAATCACCTAGGCAGGTTAACGATGCAACAATATTTTATTGATCACCGCCATGGTAATAAAGCAATTCCAGGTAAATGGCCAAAAACAGTTCTCTCAGTCCTCAAATTCCCAATCTGGGTTCAGTAGTTCCACTGGCTTTGTATAAGGCCATACTCACTGTCTCCCAGATTTTGGTTGGCCCACAGATTTAGTATCTCCAGCCAGTATAGTCTGTAGCCACAGTCCATGATCCTCTTCCTTCAATCTTTCTACCCAACTCTCCTAAAACATGTCTCCACTTTCTTCCACTGGGCTCAATCCCCTCCCAGGTCAGAAGTGCTGGCACCCTCCCCCTTAAACATTCACTGTTCCCTAAAACAATGAAGAATATTCTAGAAGCCTTCATCTGAGACTGCATGCAAGACCCCCTGAGGTGACGGCTCCACTGTGTCTACAATCTACACACACATAATGAGATTATTGGATATTAGAACAATGGTTAGATACTCCTGAGATACAGATTAGTGGAATGCTGGACATTTTACAAGTGAATCTAGTGCACATACTGACAAGTTAGCAGAACTATATAAAACATAACAAGTAAATCACTAATAAAACACAATAATAATATTAACAAAAATGGTGGTCCGTTGCTGGAAAAGTATCATAGTCTTTAGTAAGTGGGCAGCTCCTCACACTGCCGTTGTTTATGCCAGTCAGTGACAGACCTCTGCTGATTAAGCTTTTCACCCAGCACCTGTCTTCTCTTTCTTGTTTAGAAAGTAGGCGGCATACTCTCTAGCAGTACGTACCTTATCTTCTCGTTTTGTATTTTGTTTTAACTCACTCTGGGATCTTTCTATCTCAGCACTACTTCCCTTCTGTAGGTAAATCACCCTCTGCCCTCCGGTTAATTAGAAGGAACGTAAAGTGCTCAACAGCCTTTCAGGCAGCATGGCATAGAGTTGCCATAGTTTAGTCTATTGTTAGGACTAAAAACCACGAGACTGCGGGGCCAGAATCTCTACTCTGTACAGGAACCGGCTGGGCCAGATGAAGTTTCTAGTGTTTTACCTATTTTCCCGTGTGAGTTGTTACACAATCATCACATATAAACGATTGGTGGTGGAAGCTAGAACTAGTTCTTTTGTTATCGTGGAGCGACTGTACTGGGGTGTGTGTGTGTGTGTATATACATATTATATATACAGTACAGACCAAAAGTTTGGACACACCTTCTCATTTAAAGATTTTTCTGTATTTTCATGACGATGAGAATTGTACATTCACACTGAAGGCATCAAAACTATGAATTACCACATGTGGAATTATATACTTAACAAAAAAGTGTGAAACAACTGATAATATGTCTTATATTCTAGGGTCTTCACAGTAGCCACCTTTAGCTTTGATGACTGCTTTGCACACTCTTGGCATTCTCTTGATGAGCTTCAAGAGGTCGTCACCGGAAATGGTCTTCCAACAATCTTGAAGGAGTTCCCAGAGATGCTTAGCACTTGTTGGCCCTTTTGCCTTCACTCTGCGGTCCAGCTCACCCCAAACCATCTCGATTGGGTTCAGGTCTGGTGACTGTGGAGGCCAGGTCATCTGGCGTAGCCCCCCATCACTCTCCTTCTTGGTCAAATAGCCCTTACACAGCCTGGAGGTGTGTTTGGGGTCATTGTCCTGTTGAAAAATAAATGATGGTCCAACTAAACGCAAATCGGATGGAATAGCATGCCGCTGCAAGATGCTGTGGTAGCCATGCTGGTTCAGTATGCCTTCAATTTTGAATAAATCCCCAACAGTGTCACCAGCAAAGCCCCCCCACACCATCACACCTCCTCCTCCATGCTTCACGGTGGGAACCAGGCATGTAGAGTCCATCCGTTCACCTTTTCTGTGTCGCACAAAGACACGGTGGTTGGAACCAAAGATCTCAAATTTGGACTCGTCAGACCAAAGCAGAGATTTCCACAGGTTTAATGTCCATTCCTTGTGTTCTTTAGCCCAAACAAGTCTCTTCTGCTTGTTGCCTGTCCTTAGCAGTGGTTTCCTAGCAGCTATTTTACCATGAAGGCCTGCTGCACAAAGTCTCCTCTTAACAGTTGTTGTAGAGATGTGTCTGCTGCTAGAACTCTGTGTGGCATTGACCTGGTCTCTAATCTGAGCTGCTGTTAACCTGCGATTTCTGAGGCTGATGACTCGGATAAACTTATCCTCAGAAGCAGAGGTGACTCTTGGTCTTCCTTTCCTGGGGCAGTCCTCATGTGAGCCAGTTTCTTTGAAATGAAGGTCAGTCAGTCCGAAAAATTGGGAAACTTTGAAAGTGTCCCCAAGTGCAGTTCCAAAAACCATCAAGCGCTAAAAAGAAACTGGCTCACATGAGGGCCGCCCCAGGAAAGGAGTCACCTCTGCTTCTGAGGATAAGTTTATCCGAGTCACCAGCCTCAGAAATCGCAGGTTAACAGCAACTCAGATTAGAGACCAGGTCAATGCCACACAGAGTTCTAGCAGCAGACACATCTCTACAACACCTGTTAAGAGGAGACTTTGTGCAGCAGGCCTTCATGGTAAAATAGCTGCTAGGAAACCACTGCTAAGGACAGGCAACAAGCAGAAGAGACTTGTTTGGGCTAAAGAACACAAGGAATGGACACTAGACCAGTGGAAATCTGTGCTTTGGTCTGATGAGTCCAAATTTGAGATCTTTGGTTCCAACCATCGTGTCTTTGTGAGACGCAGAAAAGGTGAACGGATGGACTCTACATGCCTGGTTCCCACCGTGAAGCATGGAGGAGGAGGTGTGATGGTGTGGGGGTGCTTTGCTGGTGACACTGTTGGGGATTTATTCAAAATTGAAGGCATACTGAACCAGCATGGCTACCACAGCATCTTGCAGCGGCATGCTATTCCATCCGGTTTGCGTTTAGTTGGACCATCATTTATTTTTCAACAGGACAATGACCTCAAACACACCTCCAGGCTGTGTAAGGGCTATTTGACCAAGAAGGAGAGTGATGGGGGGCTACGCCAGATGACCTGGCCTCCACAGTCACCAGACCTGACCCCAATCGAGATGGTTTGGGGTGAGCTGGACCGCAGAGTGAAGGCAAAAGGGCCAACAAGTGCTAAGCATCTCTGGGAACTCCTTCAAGATTGTTGGAAGACCATTTCCTCTTGAAGCTCATCAAGAGAATGCCAAGAGTGTGCAAAGCAGTCATCAAAGCAAAAGGTGGCTATTTTGAAGAACCTAGAATATAAGACATATTTTCAGTTGTTTCACACTTTTTTGTTAAGTATATAATTCCACATGTGTTAATTCATAGTTTTGATGCCTTCAGTGTGAATGTACAATTTTCATAGTCATGAAAATACAGAAAAATCTTTAAATGAGAAGGTGTGTCCAAACTTTTGGTCTGTACTGTATATATATATATATATATATGTGTGTATACGTGTATATGTATATATATGTGTATATATATAATATATATATATATTTTCCATGCGTTAGAATCGGAGGTGTATATACCTTACGCTCACTGGGAGTTCCCCAATAACCGGCCTAGTAGTGGAAGCAGCTGCCGCCTCGTCCATCAACCATTGGTCAATTTTGCATTGTGCTGACGATTGGAGGCACTGGGTGGATCTGTGAGCCCTCCCCCGCCCCGGCTCTGTATCGTTGACAATATACATATTTATATTAGTATGACGTACTAGGAAATCCACAGCAAGCACAGCACTGCTCTCCACACGACCTGGAGCACAAGAAGCGCAGGGGCCGCGTAATATCACAGGGTGCAGACCTGACCATGACCGGGATCGCTGATGATCCAAAGCTGCTCGTGGTCCGGCCTCACTAACTACTTGTCCAGCCTGCAGTGTCTATGCACAGAGGTAACTGAAGGGCAAGCGCTTTCATCCTCAGTACACAAACACGCAGGGCTCAGACAAGAATGCGCTTTTATCAAAGGAGGGTGGAAATGCTGCCCCCAGACTCTGCTGTCTCTTACACACACCTTTGTCCCCTCCTGCAAACCTTTATCCCCTTCCCTCCATCCTCCCCTTCCAGCCATCCTCCTTTTCCCTCCATCATCCCATCCTCCCCTTCCCGCCATCCTCCCCTTCCCCTCCCATCCTCCCTTCCAGCCATCCTCCCCTTCCCCTCCCATCCTCCCTTCCAGCCATCCTCCCCTTCCCCTCCCATCCTCCCTTCCAGCCATCCTCCCCTTCCCCTCCCATTCTCCCCTTCCCTCCAGCCTCCCCTTCCCCTCCCAGCCTCCCCTTCCCCTCCCATCCTCCCCTTCCCCTCCCATCCTCCCCTTCCCTCCAGCCTCCCCTTCCCTCCAGCCTCCCCTTCCCTCCATCCTCCCCTTCCCTCCATCCTCCCCTTCCAGCCATCCTCCTTTTCCCTCCATCATCTCATCCTCCCCTTCCCTCCTAATCCTCCCCTTCCAGCCATCCTCCCCTTCCCTCCATCCTACCCTTCCCTCCATCCTCCCCTTCCAGCCATCCTCCTTTTCCCTCCATCATCTCATCCTCCCCTTCCCTCCATCCTCCCCTTCCCTCCTAATCCTCCCCCCCCCATCCTCCCCTTCCCTCCATCCTACCCTTCCCTCCATCCTCCCCTTCCCTCCATCCTCCCCTTCCAGCCATCCTCCCCTTCCCCCCATCCTCCCCTTCCAGCCATCCTCCTTTTCCCTCCATCATCTCATCCTCCCCTCCCCCCCCCCCCCCATCCTCCCCTTCCCTCCATCTTCCTTCCAGCCTATGTTCTCCTACTTCCAGATAAAACAATGGATCATGATATAATCCTGCTGGCCGATCCTCATCTGTTGCTGGGGCAGTATACACAGTAGATGGCGCTGGATTCTAAGTGGTAGCATCACCACATGGTGTCGGCAAGTACGCGTCTGTGATCTCACCCCACGGTGTCGGTGGGTACAGGTCTGTGAGGTCGCCCCGCAGTGTCGGCAGTGGGTACAGGTCTGTGAGGTCGCCCCGTAGTGTCGGCAGTGGGTACAGGTCTGTGAGGTCGCCCCGCGGTGTCAGCAGTGGGTACAGGTCTGTGAGGTCGCCCCGCGGTGTCAGCAGTGGGTACAGGTCTGTGAGGTCGCCCCGCGGTGTCGGCAGTGAGTACAGGTGTGTGAGGTCGCCCCGCGGTGCGGCAGTGAGCACAGGTGTGTGAGGTCGCCCCGCGGTGTCAGCAGTGGGTACAGGTCTGTGAGGTCACCCCGCGGTGTCGGCAGTGGGTACAGGTCTGTGAGGTCACCCTGCGGTGTCGGCAGTGGGTACAGGTCTGTGAGGTCGCCCCATAGTGTCGGCAGTGAGTACAGGTGTGTGAGGTCGCCCCGCGGTGTCGGCAGTGAGCACAGGTGTGTGAGGTCGCCCCTCGGTGTCGGCAGTGAGTACAGGTGTGTGAGGTCGCCCCGCGGTGTCGGCAGTGAGTACAGGTGTGTGAGGTCACCCCGCGGTGTCGGCAGTGAGTACAGGTGTGTGAGGTCGCCCCGCGGTGTCGGCAGTGAGTACAGGTGTGTGAGGTCACCCCGCGGTGTCGGCAGTGAGTACAGGTGTGTGAGGTCGCCCTGTGGTGTCGGCGGTGGGCACAGGTCTGTGAGGTCGTCCCGTGGTGTCGGCGGTGGGTACAGGTCTGTGAGGTTGTCCCGTGGTGTCGGCGGTGGGCACAGGTCTGTGAGGTTGTCCCGTGGTGTCGGCAGTGCGCACAGGTCTGTGAGGTTGTCCCGTGGTGTCGGCAGTGCGCACAGGTGTGCGAGGTCGCCCCGCGGTGTCGGCAGTGAGTACAGGTGCGTGAGGTCTCTCCGCGGTGTCGGTGGGCACAGGTGTGTGAAGTCACCCCGTGGTGTCGGCAGTGGGTACAGGTGTTGTTGGGCACAGGTGTGTGAGGTCGCCCCGCAGTGTCGGTGGGCACAGGTCTGTGAGGTTGCCCCGCGGTGTATACAGGTGTGTGAGGTCACCCCGCAGTGTCTGAAGTGGGTACAGGTGTGTGAGGTCGCCCCGCGGTGTCGGCGGTGGGTACAAGTGTGTGAGGTCGCCCTGCGGTGTCGGCGTTGGGTACAGGTGTGTGAGGTTGCCCCGTTGTGTCGGCGGTGGGCACAGGTGTGTGAGGTCGCTCAGCGGTGTCGGCGGTGGGCACAGGTGTGTGAGGTCGCTCAGCGGTGGGTACAGGTGTGTGAGGTCGTCCCGTAGTGTCGTCTGTGCGTGAGGTCGCCCCGTGGTGTCGGCAGTAAGTACAGGTGTGTGAGGTCTCCCCGCAGTGTCGGCAGTGGTTACAGGAGTCGGTGGGCACAGGTCTGTGAGATTGCCCCGTGGGGTTGGTGGGCACAGGTGTGTGAGGTCGCCCAGTGGTGTCGGTGGGCACAGGTCTGTGAGGGTGCCCCGCGGTGTATACAGGTGTGTGAGGTCGCTCTGCGGTGTCTGCAGTGAGTACAGGTGTGTGAGGTCACTCCGCGGTGTCTGCAGTGAGTACAGGTCTGTGAGGTCGCCCCGCAGTGTCGGCAGTGGTTACAGGTGTGTGAGGTCGCTCCGCAGTGTCGGCAGTGGTTACAAGTGTGTAAGGTCTCCCCGCGGTGTCGGCAGTGAGTACAGGTGTGTGAGGTCTCCCCGCGGTGGGTACAGGTGTGTGAGGTCGCCCCGCGGTGTCGGCAGTGAGCACAGGTGTGTGAGGTCGCCCCGCGGTGTCGGCAGTGAGTACAGGTGTGTGAGGTCGCCCCGCGGTGTCGGCAGTGAGTACAGGTGTGTGAGGTCGCTCCGCGGTGTCGGCAGTGGGCACAGGTCTGTGAGGTTGTCCCGTGGTGTCGGCGGTGGGCACAGGTGTGTGAGGTCGGCGGTGGGTACAGGTGTGGGAGGTCGTCCCGTAGTGTCGTCGGGTACAGATGCGTGAGGTCGCCCCGTAGTGTTGGCAGTAAGTACAGGTCTGTGAGGTCGCCCCATGGTGTCGGTGGGCACAGGTCTGTGACGTTGCCCCGCGGTGTTTCGCGGTGAATACAGGTGTGTAAGGTCGCACCGCGGTGTCTGTGGTGGGTACAGGTGTGTGAGGTCGCCCCGCAGTGTCTGCGGTGGGTACAGGTGTGTGAGGTCGCCCCGCAGTGTCTGCAGTGGGTACAGGTGTGTGAGTTCGGCCCGCGGTGTCGGCAGTGGGTACAGGTGTGTGAGGTCACTCCGTGGTGTCGGCAGTGGGTACAGGTGTGTGAGGTCTCCCCGCTGTGTCGGTGGGTACAGGTGTGTGAGGTCACCGGTGGTGTCTGCAGTGGGTACAGGTGTGTGAGTTCGGCCCGCGGTGTCGGCAGTGGGTACAGGTGTGTGAAGTCGCCCCGTGGTGTCAGCGGTGGGTACAGGTGTGTGAGGTCGCTCAGCGGTGTCGGCGGTGGGCACAGGTGTGTGAGGTCGCCCCGCGGTGTCAAGTCGCCCCGTGGTGTCGGCGGTGGGTACAGGTGTTTGAGGTCGCTCAGCGGTGGGCACAGGTGTGCGAGGTCGCCCCGCGGTGTCGGCAGTGGGTACAGGTGTGTGAGGTCACCCCGTGGTGTCGGCAGTGGGTACAGGTGTGTGAGGTCTCCCCGCGGTGTCGGTGGGTACAGGTGTGTGAGGTCACCCGGTGGTGTCGGCAGTGGGTACAGGTGTGTGAGGTCTCCCCGCGGTGTCGGCAGTGCGTACAGGTGTGTGAGGTCACCCCATGGTGTCGGCAGTGGGTACAGGTGTGTGAGGTCACCCCGTGGTGTCGGCAGTGGGTACAGGTGTGTGAGGTCACCCCCATGGTGTCGGCAGTGGGTACAGGTGTGTGAGGTCACCCCCATGGTGTTGGCAGTAGGTACAGGTGTGTGAGGTCACCCCCGTGGTGTCGGCAGTAGGTACAGGTGTGTGAGGTCACCCCGCGGTGTCGGCAGTGGGTACAGGTGTGTGAGGTCTCCCCGCGGTGTCGGCAGTGGGTACAGGTGTGTGAGGTCTCCCCGCGGTGTCGGCAGTGGGTACAGGTGTGTGAGGTCACCCCGTGGTGTCGGCAGTGGGTACATGTGATGAAAGCCGGCCGGTGGGTGCAGCTCTCTGGCGCCCCCTTACCTCTCAGGTCAGTCAAGGTACTGCACCTAGAGAAAGTAGTGCCAGGAAGCTGCAACCAGCGCAGGGAACACGGTAGTGTGTTATCCCTTCAACGTCACTAAACCGTAACGTCACTACACAGCACAACTCGCTAGCGCCCTCTTAGCCTCAGGTCAGTCAAGGAACTGCACCTAGGATAAGCGGTCGCCAGGGAGACTGTCCTGTAACCTACTGGGTATCGGGGCCCTCTGTAGTGAGGGCGGTATATATATCTTCCTTGGCCGCGCCAGGAATATATATATCTGAACCTCCGACCGTCACTACCAGCCTTCCCCAATCCCCAGTTGGTATGCTGCCACCAGTCCCTATTTTAGATATACGCCCAGTCCGTGAATGGGCCTATATCGGGTCAGGAACCAACCCTGGGTAGCGTTTTTGGCTTGAGCCGAGCTCACACGGACGTGCGTTCGTTATGCAGAATAAAAGGCAGGCCCACAATTACTTGAGGTAATTGATTATAATAATACACTAGATACACGATATACAACTAAATATACACAGGTATAAGGTCAGGCTAAACTATACAACAATGGAATACAACACACAGAATCACCACAGCATATCAGTTACCGGTTTCTTGATTTTCTTGTGACGCAGGGAGAGGATTCTGCGGTCGCAGGCACGGTTCTTTGTTACAGGCTGAGGCCTACCACCGCATGGTCAAACTGCTCCTCCCCTTGGTGGCCTCAGCTGGTGCTCAGATGTTCAGCACACCACTCTTGGGTCAAAAACTGACTTGTCTCTTGTCTGTCCTGCTATCTTACCTGCCCCGTCCCGCCCACTGCTGGTGAGGTCAGCTGGCTCAGTCTCCACCCTCAGGTCTAACTTCGATCAGAAGCCCAAATTCTATGGAACCCAATAACTTCTTCTGGGATGGTCTCATGATACCCCCAGGGGTTCCCATGGATTCGGGCCGCCGTAACCGACCTTTTGATATCAATTATGATACCATACGGTCCTCAGGAATGGCTCCGCGCTATATCTTGGCTTCCAGAGCACGTACAAACGTCTACCGCAGAGGCTTGTGTGCGCAATGGCTCCGGGACGCCGTGATATTTTTTTTATTGGCCCATCCCACGCAACATGCGTGTACTATTCATGTTTCTATATCTTATGCCTCCATGCTTGTGACAGACAAAGAAACTAGTCCTATGGGACAAATGGTCAGGTACAGATAGACGAAGCACCCCCCCCCTGCTGGCTGTGTTTCCTCTCGAAGTCTTTGAAGCTCCTAGCATTCAAGTGTTAAGTAGGCTTCTTATCTTACAGGAGCCTGGATGGGGGGAAACTATCTAGTTGACGTTTTAACAGAAGGTCCCAAGGGTGGGGGCTGCTGAAGTGTGGCCATCCCTGGATATGATTTATCATTACCAAGATGGCGGCTACAGGTTCATCACACCTCCCCCTATACGAGGGCGCGAGGGGGTAGCACATTCCTGTGTTCCCCCGTGCGTCCTTCTGCACCCTCCCCTTGCCGGGATAACCCGTCAGCGTTACCGTGGTCACGGCCTCTTCTGTGGCGAATGGAGAAGTGGTACTGCTGGAGAGCGAGGCTCCAGCGTAGCAACCTGCCATTCGACCCAGAGACCGTGTGTAACCAGCTGAGGGGGTTGTGGTCCGTCTCCACGGTGAAATGGCTCCCGTACAAGTAGGGCTGCAGACGCTGCAGGGCCCATACAATTGCCAGGCATTCTTTTTCCACCGTGGAGTAAGCCACCTCCCGGGGCAGTAGCTTCCTGCTCAGGTACAAGACAGGATGTTCCTGGCCTGTCGTGTTGACCTGACTTAGCACAGCACCGAGGCCAAAGTCACTGGCGTCGGTCTGTACCACAAACGGCCGGTCGAAGTCGGCAGCTTGCAGTACAGGGGAGCTACTTAGGGCGGCCTTGAGTGCCCCGAAAGCTGTCTCGCAGGCGACTGTCCAGTCGACTGCGACGGGCAGCTTCTTCTTGGTGAGGTCCGTCAGGGGCTTGGCCAGGGTGCTATAGTGTGGGACGAACCTCCTATAGTACCCGGCGGTCCCCAAGAAGGACATCACCTGCTTTTTGGTCCTAGGAGTGGGCCAGGATGCGATGGCATCCACTTTCCCCGGTTCTGGCTTCAGAACCCCCCCGCCTACCCGGTGACCCAGGTAGAGGACCTCACTCATGCCCAGCTGGCACTTTTCCGGCTTGATGGTCAAGCCTGCCCGGTGGATCCGACCGAGCACCTGCCGCAGGTGCTCTAGGTGATCCTCCCAAGTGGGACTGAAGACTGCAATATCGTCCAAGTACGCAGCCGCGTACCCTTCAAGTCCCTCAAGCAGCGTATTGACCATCCGCTGAAAAGTGGCAGGGGCATTCTTCATGCCGAATGGCATCACTGTGGACTCGTACAGTCCAAAAGGGGTGATAAAGGCAGAGCGTTCCCTTGCCGCGGGGGTCAGAGGAATCTGCCAGTACCCCCGGCTCAGATCCATGATGGTCAGGTACTTAGCCCCGGCCATCCGATCGAGCAGGTCATCGATGCGTGGTATGGGGAACGCATCGGTGACCGTTACAGCGTTGAGCCCCCGGTAGTCCACGCAGAACCGTGTAGTTCGGTCCTTCTTTGGTACGAGGACTACAGGCGAGGCCCACGCGCTGCTGGATGCCTGGATCACCCCCAGCTTCAGCATCTCGTCTATCTCTTGGCGCATGTTTCCCTGCACCTCGAAAGAGACCCGATATGCTGAACGCCGGATCGGCGGGTGATCGCCAGTGTCCACGTCGTGGACAGCCATCTCAGTCCTTCCGGGCAGGCTGCTGAACAGCCCCCGGAAGGGGTGCAGGGTGGTCCCCAGCTGGGACCGTTGGTCCTCCGTGAGCTGGTGGCCAACCCCCACATCCTCGATGGACCCACCCGCCTTGGCTTGGGTGAGCAGATCCAGGAGGGTTTCTACCTCTCCTTCCTCGGGAAGGTTGCACACTGGGTGGGCAGTCGCTTCCCGCTCCTGATGAGCCTTCATCATGTTCACGTGGAAGGCCTTCCTCCTTCCACGGGCGTGATCCAGGGTGACCAGATAGGTGACGGCGTTGAGTTTCTGGTGCACGAAGTAGGGACCTTCCCAGGCTGCCTGAAGCTTGTTCTGTGGTACGGGGACCAGTACCCACACCTTTTGACCCACCTGGTAGGTCCTCTCACAAGCATTCTGGTCGTACCACCGCTTCTGGTCGGCCTGGGCCTGGGCCATATTGTCCTGCACCAGCTTTGCCAAGGCCATCATCCTGTCCCGGTGGCGCACGACATACTCGATGACCGACACCTCGGGGGTGGCCAAATCCCCTTCCCATGCTTCCTTCACCAGAGCCAGGGGGCCCCGTACCCGTCGCCCGTACAGGAGCTCAAAGGGGGAGAACCCCGTTGAGGCCTGCGGAACCTCCCGGTAAGCAAATAGGAGGTGTGGGAGGTAACGCTCCCAGTCTCTCCCGTGGGAGTCGACCAACATCTTAAGCATCTGCTTTAAGGTGCCATTGAACCGCTCACACAGGCCATTAGTCTGTGGGTGATACGGGCTGGCCACCAGATGTTGCACCTGCATTTGCTTACAGAGGGACTCCATCAGCCGCGACATGAACTGGGTCCCTCGGTCGGTGAGCATTTCTTGGGGGAAACCCACTCTGGAGAAGATCTCCAGTAAGGCGGTAGCCACCTTGTCGGCCCGAATGGACGACAAAGCTACCGCTTCCGGGTACCGGGTGGCATAGTCCACTACCGTGAGTATGAAGCATTTCCCGGAGTGGCTGGGAGTGGACAGAGGTCCAATAAGATCCACAGCAACCCTCGAGAAAGGCTCTTCGATGATTGGCAGAGTTACCAGTGGGGCTTTGGGGCGCGGCCCCGCCTTCCCCACCCTCTGACAGGTGTCACACGAACGGCAGTAGGCACCCACCGCGGCTCCCATCCCAGGCCAGTAGAAATGCTGAGCTATCCTGGCCTTGGTTTTAGCGATCCCTAGGTGTCCGGCCATCGGAATCTCGTGTGCGATCCGCAACAATTCCGCCCTGAACGGATAGGGTACCACTAACTGTCGGTCCCTGGGCCACGCCTCCGGTGAACCCTGCTGGACCGTTACCCGGTACAGCCGTCCCTGGTCCCAGACCACCCGCTCGCAGTCTGACTCCATGGGAGGCTGTGCCGCCTGTTCCTTGAGAGCTTTCAGGCTGTCGTCTGCTTCCAACGCAGCCTGAAATTCCTGACTTGATGTGGCCAGAATCGACGAAACTGCCACATCCTCTGTCAGCCCCTCCGGGCATGTCACCTGGCCGCTGTCTGACCCGGCAGACACTTGGTCAGAAGTGGGGAAGCCGTCGGACCTCTGCAAGGCTCCTTGGGCTCCGGCGCTCCCACTCCTGGTGACAGCGGCTATGACCGCTGTGACCGTGGGTAGTGCCTGCTTCCCCTCTGTTTCTGACCAGGCCGCCCGATCAGGCAGGCTTCCTAGGCCTTTGGACATCTCGGATGTGGGGAACTCCTGCCCTGGGGTCTTACCTGGCGGCTCCTCTCTTGGGACACCCCCACCTCCCATGGCCTGTTCCTCCCCCTGCAGTGGGCCTATACTCAGCAGCCTGGATACCCCTGGGAGCCCTACACTGCCAGTAGCTGCCCCCCTCTCCATCCCTGAGCTTCCCTCTACAGAATCCTGCCCGCCCCCTCCCTCACCGGAGGACAAGAGGTCACGGCACGCCGGCTGAGCACCTCTGCGGGCATCCCCACACTCCCCACCTGCTTTCACTAACCCTGTTTGTGTTGTGTCTGTGCAGGTGTTACCCTCAGGTTTCACTCCCTCCTCCTCAGCAGGACACACACTACATACAACATGGTTGGCATTAGCAGCAGACAAATCAATACACTCTTGGGGGGCCGAACTTGGGGGTTCAGAGGGTACATACTGCGATACTAGACGCCCCAAGTCGGTCCCTAATAAAACATTTGCGGGAATATTTGGCGTTACTCCCACCTCCCGCATCCCCCTTCCGGCACCCCAGTCCAAATACACCATGGCAACGGGAAGTGCCGGCTCCACGCCTCCAACCCCGGAGACGGAAAGAGTCTTTCCTGGTACCAAGTCCTGGGGGGACACCACCTCAGGCCGTACCAGTGTTCGTTCAGCGCCCGTGTCCCGCAGTCCCATGACCGCAGACCGGCCTATGGTGACGGGTTGGATGTTGTCCAGGGACCTACCACCACCCCCTCCCACACACAAAACATTGGGCGCTCTCTGGGACTGGGATGGGGTCTTTTGGCGCTGGGGACACTCAGCCCTAAAGTGTCCTGGTTTGTTGCATAGATGACAACGTCTTACGTCTGGTCCTTGCCTGGAGAGGGCAACAGGGGGATACACCCCTTGTGTTCTAGGGGCCGGGGAAACAGGGGCATGACTGGGCTTACCCCCTCTCCAGGTGCTGCTGGCAGTCTTCTTCAGCTCAGGCGCCCTGTTATTGGCATACTCGTCTGCCAGGGCGGCTGTAGCAGAAGCCCCTGTTGGTTTTCGGTCACGGAGGAACTGTCGGAGGTCCTCTGGGCAGTTCCACAAAAACTGCTCCGTGACGAACAGTTCCTGGACCTCCTGGCGGGTAGTAAGCGCTAGACCCGAGGTCCAGTGCTCTGCGGCTCTCAACAGCGCCCGCATATGATCGGTCCAGGTGTCCTTGGGGCCACGCAGCAGGCTCCGGAACTTCTGGCGGTACGACTCGGGAGTGAGGTTGTACTGCCGGATCAGGGCCCGCTTGATGCAGTCGTAGTTCTGTACCTCCCCGGCAGGTAAGTCCCCCAAGGCATCCAGGGACTTACCCCTCAAACGGGGGGTCAGGTATCTGGCCCACTGATCCCGGGCCAGATGGTGCTGAAGACAGGTCCGTTCAAATGCCACCAGAAAGGAGTCCAGGTCCCCATCCTTCTCCAGTAGAGGGAAGTCCTCAGCTCGGACTTTGGACGACTTGGTCTCCTGATGGGTTGGTTGCTCTAGCGGAAGCCCCCGCTGGGCCAGGTCCAGTTGGTGCTGGCGCTCCGCAGCTCGCTCTGCACGCTCCGCAGCCTCCCGGCGCTCTGCAGCTTCACGCTCCGCAGCCTCCCGGCGCTCTGCAGCTTCGCGCTCCTCCTCCGCTGCCTTCTCTGATGCTGCCAGGAGGGTTTTGTAGACGGCATCGCCATGAGACTGGAGACTCGCCATAGCCGCTTGTAAAAGGGCTTGTGATCTGGACAGGCTGGGCTGGGTAGGTGGTGGGCAGCCCACTGCGGGACCGTATACTGGGGACTGGCTCCCTGAGGTGCCCGGGCTGGACTCCTCCTCGCCATGAGTAACAATGTCCTCCCCTCCTGCCACACGGACCGTAGCATTAGCCTCCTGCAGGGTCTTGCTCCTGGTGCCGTCTGCCATCTTGGTAACCGACACCGCTGCAACCCTGAGTTTGCACACACCTTGTTATACTTTTAGCCTGACCGTCTAACGTTGGGCTGACCTTAAGACTCCAGCAGTGGAAGTTACCACTGGCAGTCTTTAGTGCCTGGGAGTAGGGGTCCCACAACACTATTATTCTGCAATCCCACCGCTCTGCCACCAATGTGATGAAAGCCGGCCGGTGGGTGCAGCTCTCTGGCGCCCCCTTACCTCTCAGGTCAGTCAAGGTACTGCACCTAGAGAAAGTAGTGCCAGGAAGCTGCAACCAGCGCAGGGAACACGGTAGTGTGTTATCCCTTCAACGTCACTAAACCGTAACGTCACTACACAGCACAACTCGCTAGCGCCCTCTTAGCCTCAGGTCAGTCAAGGAACTGCACCTAGGATAAGCGGTCGCCAGGGAGACTGTCCTGTAACCTACTGGGTATCGGGGCCCTCTGTAGTGAGGGCGGTATATATATCTTCCTTGGCCGCGCCAGGAATATATATATCTGAACCTCCGACCGTCACTACCAGCCTTCCCCAATCCCCAGTTGGTATGCTGCCACCAGTCCCTATTTTAGATATACGCCCAGTCCGTGAATGGGCCTATATCGGGTCAGGAACCAACCCTGGGTAGCGTTTTTGGCTTGAGCCGAGCTCACACGGACGTGCGTTCGTTATGCAGAATAAAAGGCAGGCCCACAATTACTTGAGGTAATTGATTATAATAATACACTAGATACACGATATACAACTAAATATACACAGGTATAAGGTCAGGCTAAACTATACAACAATGGAATACAACACACAGAATCACCACAGCATATCAGTTACCGGTTTCTTGATTTTCTTGTGACGCAGGGAGAGGATTCTGCGGTCGCAGGCACGGTTCTTTGTTACAGGCTGAGGCCTACCACCGCATGGTCAAACTGCTCCTCCCCTTGGTGGCCTCAGCTGGTGCTCAGATGTTCAGCACACCACTCTTGGGTCAAAAACTGACTTGTCTCTTGTCTGTCCTGCTATCTTACCTGCCCCGTCCCGCCCACTGCTGGTGAGGTCAGCTGGCTCAGTCTCCACCCTCAGGTCTAACTTCGATCAGAAGCCCAAATTCTATGGAACCCAATAACTTCTTCTGGGATGGTCTCATGATACCCCCAGGGGTTCCCATGGATTCGGGCCGCCGTAACCGACCTTTTGATATCAATTATGATACCATACGGTCCTCAGGAATGGCTCCGCGCTATATCTTGGCTTCCAGAGCACGTACAAACGTCTACCGCGGAGGCTTGTGTGCGCAATGGCTCCGGGACGCCGTGATATTTTTTTTATTGGCCCATCCCACGCAACATGCGTGTACTATTCATGCTTCTATATCTTATGCCTCCATGCTTGTGACAGACAAAGAAACTAGTCCTATGGGACAAATGGTCAGGTACAGATAGACGAAGCACCCCCCCCCTGCTGGCTGTGTTTCCTCTCGAAGTCTTTGAAGCTCCTAGCATTCAAGTGTTAAGTAGGCTTCTTATCTTACAGGAGCCTGGATGGGGGGAAACTATCTAGTTGACGTTTTAACAGAAGGTCCCAAGGGTGGGGGCTGCTGAAGTGTGGCCATCCCTGGATATGATTTATCATTACCAAGATGGCGGCTACAGGTTCATCACAGTACAGGTGTGTGAGGTCACCCCGTGGTGTCGGCAGTGGGTACAGGTGTGTGAGGTCACCCCGTGGTGTCGGCAGTGGGTACAGGTGTGTGAGGTCTCCCCGTGGTGTCGGTAGTGGGTACAGGTGTGTGAGGTCACCCGGTGGTGTCTGCAGTGGGTACAGGTGTGTGAGTTCGGCCCGCGGTGTCGGCAGTGGGTACAGGTGTGTGAAGTCGCCCCGTGGTGTCAGCGGTGGGTACAGGTGTGTGAGGTCGCTCAGCGGTGTCGGCGGTGGGCACAGGTGTGTGAGGTCACCCCGCGGTGTCAAGTCGCCCCGTGGTGTCGGCGGTGGGTACAGGTGTTTGAGGTCGCTCAGCGGTGGGCACAGGTGTGCGAGGTCGCCCCGCGGTGTCGGCAGTGGGTACAGGTGTGTGAGGTCACCCCGTGGTGTCGGCAGTGGGTACAGGTGTGTGAGGTCTCCCCGCGGTGTCGGTGGGTACAGGTGTGTGAGGTCACCCGGTGGTGTCGGCAGTGGGTACAGGTGTGTGAGGTCTCCCCGCGGTGTCGGCAGTGCGTACAGGTGTGTGAGGTCACCCCATGGTGTCGGCAGTGGGTACAGGTGTGTGAGGTCACCCCGTGGTGTCGGCAGTGGGTACAGGTGTGTGAGGTCACCCCCGTGGTGTCGGCAGTGGGTACAGGTGTGTGAGGTCACCCCCGTGGTGTCGGCAGTAGGTACAGGTGTGTGAGGTCACCCCCGTGGTGTCGGCAGTAGGTACAGGTGTGTGAGGTCACCCCGCGGTGTCGGCAGTGGGTACAGGTGTGTGAGGTCTCCCCGCGGTGTCGGCAGTGGGTACAGGTGTGTGAGGTCTCCCCGCGGTGTCGGCAGTGGGTACAGGTGTGTGAGGTCACCCCGTGGTGTCGGCAGTGGGTACAGGTGTGTGAGGTCACCCTGTGGTGTCGGCAGTGGGTACAGGTGTGTGAGGTCACCCCGTGGTGTCGGCAGTGGGTACAGGTGTGTGAGGTCACCCCGCTGTGTCAGCGGTGGATACAGGTGTGTGAGGTCGCCCCGCGGTGTCGGTGGGCACAGGTCTGTGAGGCTGTCCCGTGGTGTCGGCAGTGAGTACAGGTGTGTGAGATCGCCCCGCGGTATCGGCAGTGGGTACAGGTGTGTGAGGTCTCCCCGAGGTGTTGGTGGGCACAGGTGTGTGAAGTCGCCCCGTGGTGTCGGCAGTGGGTACAGGTGTGTGAGGTCTCCCCGCGGTATCGGCAGTGGGTACAGGTGTGTGAAGTCGCCCCGCGGTATCGGCAGTGGGTACAGGTGTGTGAGGTCTCCCCGAGGTGTCGGTGGGCACAGGTGTGTGAAGTCACCCCGTGGTGTCGGCAGTGGGTATCGGTGTTGGTGGGCCTAGTAGTGGAAGCAGCTGCCGCCTCGTCCATCAACCATTGGTCAATTTTGCATTGTGCTGACGATTGGAGGCACTGGGTGGATCTGTGAGCCCTCCCCCGCCCCGGCTCTGTATCGTTGACAATATACATATTTATATTAGTATGACGTACTAGGAAATCCACAGCAAGCACAGCACTGCTCTCCACACGACCTGGAGCACAAGAAGCGCAGGGGCCGCGTAATATCACAGGGTGCAGACCTGACCATGACCGGGATCGCTGATGATCCAAAGCTGCTCGTGGTCCGGCCTCACTAACTACTTGTCCAGCCTGCAGTGTCTATGCACAGAGGTAACTGAAGGGCAAGCGCTTTCATCCTCAGTACACAAACACGCAGGGCTCAGACAAGAATGCGCTTTTATCAAAGGAGGGTGGAAATGCTGCCCCCAGACTCTGCTGTCTCTTACACACACCTTTGTCCCCTCCTGCAAACCTTTATCCCCTTCCCTCCATCCTCCCCTTCCAGCCATCCTCCTTTTCCCTCCATCATCCCATCCTCCCCTTCCCGCCATCCTCCCCTTCCCCTCCCATCCTCCCTTCCAGCCATCCTCCCCTTCCCCTCCCATCCTCCCTTCCAGCCATCCTCCCCTTCCCCTCCCATCCTCCCCTTCCCTCCATCCTCCCCTTCCCTCCATCCTCCCCTTCCAGCCATCCTCCTTTTCCCTCCATCATCCCATCCTCCCCTTCCCGCCATCCTCCCCTTCCCCTCCCATCCTCCCCTTCCCCTCCCATCCTCCCTTCCAGCCATCCTCCCCTTCCCCTCCCATCCTCCCCTTCCCTCCATCCTCCCCTTCCCTCCATCCTCCTTTTCCCTCCATCATCTCATCCTCCCCTTCCCTCCTAATCCTCCCCTTCCAGCCATCCTCCCCTTCCCTCCATCCTCCCCTTCCCTCCATCCTCCCCTTCCAGCCATCCTCCTTTTCCCTCCATCATCTCATCCTCCCCTTCCCTCCTAATCCTCCCCTCCCCCCCCATCCTCCCCTTCCCTCCATCCTCCCCTTCCCTCCATCCTCCCCTTCCCTCCTAATCCTCCCCTCCCCCCCATCCTCCCCTTCCCTCCATCCTACCCTTCCCTCCATCCTCCCCTTCCAGCCATCCTCCCCTTCCAGCCATCCTCCCCTTCCCCCCATCCTCCCCTTCCCCCCATCCTCCCCTTCCAGCCATCCTCCTTTTCCCTCCATCATCTCATCCTCCCCTTCCCCCCCCCCATCCTCCCCTTCCCTCCATCTTCCTTCCAGCCTATGTTCTCCTACTTCCAGATAAAACAATGGATCATGATATAATCCTGCTGGCCGATCCTCATCTGTTGCTGGGGCAGTATACACAGTAGATGGCGCTGGATTCTAAGTGGTAGCATCACCACATGGTGTCGGCAAGTACGCGTCTGTGATCTCACCCCACGGTGTCGGTGGGTACAGGTCTGTGAGGTCGCCCCGCAGTGTCGGCAGTGGGTACAGGTCTGTGAGGTCGCCCCGTAGTGTCGGCAGTGGGTACAGGTCTGTGAGGTCGCCCCGCGGTGTCAGCAGTGGGTACAGGTCTGTGAGGTCGCCCCGCGGTGTCAGCAGTGGGTACAGGTCTGTGAGGTCGCCCCGCGGTGTCGGCAGTGAGTACAGGTGTGTGAGGTCGCCCCGCGGTGTCGGCAGTGAGCACAGGTGTGTGAGGTCTCCCCGCGGTGTCGGCAGTGGGTACAGGTGTGTGAGGTCACCCCGTGGTGTCGGCAGTGGGTACAGGTGTGTGAGGTCACCCCGTGGTGTCGGCAGTGGGTACAGGTGTGTGAGGTCACCCCGTGGTGTCGGCAGTGGATACAGGTGTGTGAGGTCGTCCCGCGGTGTCGGTGGGCACAGGTCTGTGAGGCTGTCCCGTGGTGTCGGCAGTGAGTACAGGTGTGTGAGATCGCCCCGCGGTATCGGCAGTGGGTACAGGTGTGTGAGGTCTCCCCGAGGTGTTGGTGGGCACAGGTGTGTGAAGTCGCCCCGTGGTGTCGGCAGTGGGTACAGGTGTGTGAGGTCTCCCCGCGGTATCGGCAGTGGGTACAGGTGTGTGAGGTCGCCCCGCGGTATCGGCAGTGGGTACAGGTGTGTGAGGTCTCCCCGAGGTGTCGGTGGGCACAGGTGTGTGAAGTCGCCCCGTGGTGTCGGCAGTGGGTATAGGTGTTGGTGGGCAAATGTCTGTGAGATTGTCCGTGGTGTTGGTGAGCACAGATCTGTGAGATTGCCCTGTGGAGTTGGTGAGCACAAGTCTGTGAGATTGCCCCGTGGTGTCGGCGGGCACAGACGCGTGAGGTCGCCCCGCGGTGTCGGCGGGCACAGACGTGTGAGGTCGCCCCGCGGTGTCGGCGGGCACAGACGTGTGAGGTCGCCCCGCGGTGTCGGTGGGCACAGACGTGTGAGGTCGCCCCGCGGTGTCGGTGGGCACAGGCGTGTGAGGTCGCCCCGCGGTGTTGGTGGGCACAGGGGCGTGAGGTCACCCTACGCTGCTGAGGACTTGCTCGCCATGTGAAGTATCAGACACCAGAGAGCAGTAGCAGACACAATGCTTTTTACCATGAGCAGGAGATGTCCTACTACTGTGGATGCGTGGCCCCTCATGACGCCATTGTGGGGCAATGATGGATCACCAAGGCAACCTGCGGCCTCACGCACTGTCTGGAAATGCAGCAAAGCGTCACCGCTGTGACACGAAGAGAACCGACCATCGAAGCGCAGAAGAGCAGGAAGATCATCATCCTCTAGAGGAAGTCATCAGAGCGCCCACAATAAACCCCAGAATGAGCCAACGTGCTGCCAAGGACACAAGCACCGCCATTACTCCGGATCCCAGTACAGCAAAGCAGGAGCCTCGTGTCCCATACAATATAGATATCACAGAGAAGCAGAGAGGGAATAATGACAGGGACCCGTGACCACGTCCTCAGCGCTGCAGCCGTCTCCATGTCTCTGCAGTCAGGCTCCAACAACATGGCCGCTGCAGCGCTCCGGCGCCATTTTTCTGTAGACTGCGCCTCACACTGAGGACATTTAGGCGTCGGTGTGACGTCACCAGTGCGCGCCCACACTCACATACATACGGGCGCCGGCTTTAAACGTTCAAGGTAGAGAATTCGCTCCGGATCCCGGGCCTCAGCGGACGGCGGCAGCTGATTAACGGTACCGAATCCGTGTCTGCAAGTCGTATAGAACAGAGCAAGCGGGAAGGACCAATCACGAGGAGGCTTTCATGATCAAACTGACTCCTGACAAATGATAGCCGGAGCGTGATTGGTCGCTCATATAACTGCTCCCCGTGTGTCTGTAAGGCTGCGGAGGGCCCCTGTACCGTGTGTGTGTGTGTGAGAGAGGCTGCGGGGGGCCCCTGTACTGTGTGTGTGTGTGAGAGAGGCTGCGGGGGGCCCCTGTACCGTGTGTGTGTGAGAGGCTGCGGGGGGCCCCTGTACTGTTTGTGTGTGTGAGAGGCCGCGGGGGGCCCCTGTACC